>NC_080676.1:40450411-40758911 GCF_030445035.2 Dasypus novemcinctus
CAAACGATGAATCACCACTTGGATTTTAAGACTTCATGGTAAGCTTTGACTTGGCAGCTTGGTTCAAAGGTTGTCCGCAGAATGTATGAAAGTGGCCTGTGTCTGGAACCTCTGATCAAAGATGTCAAGGATTTTCTAACAAGGCCACCAATAGAGTCGAGAATAATTGGTAAAAGGGGGGTGTGGTTAAAGAAGCATTAGTCCCATGTCTCAATTTAGACTGGATTAATTTGATCTAGACTTAATAATATTAAAAGCGCTTCTAGTCATTCCCAGGGCACAAATGAAAATGCTTTCAAATTATTAACCAAGAATGTGACTTATTCAGGACAATATGTAAGGAGAGAGTGTGATAAAATAAAGTAGTTCACTTCAGTCCCTCGCTTGGGACCCAGTAAACTGCCACCAGGAAGGGAAAGAGCATCCCAGACTGTTGCAATATTTTATTACTAATTGAATTGGAGTTTGTTCCGGAGAGTTGGCAGTTAAAATAGCTGAAATTTGGATGAGCAATTCATAATAGTTAGAGGCCAATTTCCTTCACGCAGCTTGTTGTTCTTATTCTTAGATTTCATTGCAAATTGCAAAGTAAAATTAATTGCTATTTTTGTATTCCCATTTTCACTACTTTATTTTTCTATAGTGAAAAAGAGGGAATAATATTTAGGATAGTCAACTAGACATCTGTTTACCAGGTCAGGATATGAGCTGATCACTGATAAAAAAAGTTTCCCTATCTTTTGTTGATTTTCATTGACATTAGTATTGATATGAAGGATGCATTTTACGTGGAGACCCAAAATTAACACTCTAGGATTATGTTAAAAAACCATGTGCCCCTCTTCTGTTAGCAATCTGAAGAGAGGAAATAATTACAGTTAATTCTGCTGCTCTTGCCACCTGGATTCTCTAAAATTTGTCTTGTGAGTACATTACATTTGAGGGAAAATTACCACGCTTGAGCCAAAACATAGACACTTGGGGATTTGGGGTCCCAGGGTTTCTTGTCTACCACTTAAGCACCCCCCCCCCCGGCCTGGCCCTGCCCACTTTATCTAATTACCGTATGGCGCATCGTCCAGTCTGAGGGTCCTCATATACCCTGGCAGCTTCCGTTACTATTCTGCAGGAGAATTCTTGAAATCAAGTATGACTGAACATGGGTATCTTTCTTTCTGTGCACCACTCTTAGTCCTCAAGCTTTACAGGGCTGAGGGCAGCAGTGTTGGTGACATTGCATTTCAAACTTAACACCTAATTATTTTGTAGAGGAACAGAAAAGTATAGGGTCTAATCTTACTTATCCATTACTATGGTTTTGAATATAATATAGACTACCTATTATGCATTCATACTGAAGGAAAATGTACCAATTTACCATAATTAGAGGTGTTTTAATGATCATCTTTATAATAGCAATTATGTGCAATTTAATTCTAAATGGAGCTATGGAAATGACAAAACACACTATGAAGTGACCTTCCTAGAGAAACCTGGGGAAGAACAAAAATCAATAACGCTCAAACCTCCATTCACTTCTCTTCTCACTGTACTATACTGATTCTGTGAAATAGGTGAGGACAGGAATCCACAGATCCTTCTGTTAGGACCCACAGGCTGTATGGCATGTTTATATTCCCCTGTTGGTATAATACCTCCTGGGGAGAAGCATAATATCATGCTTAAGAATGCTGGCTCTAGCCGTGTAACCTTTGGGCAAATGACTTCACTTTAGTTTCCTTAGTTTCCTCTCTAAAACGAAAATAATAATAGCTCTTTCCTCATGGGGTTATTTTGGTTATCAAACAAGATAATACAGGCAGAGGGCCTAGAACAGTGTCTGGCACAGAGTTAAGTGCTCGAAAAATGTCAAGTCTATAATAGGGATCCTTTCTCCAGGTCTCTACAGCACCTATTTTTTGTAACTGACATCTGGTTATTCTTACATTCCCTTATTTAGGCAAACTTCTCTTTCATCCCCCACTTGAGTTCTTTATTCCCAATAGCCAGTGGAGGTTAGAGTCTCCTAGCCACAGGTATTTTAGCCACACTACTTACTTTCACCTTTTAGGAGCTGAACAAAATACAAGAGAGATAGGAAAACAGGAATGGATAAGTTAACCCTTGGTTTCCTAAATGAATATATTTTCCTTCACAAGTATTATTATAATCCATCAGCATAAATTGAAATAACAAAATTCTAGCATTTTGCTTTATTGTTTATCTAGAGCACGGCTGAGGGGAGATTTCATTTTCTAGGCATTTATCCTTACTCTCCACAAGTCTAGAGAATGACAGCAACCAAGTTCCAAAAGGGTAACAGTCATCATCCATGTCCTAATGGGATGTCGTGCTGATGATGTTGTAGGAGGCGCCCACTGCAAGAAAGACATCGTTGCCTCGAATTCAGCACTGAAACACTTCCAAACATTTCCTTAGCAATTCTACTCTCTATGAGCATATATTTGAGAGCAAGCCTAAAAGAGATGGACCAGGTAGAGTTTGTTTGCTGGACCTGTCCCAGTTCTTGGTCTTAGGACCATTCCTCTTTTCTGATCCACCTGCTTATGCTGCTCCCCCACCCAGAGTTCCCAGGGTCCTCACATTCTGCAGGTCTTCCAAAGCCTCTGCCCTGGTGCCTGCCTTCCCTAGCCAGTGCTCTGACTGTGAGAGGAAGTAGAAAAAAACCTGCTATCAAAAGCATAAGAATGATTGCATGCTGTTTTAGGCTTGCATATTTGGTGTGGCCTTGTAAAGGCAGTGCCTTCATATTTTTTTAGCCCATTTATAATTAGTATGTGAAGCTCTTGGGCCAGTTTGGAAGATATATTTAGGGAAAGAATAGTCTTTCCTCTGGTCCCTCATACAGTCTGTTACCCAGTACTTTCTATTCCATCTCAAAACAAAAAACAACCATCTCTGGGTTTAGCTCCTTATCTCCATTCATTTCCAGAGGCCTTGCTCAGGTTCTTGTCTCTTTCCAGGATGCCTACAATGGCCTCCAAACTGGGCTCCAGTCCTTCCTCCAATTCAATCTGCACATTGTCAACAGACCTTATCATGACTTTTCTATGGCTACCGACCACCACCAGATTTAGCCTTTAGCATGATATTTTAAAACCTTTCACTTTTTAAGGACGAACATACCTGTCCAACATCATTTGTCCCTAAAAACCTCCTATTCTATGCTCTAGCCATGAAGCAAATATTCCTTTACTCATTCCTGCTCTTTCTTCTACGTGGTGAATTTCTACTCACTCTTGTAGCCCCAGCTCTAATGCCATTTTTCCAGGACACACCTGATTCTCCCTAGATAGGATTGGAAATTCTTTTCCGTTCAGTGCCTGAGGCTTTTTTCATGTGTCCTCACTAGCAGTACTTGTAACATTGTCCCGTTCACAAATCTTTCCCCTGAATCAGTCTGTTGGGTGCTCAAAAACACTCATCTTATTCAATTTTAAGTCATTAGTGCCAAGCATGGGACCCTGATATATAGTAAACATTGAGTAATCATTTAGTAAACAAATGAGTATATAAACACACCATAGGGGGAGCCAGTTTTCTATCTATGTAGGAGCAGTCTTTCACACAGTTTTGTATGTTGGACTAGAAGAATCCTTCCTTGCTTCCTTCCTTCTGTCCTTCCTCCCTCCCTTCTTTCCCTCATCCCTTGCTTTCTTCTTTCCTTCACCAAATATTCATCGAGCACCTTCTGTGTCTGAGGTTTTATATAAGGTGTCAGGCATATTGAGAATAATTAAAAAATTGCCTCTGCCCTAGAGAGGCTCTCAATTTTAATGTGAAGGAAAAACAGTAAAGTAATAACGCAATTTGGTTACCAATAGCTTAACGTGAACCTCCCTTGTGTTTACAGTTGGACCATGGAGCTGTCCTCTGCTCTCTAAAGGCTCACCTTTGCAAACGGTCACCTCTGTATTGTGCCCTGATATGTTAGTATGTGCCAAAGCTTTTTGCAGACTCCTCAAAGTGTCTCAACAGTTCCTGGAGAATGGAAATCTAATGTTGAAAATGAGAAGGGTGTTGATCTGAGGGTCAGGACCCCTGGGGTTTAGTCTCAGCTCTACTATTAATTAGCTATGAGTCTGGAAAAGTGATTGGTCAATTGGATATCTTGTTTGTCAATTAAGGGTGTTGGTCTAGACTCTCGGTCAATATTCTCAATCCAAAGTTCCTATCAGGATTTTAAAAATACATACACTTAAAATTCAATAAATTAGAATCTCCCGGGGTGAGACCAAGCACTGTGTATTTTGCGAAAATGTCGCCAGGGATTCTGAGTGACCCTGGCCTGAGCTATATCTGTTCTCAATGGTATCTTGATGTCTGAGGTCTCCTGGGCCCCTGTGATTCTATTACACAGGCGGGGCGGGCCCCCACCCTTGTTGAGCGGTGGAGACTCTAGGCCCATTCCAGTCTTTCTCCTTTAATGGCTGTGAGAACCAGGAACATTGTTTCAACAAACAATCAGATCAGTAGCTGACATCATAGGTCTTCCTGAAAGAGAGGAAAGATGCAAAACAGAGATAAGACAGAAAGTCCCCAAATGCATGTGGGACACTGGTAATCACAACCATCGGGCATGAAGCCTAGTCACAGCTTCTTGTACTTGTCGAGGGTCCCAGTCACTTTGATACTCTGACTCCCATGTGTTTATTCCCTGACTGAGGAACAAAGATCCCAGTGAGCTAATGCATCAACCCATGAAAAATGAACAATTAAAACAATGAAGTTGTCAGTTCTTTTACCAGATTGCAAATAAATAATCTGCCTGTCAGGCTGGCTGCTCTGCTGGACCATTAGTTTAATACAAAGACATTCTGAGGAACAGGCAGATGACAGCTGGATCTATCACCCCAATGACTCCAGGCCTTTGATAAAGACCTGAGCAAGAGATGCTGTCATAAACTACAAAGGGTCAGTCCCAATTTGTGAAAAACAAATTGTTAGATAAAATTTGACTTCACCTCTTTGCTCATTATGGAAGCCATAGGTTTAAAGAAAAATCGTGGGATATAGGTACATCTTTTACAATCTAAAACATTTTTCTGCTTATTTACCTTGTCAGGGAGACTGTAATGGTGTAGATGGCTGTAGAGCTTGGAATTGCCCCAGTGGAGGTCCAGTGATCTTAGAACTGCACAATGTAATTTCTTACCAGGCTGGACAGGATCTACCTGTAAGAAGTGACTCTAGCCATGTCAAATGCTAAAACAGTCATGGCTTTCCAAACAAAAAGTAAGTCCATTGTATTTACTTACCATGTACTATTTGAACACTACTGACCATCTCATAAAATATTTGCTAGCCAGAAATATTACTCATGGAAAAGAATTAGATAAAGAATTAGGTGAAGAAAATAGTAAATCATTTAAATTCCTTTGTTGATATCTCACTTTCATTAAATTTTAGTGGAAAAATAAAGCCATGAATTACCTTAAAGGAGATCATTCTTATCTTTCTGAAGTATAAAGTACTATTAAAAAATTCTAATAGAAATGAGTTTGTCAATGTTAACCAATTTGTTAACCAGTCAATCAAACTGTGGCAGTTTGATATTATTTATGAGTTCCAAAAAGATATTGATTATGTTTGTAAACTGGTCTGTACTTCTGGGCATGATACCCCTTTGATTGTATTAAATTCAGAGGTTCCACTTTTACTTTATTAAATCACGATTGGGGTTTTCATTCAACCACGTCATTAAGGTGTGCAGGGTTGAATCCCCACCACTCAATCAAGAACACGGAAGTAGATAGAGAAAAAGAGCACAAAGGAAGAGCAACAGCTCCACAGACATGGCAGAGGCCCCCGGGAAGACAGATGAGTCTGACAGTTTGTGGTTGAAGAAAATAGAGCAGCTGAGAAACCCTGAGAGACAAGCATTTTGCCAGCCTACAACTGAGATCAGAAGCTGGAAGCCTTAAGAGGAAGAAGGCAGGTTGAACCCTCTCAGACATGGCCCACCATCCTGCTTCAACACATGGCAATAGAATTTAATCAGAAAGTACCTCCTTTTTTATTAAAAGATTTATTTTCTAATTATTTCTCTCCCCTCGCCACCCCACCCCCCCCAGTTGTCTGCTCTCTGTATCCATTTGATGTGTGTTCTTCTGTGACCGTTTCTATCCTTATCAGCGGCACTGGGAATCTGTGTTTCTTTTTGTTGTGTCATCTTGTTGTATCAGCTCTCCATGTGTGCAGCGCCATTCTTGGGCAGGCTGCACTAGAGAAAGTACCTCTTATGGTACCTTGAGTTAGACTCTAGGACCTTGTGACTGTAAGCTTTTACCCCAAATAAATACCCTTTATAAAAGCCGTTTTCTGATATTTTGCATCAGTACACCTTTGGCTGACTAATACGGTAACTGACTTTGTCTTACCTTGATTCTTAGCAAAATTGACTTCTCCACTTTAATAAAATCAATAAAATGTCTGCAAAGCCAACAAATAAAAACAACAATTTTTCCCCTTCCAAAATTTTTTGTCTATTTCTTTGTATTCAGGCTATATCTTCATGGGCAAAAGTAGTGTAAATTCTAACTAAATCAAAAACAGTCACTGCAGACTCATTCTTAATTTTGAGTACATTAAACTGGGTTGATTCAAAGAATAACATCCAACTTGAATGTCCAACTTGAAATCTACACAGAGGCCAGCACTAGAGATTTTAAGGTCATTTGGTGGCCCAGAATGATTTTAATGAGGAAGAGGCATCAGCTGCATTATTTCAACTCAATCTGATCAGTTCTTCCAGTGGCATGATGGTTCATTAGTAAACATGGTGAGCAAAAACCTCTTAATGTAAAGCATTCCAAGCTGATTTTCCTACCCAGTGAAATAAACCACAATTTTGCCTGTTTTCCTCATTTTTGTGATCTTGTCTCTGTTACGTATTAATGTGTCTCTCCCTAAAAAGAGGCCCTGGGAGAGTCGGGAAAGCAGAGAGCTCATGCTGAGAATACCATGGTTTGGTTCTTGGTTTTGCCACCTATTAGCCATGTCATTTTGCACAAATGGTTTAATGTCTGCTCTATTTAACATGTGCACAATAATGACTGCTTAAAAGAGAACTTTTATATAAAAACAAACACTATTTTGTAGATAGCTGGCAGCCCCTGAAGTTTTTCTTTTTTAAACAGGAAACAATGTTATTACGTAGTGCTCTAAGAAGACCTAACCATTTATGATCTAGAGACTTCCACTGTGATCTACAGTTAGGCCTTCTTTCCCTGAGTCTTAGCCCTTGGGGCGTCTTTCTTGTACATGCTTAGGTCTTCCCCCTGGATCTCCCTTTAGGGGTCTTTGCATCTCCTCAGCTGCTATTCAGGGTGTTTGCAGAATTCTATTCCAAGGAGTTCCTAATATGATACATTAAAGCCTCTCCTTTGGATACATGAGCTAAACAAAATTATTTTATATAATCAGTGAAATCTTTTTTCCATATTATTTTTTTTTATCATATAGTTTAAAAATATTTGTAGTCATTTCTAGATGATAATATAGTTTCTGACAGTTGATCAGAACTTACTTGAAACATTTGGGAATGTAGAGATTGTGGTGGCAGTACAATGGCCCCTCGAAGTTGTCCATGTCCTAATCCCCAGAACCTGTGAATATATTACTTTTCCTGGTAAAAGGAAGAATGAAGGTGGAGTAAATTAAGGATCTTGTCCTTGGATAGCTGAATGGACCTGATGTAATGAGGAAGGTTCTTTTAGGAGGAGGGTAGGAGGTCAGAGAAGAGAGAAGATGCTAGGCTGCTGGCTTTGAAAAGGGAGAAAAGGGCCCCAAACCAAGGAATTATGGTGGCCACTGGAAGTTGGAAAAGGGAAGAAAATAGATTTTCCTCTGAAGTAGTAATGCAGTCCTACCAACACCATGATTTAACCATCTGAATTCCAGAACTGAATTAATTTGAATTGTTTTAAACCACTAAGTTTGTGGTAATTTTAAAAATAGAAGCCACAGGAAACAAAAGAAATGTTCATAGTAATTTAAGGTTGACTATTCTAACATACATACATACCATTGACAATATTCTCCTTAGGAATCATACCAGTAACTCGTATGTACCTTGATAAGAGATTGGGTCTTTCCTTCTGGAAGTTTCTCCTCTCTACTCTTTTTCCCTTTCACTCTCCTCACCACTACACATATTCTCTCTAGTGTTTTTCATATTTTATGTAAATGGTAATCTCAACATCTGGAACTAACACCTCCTATCCCACTCCTTGGATCCCTGATGTTTTTCTCCCTCATAGCTCCCTGCACTGTTATCACATTTAAAATTTAGGTATTTATTTGAGTGATTATTAGATTGTGTTTACCTTCACACTATTGCAACCTCAATGGGTACAAGAATCATGTCTGGTTTTGCTCACTGTTGAGAATCTGGCACATAGGAAATATTCAGGAAATAATTTTTGGCCAAATGGGTACACTCCAGAATTCTGCATGCCTTGGAAGATGGACTGAAATCATGCAGAGTGATGCAGGCTCTCTAGAAAACATGAGATAATAAACTAACAAGAGCAGTTGCTTTAGTTCCTCAACACCTTCTCTTACAGAGGGTATGCGTCTATCTGGCTTTGCATTAACTTCACTTCCTCTGAAGTGGTAGTCAAAGGCACTATTACTTAGTCAGGAAGCAAATGATGGCTGCTTTTCATGAGGAGTGTGCAATCTAAGAAATATTGCAAAGTTACTCAGAACACCTTTTTTTTGGATAACATTCAGAACATTTTTTTCTTGCTTTTATTTCTCTATTTTTATTTTTATTTTATTGCTTTGCATTATGAAGAGTAAATCCCTTCAATGAAATTTAAGCATTTATTGGAGAAACTGACATTTAAAAGAGTTTTAAGAGGTCATTTATTCATGAGTAGATAATTTATATCTTCTGGAGTTTTGATTCTTCTGAAGTTTGATAATCAAAGCTAAGGATATGCTTGGGTTCTTCCTGGCATGGAGAGGTAAGTAACATTTGTGAATGGTTTTATGAGACCTCGAAGTTTTGGAAAATTAATGAGAACACATAAAATTTTCTTTATATATTCTCCAGAAACTTCATGATAGACAAATTCAGTGTTTTTTAAAGAAAAACATGTGAAGGCAGTCCTTATATATTAGATAAAATTTTCTAATAATTATTCTGAATGCTTCTATGGTGTTTGCCCATACATGGTACCTTTGTTGAACAGTTAATTCTCGTTATAGACATAAAGGTTTCAAATGAAAGGAAACTAGTTTTTTGAGGCAGTATGAGGCTCCTCTGTATCCACTACATTACTCTTCATAACAGTCTGTGAGGTAGATTTTATTAACCCCTTATACAGAACAGGAGATTAAGGATCTCAAGCTCAAATATCTTATTTTAAGTCAGAGATATAGTCAGAGGCCATATCGAGCCTCTGTGACCCAAAGCTCATGCTATTTCCTCTGACCACCCAACACTACCCTGGTTGCAGGCAGAATAGCGCAATTTTGATGATAAAGAGCAGATCAGCCCAAATGTCCTCTTCGTTAAAGCCTTCAGACCTTAAGGGAATTGACTACATAGATTTAAATTTCTTAGACAAAATCTACTGTGTTCATCACAGCCACTTCAACTTTTCAGTGTAATTAATCTACTGAGAGCACAGTGTTTTGTGGGCATATTTGCTGTAGAAAGACCAACTTTTAAGCTCTGTGACCCTAGCCCAGGTTGTGGCTGATGAAAATGGAAAAAAATTATAATAACCTTAGCTTTTGGTTTCTAAAGTTATCAGACGCCTCTAATAAAATATATTTTTATTCTTCTGTTCCTTCATGTTAATAACTTCCCATTAGATTTTTCCCCTTGTTACGTCAAAGTGGAATCTAGATGACTGTTCTCAGGGTGTTTACTGAAAATGGGTTGAAGTAAAAACAATGCACACCTACACTACCAACTACCTCCGAAATGCCACGAGCAAGTCTTGTTTAGACACTAATTAACAAACTTAATAAGCTTTTCAAGCCGTAAAGCCAAATGTACTTTCTGGCATATCTGACAAGTTCAAGAAAAATGTTTTATTGATATACTTGTTGAATAATCAGTGATTCTTAGATAAAAGAATGTCTAGACTTAAAGCAGACAATATAAACAGCTGTCCAAAGGCAGGGTCACATTCCACTCTTGTCCTCAGATTTGTGCATGTCCCAGTCAATAAAGGGAGAGAAAACCCTATTGTGGATTTTTAAAAAAATTATCTACCCTATGTTTTATCAGTCTGTGTCTTTAGTACTAAGCAAGTCTCCGATGGCCTATAAAATTAGCATTTCTACCAATGTTATCATTTTTACTTAAAAAGAGCTGGAAAATGAAGCATTCTTAAAAATAGTGGATGGTGGGAAACGGACTTTGGCCCAGTGGTTAGGGCGTCCGTCTACCATATGGGAGGTCCGCGGTTCAAACCCCGGGCCTCCTTGACCCGTGTGGAGCTGGCCATGCGCAGTGCTGATGCGCGCAAGGAGTGCCTTGCCACGCAAGGGTGTCCCCTGCGTGGGGGAGCCCCACGCGCAAGGAGTACGCCCGTGAGGAGAGCCGCCCAGCGTGAAAAAGAAAGAGCAGCCTGCCCAGGAATGGCGCCGCCCACACTTCCCGTGCCGCTGACGACAACAGAAGCGGACAAAGAAACAAGACGCAGCAAATAGACACCAAGAACAGACAACCAGGGGAGGGGGGGAAATTAAATAAATAAATAAATCTTTAAAAAAAAAAAAATAGTGGATGGTAAGAAAACATGTGACACGGGAAGCATACAGTTGCAAATAAAAACCATGAGTGCAATGAACATAATAATCGATAACTTCGCCAATACAAAATATTTTAAAACAGGTTCATTCTTTCATGTTCTCCTGATGCCACAACACCTAGGTGATAAATAAAAAGGTCAACCCAAAGTTATTATTCAATTTTAGGTCGGCAGGATACCTAATAACCAACTTGTCTGATTTTTTTCATTGAATTTGATTTGTCATTTAGACACCACCATGAAACTCAAAATGCCTACTAGACTTTGTTTTACAAGCTGCAAAATACCCAGAAAGTCTTTTTATTTTCTTAACAAAATGGCATGAAATTATTTAGAAGTTGGAGGGAAAGCTTTTATTGCTCAGTCTGAAAAGAGAAAACAGCAAAACCCAGCAGTCTAGCTGACAAGTGACACAAATACAGTACATGCTAATGTGCAGAGAGAAACAACTTGAGAGTTTAAACCGGCTGTACCAGCAAAAACTATCTTTATCCAGATATGTGGTCCCTCATGAATTATACTATTATTTTAGTAGATTTCACCTGACATCACCCTATGATTTTCTTTAGTGACAAGAAAATTGCAGCTGGCCCTTGACGGTCAGTCACAAATTGACTGAACAAAACAAAATCAAGCAGTGAAGTAATCCCCAAGTAAATTTAATGAAACCTAAATCCCAAAGGGCAGCACACTTCTGTAGGCAATGGTCTTATTTAATAAATCTTCCCCTGCTTTCACTTTCAGAGCTATATTTACACAGACAAATTCAATTCATTGGGTTTACATTTCCTCTTCCCCTTAGTTTGTCCACCAGGCACATACGGGAAGGACTGTAACCAGGTATGTCACTGTTCAGCCCAGAATGAGGACTGTCACCCAATCACAGAGAGATGTACCTGTCTGGCTGGCTACCATGGAAACCACTGTCAACTCAGTAAGTGTGTTCTCTGCTTTAGTTGTAATCGATTGAGGAGACCCTGATAGGGTGGGTTGTCACTCAGAATGCTAACTGGCAAATATTAATTTGAGCTCCTAATTTGAAGCAAGCCTGTGGGAATTTGTATTTGAATAGGTTAAAACTTATACTTTTTTCAGTAATTCATTCTCTATTTTGCATTTTCTATTTAAAATATTCCCAAGTTCTTCACAAATATCCAAGATGAAAAGGATATCAAGAGAAAGAAACTAAGAAGAAAAATAGGAACTTCTTATTATAAAACATACAGCAAATGGCAATATAGTTAAAGTGATTAATAAAGTAAGTTCCAGGATCTGCTTAGGAACAATCAAATTAAACAAATTGTTATTCTGGAATGAAAACGATGATTAGCTTGAAGGAAAAATGCCAGTTGGCTCACTGTTGTGTAATAAAAAAGAATAGTCCCTAGACCAACCACCATATATTGATTTGTTAAGACATTTTAACATCAAAAATTGTTATAGGAGAATGCACAATAAAAAGTCCCAAGGAGCATGTTAAAATGTTCAGTCAGCTACTTAATTTTTAAGCTTGTAATTATTTATAATGTACTTTTTATAGGTTTAAGAATAGAATGATTTTGGCCTCAGTTCCATTTTTTCTCCCAATTTGGCCATTACTACTCTGTTCTCCCTCGTTGCTCCTATAGCAGATTCTTTCACTTCCCTTTCCTAGTTCTGCAAGGATATCGCCGATTTTGGGATTTTTACAATTTTCCCCCAAAAGGCCACCCATAAAACATAGACTTACAGTCAAGCTACCGATTTTAATTTTCTACACACATAAACTCCATAGAATGTATATTTTAAATATCTCTTCTCAGTTTTGTCCTCTTTTTAAACATCACCACATAAAAATTATGTAGGAGAATGGTATCAATTAATGTTTTGTTTGGGACCCATAACCATTGCAGTTTTTCAGCCCTTGAAATGCAGAGCTAAATTATAAATTTGTAACTTTCATTTCCTTTATTGGAGATGGCAAATTTCAAACACCCTTTTATTGGAAGAAAGTTATTTCCTCACATTTGATCCTGTCATTTTTCCTAGAAAGAATTCCTTTTTTAAATATTAAGAATATATTCTCTTACTGAAATAATATCAAAGTACACTTAACCTGGGTAGTGATTTCAGAAGGCAAGCTGCCTTGGGTTGAAGAAGTGCATCTTCTCATTCAACATGTGAGACAGGCAGGGAGCTGCTCTCTCTCTAGTCAGACTGGCCTAGTTCCAACCAACACGTGGTTAAATGTTACTGCAAGGGTTCCTTGGCAACCTCCACTGTAATTACAGGACTATGAAAAAAGGTTCGAGAAAATATCCATAAAAGGTGTAGCTGGCTCAAAAGCAAAAGTTTCAGCAGCCAAGAACAACTGGGCTTTCATGTTCTCAGAGTTGGAGTTTAGAATCAAAATTTTCTCTTGGTAGAGGTCAGAGGAAGCAAACAGACAAACTTGCAATAAGAATATTACCACTTATCCATAATTCAGAGGGCGGGCAGGTCCGTCTTAGCATGTGGCTAACATGTGGGGAAAAAACAACTATCCTATAGATGTGAAATCACCATGCTATATATTTTATGACCAGTGAGAGGATTAAAAGAGATCATGGACCCTGGAAACCTTTTATTTCTCCAACCTGAGAAACTCAATATTTATAGTACTCTCTCTGAGAGAATTTAAGGCATTGGAGTCTTCTAAAACTATGGATAGTTCTGTTGACATTATTTGGTAGAACAGTCCCACACTTGGAATAGATTGTTTTGAGAAACATGGGTCACAAAATAGCTCACCGTGCCAGGAGGAAGATATCAAGACATTAATAGAAGTTTGACTTTAATGCTGGCGCTCATGGCAATAAAAATTCAGACAGACCAAACCTTAGTCTCTCTTTTTAAGAATAAAGTAAAACTCTGTGTAATAATGGCTTAATGTATATATGAGTAACCTGGTCAAATTGCCAGAAAACAGATTCAGGCTTTTCGTTTGCTTCAGAACTATGTATTTTAGAGCATAGCCATATCCACACTCTCACTAGTTGTAAGTTTCTAAGGAAACACTGACAAATGCCATTCATGTAATCATAGTACACAGTGGCAGAGGGGCTTGCCTTCGATATTTTAACCAAATCAAAACTGTAAATTCCTATCCAAGCTTCTCCTTGAAATGAGGATGCAAGGATTGGCTGTGGGACAAGGATGGGGAAAAATAGTCACCATATAATGGAAAATAACTAAACACCCATTTCCAAAGAGACAGAATTTCCAGGGAGAAATAATTTGTAAAGGATAGAGCAAAAGCCAAGTAATGATCAAAATGGAACTTTAGGAAATGAGGGAGGGGAGACTGAATTTTATTCAGACAAGCCAAATGAAATCATTATGCCCTGGGCGTGTGTTTCCTTGTTAAATTTAGTGAACATTAGAGCATGGCTTGTGTGCATGATTCCAGAAATCAAAATTCCACACAGCTATGGAATTGGATGGGAAAGTGGAACTGTCAGTAAAATAATTTACTCTTGGGAGGGGAGAGGTTATGGGCACTTCAGTAAACACACACCATACAAATTTAATGAGTTGCGGGACTAAGAGGTTAGCACATATACATCTTTCAGCAGATGGCATACTCATTAGTGGGTTAATTTCATCAAGTTCAGTGTCCCAAATTTTAAAAAGGTAAGTTGAATACTAAAAACTGTGTGAGATTTTTCTCTACACAGAGAAAGAACAGCAAGGGGCTAGCCCATCAAATGGAAAGCTACTTCTAAAATAGTTTTCAAAATGGATTTATGTCAGAGAGGAAATACAATTCCCAAATAATTTCAACTCACAAAAAAGTTAACTCAAAATCTAGACTTTCACATATATCAGTTATTTAAATTCATCAAATAATGACAAGTGAGCTCCTTTTTCTTTTCAACTGAATAGATGCTGTTTCTTTGATACCCATGGTTATATCCATAGTTTATCATTTTCTTGTATAATGTGAACATAAATTCCACTACAGAAGATGTTGCTCTTTTCCTTACTTTTACAGAAATCCATGTCACCTTTCACTTCACAGTAGTATGACTTCAGAATTTTCTATACCTATTAATTCCCTTATTATTTTTTCTTTATTAGAATAGTTGTAGGTTTACAGAACAATCATGCATAAGAGTGTTCCAAACTGCCACCCTATTACTAACAACTTTCATTCATTGGTATGGAACATTTGTTACAATTGATGATAACACATTTTTAATAGATTTTTAAAAAATTTTTTAAAGATACACAGATAATACAAAATGTTACATTAAAAAATATAAGAGTTTCCCATATACCCCACTCCCCACACCCCCCACTCCTCTCACATTGACAACTTCTTTCATTACAGTGGTATGTTCACTGCAGTTGATCAGTACCTTTTGGAGCACTGCTACACAGCATGAATTATAGTTTACATTTTGGTTTACACTCTCTCCCAGTCCATTCATTGGGTTATGGCAGGATATATGATGTCCCGCAACTGTCCCTGCAGTATCATTGAGGACAATTCCAAGTCCTGAAAATGCCCCCATATCACACCTCTTCTTCCCTTTCTCTGCCCTCAGCAACTCCTGCAGCCTGTCTCCACATCAATGATACAGTTTCTTCCATTGTTAGAGTCACATGTCCCATGAACTATAGTCCATGGCTTCATGTATAGTGTAGTTCCATGAATTAAAAAAAAAATTTATTCTGTCACTTGCATACAATCTAACATTTCCTCTTTTAATCACATTCAGATATATATTTCAATGTTGTTAATTACCTTCACAAGGTTGTACTACCATCACCAATGCCCTCAGTTCTCTTATTATTTTAAATTCCTTTTTGCTTTTTGTTTTTTGTTTTTCTAAAGATTTACTTATTTATTTTTGCGTAAGCCAGCTTGCCTTCATCAGGATGCCCCAGGTATTGAACTCTGGGCCCTCCGTATGGTAGACAGGAGCCCAATTGCTTGAGCCACATCCGTTTCCCTTAAATTCCATTTTGGAAGCTAGATGTCAGCAGTATGCACCAGACTTCACTGTTTCAAAGCCATACCTTCAGCTTGTCTTAAGTTTATTTTATTTTACCTAATATCAAGCAATCAAGCATTGTTAAGTGTGCACATATTTATTTTACTTACTGTATTAGACACCTGATAAAAAATTTTTTTAAAATTTACATCCTAAAAACTTGACCCCAGATGGACACAAAAGAGGTACTTTCTATCTTGGTGAATGGGAGAAGAGAAGGAGACATGAGCTTTTTTCAGTCACTAATTTTGTATTTAGGTATATTTTATCAAATTTTTTTAAGTGAGGGAGAAAGAAAACTACTTGAGAGAACTGAAGAATGTTGCGCACAAAAGTAAGGGTCAGTTGAGAGTTGAAGTGAGAGTTGAAAAAGATAACCCCGAGGTCTCTTGAAACTCAAGCTTTTATGATTTTAAGACTAATATTCCAGATATTGCACAGAGCAGGAGAATTTCCCAGTTGGAAATGTTTCAAAATTAATCAAGTACTTGAATACCCTCTATATTTTCTCTAAGTAGTTATTCCATTCTTACTTGAACTTCTGCAGAGTTGAGTAATGCAAGATAAAACTTATTCCAGTCTTTCAGAAAGTATTTTGTTTTTCTACAAGAGACTTTCTATGCTAGAAGACATCTATGTCTTCTTAGTTCTTATTTTCTCCTGGTTAAAAACCCTCAAACTTTCCATCTTTTCACAGATAATGTGGTCTTCAACTCAATCCTTACCCTGATCAGTCTCCCTTCATCTGGAATTCTGGCCATTTTAAGAGATAAAAGAACTTTATTTCTTACACAGGTGTTATTATGATAGGCCACATGCCATGGACATGAATGAAGAAATCTGAAAAACTGACAGAAAAAGAGGAACCTTTCTCTATGCCTGGTTTGAATTCTTACTTATATTAAACCCAGATAATTCCAGACAAGACAAATATAACATACAAACATTAATCAAAAGAACAAATTTATCTGGGCTGGAACGAAAGAACTTGGTTTGGTAGATTGTTGCCTGTTCTAAACCATCTCCAAAGGTAGGAAGATTTCCTAGGAAGCACAAAGTTGTTCCTTATACCATGTTGGTGAGAAGCAGCAGGTACTTCTGGCTCTTTGTCTATATTTCTAAAGCATCTAAATCATTTCATAGTATTAGATAGGTCCAAGCCTTTAGTCAACAGCTTGAAAAAGATTGGAAATATCAAAGTAATTGAAAGGTTGAGTTAACCACAATTTTATGGGCATGAATTTAAACACTGACTGCTTCAACTAACAGTGCCATATATGATTTTGTTATCCCTCAACAGAGTGCCCAAAAGACACTTATGGTCCATATTGCCAAAAGACATGTAAATGCCTGAATGGCGGCAGCTGTGACACTGTGGTTGGTACCTGTGACTGTCCTCCTGGCTTCATTGGGGCAGACTGCAGTCAAAGTAAGTTACTGTTAACTGCTATGAAGTAATTAATTTGATCATTCCAACATCTGATACTGGTAGCAAAGGTGCTAAAGGGGAATAGTTAGGAACTGCCCTTAGTAAACACTGCTGTAATTATTTTACTTAATATCTTACTGCAGTAACAGCAAACTGACTCTGGTCTTATTTCAGAGTGCGATTGAGAGGTTAAATCAGGGAAGCCAGCGAGAGAGAGCCCTTTAGTCATAACCCCTCTTGCCCCAGCAATGCTGGATTCTAGTCAGGATTAGAACATCTGTTTGTCAAGATCAGAGCAGGCTGGGGATTCCTGTGTACACAATTTCAACTTCATTTGTAAAGTGTCTCAGTTTCATTTATCCTCAGCAATTTCTAAGCGAGCAGCTCCCCGCTCACCAAAAAGTAAACAGTTCTCTGAAACCGGAAGACCTTAACTACATATTACTAAAGCAACTATGGATGTAAAATTTTAGGATCCAATGCAAATTGAAGATCCCTTAAAATGTGCATGGACTTAGAAGCTATGAGGATGTGCTTAGCAAATATATTTTGCTTTTATCATCTCTACCATTTCCTAAATATTTCGATAGTTTTTGCTTCCGCCCAAATATCTATAGACATGTTCGTGCCCTTCTGGTGACAATTATATGTCACGATGAAATACTAGTGTTTGAAATCAGATTAATGATGATCTTTAGGGAAGATGGAGCAGATAATGAGTAGGCAAACACATGGTAAGGGGTGGGGGTTGTGTGTCTTGGTAATATTATATATCATATCATATCATATCATGTCATATCATATCATATTATATTTTCTGACCTGGGTATTGTTGATGAAGATGTTCACTTTATGATTATTCATTGAGCTAGGCATTTCTGTTTTGTACTATTCTGTAGATTCTAAATAAAAAGGTAGAAGAACTCTCCTAACTCTCAATAATCATTTATGCACACAATGTATAAATGTGAAATTGAGATCCCTTCATTTGGAAGAATGATAATTAAGTTTCTGATTAGGCAAGGGTACTAAATTGTTATATCTTAAGGATATCCAAAATGATTATCTTCCCCAAGGAGAAAGTTGTCTTAGTTTGCCAGGGTTGCTACGACAACTATTACATAAGGACTTCACTTAAGCACTAGGAATTCATTGCCTCAGGGATATGAAGGCTAGAATCCAACATCAAGGTATTGGCAGGGTTTGCTTTGACCTGGGGTCTACAGTGTTCCAGCAATCTTGCATCGCAAGGTGATTTCTTTCTCTCTTTTTGTCTACTCTTCTGATTTCCACTGAGTTCTAACTTGTGATTTCTATTCCGTGCCCAATTTCCTTTACGTATAAGGACTCCAGTAATAAGAATTATGCCCACCCTGATTCAGTTTTGCCCACCTCACTACCCTGCTGAACCGAGGATAAAGACAAATAAGAGAAAGTTCTGACATTAGGTAGCTGACAGCTGACACCTAGTGGATACTTCCCCTGAGAACTCAACTGTCAAGTTATCTCAAAGTGAAAGCTGACCCATAAATATCTGTGGATGGTTCTGGCTAGATCGTTTCGTGTTTATTCTTTAAGGAGAATCAATGGGAAAAAGTTCCACATGCCAATGTATCTTCGAAAGCTGTGGTTCCCCTGAACAGTAGGTATGTTTTGTCTTAAGGAAGCTATGATTTTGTACCTAAGCTCTTTCCCTTCTTTGCCCTGACTGCTAGATAGTTTAGAGTCAAATTCACAGCCTGCCTCTTGAAAGTTCAAATAATTTTGCTCTTCATTTATATGTAATGTTACCATATTTTTCTTTCATTTGATTCTAAGACATTTATTTTATCCTTCCATGCAATCTGTATTTTGATAAGACTTTCAGTGGGTTTATGGAAAAAGATGGCAGTAAAACAAATGAGTAATAAGTAAATAAATAAGTGCATATACATAATTAAATATTTGGAGATGTGAATATAATGTCTCCTATATTGACACATAGGAACATACACTCAAACTCCAGAATGGATCTTAAGAAGAAACACAGTAGAGATTATTACACACACACACATACACACATACACTGGCTAAGACAAGCTGTGGCAAAGCAAGCCTAAATACAAAGTGGGAACAGTTGAGGTTTCTACTTTGTAAGAGACATGGATAATATATGTAGGTTTTTGATACAGGTATTTGGTTGGAAATTCCTAACATCAACTAAAATCACACTAAAACAAGCAACAATTTGAATAGTTCATTTTGTTGTTGTTGTTGTTGTTGTTGTTATTCAAAGTAACTTTAGGTTGAAAAACCAAACTGAAGGCAAGTCAGTGAAGACTATTGACTGGAAAAATAAAAGCTTGGCTAGTGTAATATTTAATAAGGCAATTCTGGTTTTGTTTTACTTTGCTTTGTTTTGCTCTTTCCTGCAGCTTGTCCTGAAGATCACTACGGGCAGGACTGTGGCCAGATGTGTTCCTGGACACAGGAACAGTGTGACCCAGTGACTGGACAGTGCCAGTGTCCACCTGGCCTAATGGGATCCAGGTGTCAGCAAGGTAACAATTATTGCAGGGTCACCTTGTCCGTTGAGCCACTAACTATGTTAAACTATGCAGATTTGGTGCCAGGGAAGGTAATTATATGGACATTGTTTACAACACTTTCTTCTTTAAATGGGGATTTAATAGCATGAAAGTTCACACCCCTGTAGAGCTAGATAGGAAGTAACCTACTGAAGGGTAAATAAAAATTGAAAAATAAAAAGCAAAAACAAAGAACAATTTGTGCATATTGTAGATTTGTAGGAAATTTCAAAATAACTTGGGCTAACATTCATTAAATCCCCCAAAATAGTGCATTAGAGATATCTAACTATAAGAGCTAAAGAGTTTCATATCCTCTTCAACTTTCAGAAGTCCACTGAATACTGTAGGAAAAAATGAGAGACAGAAGGACAAAACCTGATCTGTGCTGAGAATTGCAAAACTTCCTTGTCCTAAATCATAATATGTATTATTATCATAATAATAATCAAAATAATAGAAGAGGTGTCAAATTCAGTGAAATAAAACAATCAGGGAGGATGTTGCTCTTGAGTAGGACCAAAAGAGCAGGCAATTCTCTTTTGGCACATAGGAGTAAGTAATCTAATGACCCTTTGTTGAAAATTCAAAGTTACGGTACATAGGTGGGCTGCAGCAGATTCTTGAATTCTATTGGACATCATAGACTTGCAGGAAAAATGGGAGAAAGCCAAGAAATAAATAGACATATCACCTTTTCAATCGGTACTGGGATAAAGAGGAATCTGTGGGTGGTAAGCATCCTTGTAACTAAACAGAGGCTAATGCTTCACACACACACACACACACACACACACACACACACACACACCTCAACATGTAAAACATGAAGTTTTACTCTGGGCCAAGTAGTCTCCTTACTAGCTGAGGTCACTTTTCTGGCTCCTTATCCATACTACCCTCCCACTAATAGCTGGTACAGATGGAACTTCCCTCATTTTGGAAAGAAAAAGAGATCATTCAAAGCTTTCCTTAAGTGTTTTAGTGAAATTCTGTAAGAAGCAAAAAAGGAAAAAAGGAGTAGGAAAAGCAAAATGCAGGTGATCTCAGAGAGGAAAAGTTTTGCTATGGGACAGATGAAAACATGAACCAGAATTTCTTCCTAGAATTCAAATGATATATTGAAAAAATATTCTCTCTAAAATATGAGTGCAATGCACAGATACAAGAGTTCACTGAAAAAATGAAAAAACAACAAAAGGAAATGAAAAAGTAAGTGACAGCACTCAGAAAAGAAGTGGAAATGAAAATTAAACCTAACATCATATAAATGAAGGCCACATTGAAAATAGGTAATAGGAGAATGGAATCTGCTGATGTCATAGCCAGAAACATGGCTTGAGGAAAATGAAAGAGATGAAATGGAAAATGAAATAGATGAAATGGAAAAGAAGAGGGAGAGAAACATGTAAGTGAAAGAGAAAAATGTTCAATATAATATTCAGTGTTCTCTTTCCTCTGAAATAAAAGAAGATCTGAATCTATACAGCAAATGCATATCTTCAATCCCTGGAAATACTAGTTATAACTACTGGGAAGTCCCCAAAAGATGACTTTTCAGGATAAAACACTATGTACATTTTAAATTTTGGTGAATGTTATCAAATTGCTGTACAAAGAAATCTGCATTCTTTTCCTCTTACTAAGAAGGATTATCATTGTGTCTATTTTCTCATTTTTTTACCAACCTTCCATTTCTTAAAATCTTACTAACTTTACTAGATTGCATAGATAAGGGAAAAGTCCACTGGGCATATAAGGAAAAATATGACATCATTTAAGAGGGGTAAAAATCAGTGTGGGTTCATATCTCACAGCAATCTTCATTGTTGGCATATGATTAGCTAATGCCCATTAAGCTCTTGAGATAATATGTGGCCCAAGCACTTCGCACACATTTAAACTGTTGTTCAATCACAATGTAATATCAAACAAACAACTATTTTTAAACATAAAAGATTGCTAGGATTATAGTTTGAAAAAATCCATTGGAAGATAATTTTGAGCAACCAAGAAATAAGTGGAGAATCTCTGGGAGAAAAAAAGACTATTAGTAAGCATTAAGCCCATTTCAGTTATGGCTTAGTTTAAAACAACTGTGAGAGTTTTGGCCACGTGATAGAAGATCAACATTATAAATTATGATAATGTAGAGATTTTAACATAAATTTTATAAGCCATGAGCTGGAAGGGGCAAGACAGTGGAAGAGTATAAGTATACTGATTTTCTCTTTTTTTCATCAAAGCTGGTGGGGGGATAGATAGATCTGTGCCTAAACATACTATTTAAATAAGTCAACTCAATGAGTCTGTGTAAGTATATAAAGGTTAATGCTGGAACTGAGAATTTAAGAATGAAATATAGCCAAGTCCAATCAAACAGGAAGAAAAAGACCAACAAAGAACTAATTTTATTTAGAAACAAAGACTTCTTACAAATCAACAAGAAAAGTATGTACAACTCATCGGTCTTGTCTTAGTTTGCTAAAAGCTGCCAAAGTAATATTCCAGAAATGGGTTGGCTTTTACAGTGGCAATTTATTAATTTAAAAGCTTACAGTTCTGAGGCTGAGAGAAAGGTCCAAATCACGGCAGTAGGTGAAGCTCTCTCCCCAGAGATTGTCAGTGCTCCTGACCTCGTGTCACACACCCGGGCTCAGGGGTGATGCCTGCTGTCCTGTCCTTCTCCTCCCTGTCTCATTGCTTTCAGCTTCAGCTGCTCCGCCTGGGGCTTTCTCTCTTGGCTTATGTAGATTCCTCTCTGCACTCCTGTGGTCCCCGTTCTCCGTACTTATCCCATAAAGGACTCCATTGAAAGGATTAAGACCAGCCCCGGCCAAGCCTTAGTGAAGTAACCTAATCAGATGGTGCCACCTGCAATAGGGTCACACCCCAGAATGGACCAGTTTTGAGAACATGATTTTCGGGGAACATCATGTTTCAAACTACCACAGTCTTATGAAAAGATGACGAGCTTCATGCATAATGTGCGAGATCAGCTTGAAAACTGAGCATGTATATCATCTTCGCCTATCAGATTTTAAGATATGGAAGGTTGGTTAAAAAAAAAAAGAGAGAGAAAATAGGCACAATGACAATCCTTCTTAGTAAGAGGAAAAGAATGCAGATTTCTTTGTACAGCAATTTGTTAACATTCACTAAAATTTAAAATGTACATACTGTTTTATCCTGAAATATCATCTTTTGGGGACTTCCCCTACAGATGTAATGTTTATATGAATAAAGACTTATATAAGTATAGTCACTGCATCATTGTTCTTAGTAGCAAAATATTTTAAACAGCCCACTTTTCCATCACTCGTGGAGTGGTAAGGTACATTTTGTTAGAAGCAATAAATTCATATGCAGCTGTTTTTAAAAAATGAGGTAGAGCTATAGATGGTCATTTGGAAAAATCTTGGGATATTTTATTTATGGGAGAAAGCAAAAATTTACAATATATATCTATGCTCAACTTTTAGATTAAAAGGGAAAAGAGGAAAAGGAGATATACATATATAGACTTTATCAGGCAGAGAGTACATCTGGATAGATTCAATTATTTATATATCCAATTCAACAAATACTGATTGAATGCCTGTTTAAGCATGTAGGGTAAAATGCATTCCCTAGCAGGGAAGAGAAATGATAAACAATAAATATAATCTAGAGTTTTAGAAAAGGATAAAACCTATAGCATAAGCATAAGTAGAGTGATATGATTAAGTCTCTTGAAAGAAGTGTGGGCTATAATACAGAAAGAAATGTATTACAATCATGCTCTTGAGATGGAACCTGCAAGACTGGGTGCAGGGAGGGAATACCTTTTTCCATACTATACTTTTATATACTGTTTGAAAGATTTATTATATAATTATATGTACTTTTAAAAAACCAGTAATTTATTTACAAAATTCTATGTGAATATTGTCCTACAACTTAGACCTGTGGAAAGAAACATTTCTAGCCTCTCCTTACTTTTCCAGTTATGTATGATGTTCCAAATCTTGGCTTAGTGTGGTAGCAGTATATTCATGGATTCTTCAGTTGCATCAACTCATTTCCACATATAGAATGGAAAATTAACTAACCTACTGACTGCTGAAGATGGAGTTGTTTTAGGGAGTCAAAAGGAAAGTTTATTTTAATAGTATCAGACTCAGTGCCACAAATTCTGCTTATCTTGCCTTAAAGGTAAACCAAAAAGGAATAATTGACAATTAAGTTAACCTATTACATATGTGATGATGACTCAATGACTAATTATAAAACTATTAACTGTTATTTTAAAAAAATAAAGATCTTTCTTTCATTTGTTCCCTAAATTAAGTATAGCTATTCAGTCAAATATAAGCAAGAGAGAGTTTTGTGGATTGAATTCAAGTGCCTGTCCTGCTGTGTATTAACCAATGCCTTTGGGCAAGTTAAAAAGCAAAATCGTTCTAACGTCTTTCCTGCAGTCAGAATAGAAAGAACACCAGATTAGAAGTCAACAGTTCCAGATGTGAATCCTGCTTCTTATCCTAATTGCTCTGTAAGGCTGAGCAAGACTTCAACCTCTGAGCTTCAGTTTCTCAACAGTAAGATAAAAATACTGTTACCCACATCACATGGGTATTTGTGAGCATTAAATGAGATAACTCATGTGGAAAGTATCATTATGTAAAACGACTATAAACCAGAGATCATAAATGGCAGGCCCTTGGCCAAATCCAGCCACAAATGTGTTTGAGTTGGCTGGCATGGTTTTGGCCTCCACAGTGTTGTAAAACAATGTTAATTAGCCAACTTTCAAAGACTGGATAATTTCATATAAAAATCTGGATTTGGGGTTTTTTTTTTTTAAATCCTATTTTCTGGCCCATATTTTTCATGGCAAAACCAACTGAATGTGGATAGTGGCTATTCCCATGATGGAGGAACTTTGTTCTCCCATTGGCCGCCCTTCTCTTCATTCAATTATTTTCTACCTGGCACTGAAGGAGAGGTTCAATTTTCCTTATGCCTGATCAGCTTCATTCGCTGCGTCCTAACTTCTCTTGGCAGTGTATTTTGTGTATTTTGGTTTGCGTCCCC
Organism: Dasypus novemcinctus; assembly: GCF_030445035.2. Lineage (NCBI taxonomy): Eukaryota > Metazoa > Chordata > Mammalia > Cingulata > Dasypodidae > Dasypus > Dasypus novemcinctus. Next base: position 40,475,298 of record NC_080676.1, read on the forward strand.
CATCATGTATGCTGAAGTGCTTTACAGATTTCAGTACAAAAGTATTCAAGAGCATGGGAAGCAGATGTGGCTCAGGCGACCAGGCTCTGGCCTACCACATGGGAGGTTGCTGATTCAGATTCCAGTGCTTCCTAAAGAAGACAGGGAGCTTGTGCAACGGGCAGGTATGGCAAGCTGACACAAAAAGAGACACAAGAAGGAAAAACATAATGAAAGACCCAACAAAGCAGGGAACAGATGTTTCTGGTGCCTCCTAAAGAAGACAGCAAGCTGACATGACGGGCAGGCACAGTGAGCTGATGCAACAAGATGACGCAACAAGAAACATGGAGAGGAAAAGCATTATGAGACACAATAAAGCAGGGAGCAAAGGTCGCTCAAACAATTAGGCACCTCCCACATATCAGAGGTCCTGGGTTCGGCTCCCAGGGCCTTCAAAAGAAACAAGGAAGATGAACAGCCACAGCAAGTGAAAAACAACTACAAGGTGCAAATAAATAAATAAATAAATAAATAAATAAATAAATAAATAAATAAAGGAAATCTTAAAAAAAAAGAAGAGCAAATTGCTCATCTCTTTTCTCTATCAGTTGTGAAACCAAATACTTAAAATGCTCTTGAGCCTAATCAGCGTTTGACTGTTGCTTGTTCACTAGGGCATCTCCAGGTCCAAAAGTGTGCTGGGTACCTAGTGTGAGTTCAATAAATATTTACGGAATGGATGAAAACAATGAATGAATAAAGGTGATATCTTTATTACCTTGAGGGTGCATCTGAGTAGTTTGTTTTAATTTTAACATTATGTTACATGTTTGCAATATAAATACGGCAACTCTAGTAGACAAATGTTTCCTTATATGACATTTTTATTGTTTGATATTTTTAATTTTTACAACAGCATGTCCCCAGACAAGATATGGCCCAAATTGTGACTTAATATGCATTTGTAAAAATGGTGGCCTTTGCAATCCTGTGGATGGAAACTGTACTTGTGGCCTTGGATGGACAGGAAATTATTGTGAAAAAGGCAAGTTGACTACTTCCTTCTGCTATGCACTAAAAATCTATTTTAGAACACACTACCATTTGTTGATAAATTACAGTAAAGTCCTGTGAAGAGTTTGTTTTCCAAAAAGTTCATGCACATTTTTTGAAGTTTGATTGCATTTGCAGTATAAATAGTGTTATGTAAATATAGATTTTGTTTCCAGAATATCACACAAAATCTCCTAAACCCCGTAAGTAGTTGAAATAGTAATAATTTGAAAGAGCTCCTCTGAGACCTAAATCCCACACCTCCTCCAGTTTTTAAGCTTGAAAGAGTTTGTGGACACAAAACCCATTAAACCTTGGCTTTCTAAGCATAGGACTAAAGAACCTCAAACCCCACTGAGGCTTGAGGCCTGCAGAGTAGAGGATGTGGGGCCCTGAAAAGGCCGGTTCACATAAAGAGTGGGTCCAGCTGCAAGAGTGAAGGGGAGTGCCCAGGAGCAGAAGGTTCCAAGTGTCACTTCACTAGGTACCACTGTATATGAAATTTCATTTAAAAATGATAGTCATATACATCTGACCTAATATATTATGTACACTAAAACATATAGAGAGTTTAAATGGATAAAGAATGGTTAAAATTAAATACTGATCATTGTTCTAATGTTTTCTTCCCTGAGAGCATACACGCTGGTTAGGAGCTCTCTATTGGAGGAGACAATGTCATGCTTTGGCGAAATTGAGAGCAACGGCCCTTGCAGCAAGGTAAAGAGTAGATGAGACCATAGTGCCAGGGGAGATCTGAACTTTGAGCACCTTAGTGAAAAAAAATCCACAGTGGACTTTTACCTACATGGTCTCAACTACGAGTGCTATGGCTTTTTAGACTGGCAGCCCTGTCACCAATCATAATGGGTATGACTATAAATCATTCATCATCACTAGCATAACTCATGAAACTTGCCATCTTTGGCATTGCAGAAAGTGTCTTGCAATGGGAGTGGATAGAGGTGTATGCCAAGCCAGATCTGCTAATACCATATTCTGTGCTTGAAGGCAATTCACTGCCTCTCAGTAATTTGGTTACCCCATCTGAAAATGAGGTACTGAACTGAATATTACATGGTAGCCTTTCTAAATCAAAGTTCAAGATCCTTTTTCATGGATTATTTTTAAAACATGGATAGTCTCCCCAATTCAACAGAAAGAGCACTTATCTTGTGGTATTTGGAATTAATAAATCAAAGCAATAGGATCTTTAAAAGATAGTATTTTGGGACCATATTGTTGTTTTTTAATCCTAATTTGAATAATTCTCTGGCATTTAGAATGTGAGATATTTTCACTGCTGATAGTATCATTCAAGCTTTTTATCTCTGAGAATTTCAAACATTAGGAAAGTTAAGAGAATGATATGATGGTATGTATCTATCTCTCAACTTCAAAAATGATCAATTTATGGCTAATCTTGTTTCACCTACTTTAAACTACTTCCCCCCTCACAGCCCTATGGGATTATATAGAAGCAAATGGCAGACATCATATAGTTTCATCCATAAATATTTCCATATGGATCTCTAAAAATAAGACAACACCATATCTAAATTTTGAAAAATCTATTATAATTTCAATTAAGTCCAAACTGAAAACCAATAGAGAAATATGCCTTTTTAAAAATTCAAGAATTTTCTTTTTTAATGGAAATTTTTAAACACATATAAAAACAGAGAGAACAGTGTAAGAATCCCAATTTACCCATTACCCAGCCTTAATAATTATCAATTCATGGTCAATTCTGAAACTCCCCTCATTTATTTCAGAGAAACTCTCAGGCATCATTGTATTTCATCTATAAATTATTCAATATGTACCTTTTAAAATATAAGTATTGGGAGGATTGTGGGAAGATGGCAACAGATTAACAGACAGCACTGAATGCTCTCATGAAAACAATGGGAAAAGAGCCAAAAGCTGTCTGAGGAAACTGCTTTGGGGGTCAGCAGACCAGAACAGTGTTACACAACTTCCAGGAGGGTGAGTGGCAGAGAGAGGAAAAGCCAAAACAACACATGTAAGTTACCAAGCCCCCATGGTGGTTGAGGAGGGCTCCCCTCTCCCAGTCCCAAAAGTTTAAGCTGGGGTAAAACATCTAGGTCACTGCAGCCAACTGAGAGAAGAGCAGATATCTTCCTTCCTATCAGCTCTTTCAAGGGGAAATGGAAGGGATGTCCGGGGTACTTTTCTTCAGTGAATTTGGCCCTCAGAGCCCACTTTGAATCTCAGATCTGGTGATACAACACAGGGACACAGGAAAGCTGAGACTGAAACACCTCTGTGGAAAGTTTCACTGACTAGTGCCATCTGCTGGTCAGTCTGGAAATTGCATGGACAAAAACACTGTCTGTATCCAACCCCTGGGAGAAAATCTTCACCCCACTAGTGAGTCCCTGGTCTGATTTTGAAAACTTAAGATGGGAAATTTTAAAGACTGAGAATAAGTTGAACAAAAAGCAATGAAAAGCTGTGAAGAAAAAGACAATAGTCAAGAGAGAAAAATTAACCATCATAGTAAAGTCACCAACATATTCAGATGCATACACATCAAAAAAAATTACAAGCCATACTAGGAAACAGGAAGAGATGGCCCAGTCAAAAGAACAAACCAAATAACCTGAAGAGATACAGGATTTAATACAACTAATCAGTGATAATCACACAATTCTCCTAAATCACTTCAAAGAATTTAAAGAAAATATGACTAAAGAAATACAAGATATTAAGAAGATATCAGGAGAACATAAAGAACAATTTGAAAGCCTACAAAGAAAAGTAACAGACCTTATGGGAATGAAAGACACAATCATTCAGATTAAAAATTCATAAGAGGGAAATGGATGAGGCTCAAGCAATTGAGCTCCTGCCTACCACCTGGGAGGTCTGTGGTTTGGTTCCTTGTGCCTCCTAAAGAAGACAGAGAGCTGGTATAATGGGCAGGTGCTGCAAGTTGACACAACAAGATGATGCAACAAGAGACACAAGAAGAAAAAATTATAATGAGAGACACAGCAAAAGCAGGGAGCATAGGTTCCTAGTGCCTCCTATAATGGATGGGTGGGATGTTGAGCTTATTCAATGGGCAGGCACAGCAAGCTGATGCAATGAGATGACGCTACAAGAGACACAGGATGAAAAACATAATGAAAGACACAACAAAGGAAACAAGGGTGGCTCAAGCAATTAGACACCGCCTTCCCACATCAGAGGTCCAAGTTCAGTTCCCTGTGCCTCCTAAAGAAATAAAGAAGATGAACAGATACAGCAAGTGCAGACAACAAGGGGGTGAGGAGAAATAAATAAATAATAAACTAAATCTTTTTTAAAAAACACATTAGAGGCACATAAGAGCAGATTTGAATTGCTTGAGAGAGAATTACTGGTTTTGAAGACAGAACATCTGAACAGGAAAAGATAGGAAAACAGAAAGAGAAGAGAACGGAAAAAATGGAATAGAGTCCCAGGGAACTGAATGACAACATGAAACCCACAAACATTCACATTATTGGTGACCCAGAAGGAGAAGAGAATGGAAAAGGGGAAGAAAGAATATTAGAGGAAATAATAACCAAAAACTTCCCATCTCTTATGAAGGACATAAATAGCAATATCCAAGAGGAACAATGCACCCCAAACAGAATAAATCTGAAAAGACCTCCCCTGAGACACCTACTATTCATAATGACAAATATTAGAGGTAGAGGATTCTGAAAGCAGCAAGAGAAAAGCAAAGTATCACATACAAGGGAAACTCAATAAGAGTAAGTGCCAATCTCTCATCAAAAACCATGGAGGAGAGAAGAAAGTGGTATTATGTATTTAAGGTACTGAAAGGGAAAAACTGCCAGCCAAGAATTCTGTATGTGGCAAAGCTATCCTTCAAAAATGGTGGTGAGTTCAGTCTTCACAGACAAACAAAATCTGATAGAATATGTTACCAAAATAGCAGATTTTCAAGAGATACTAAAGGGCGTGCTGCAGCCTGAAGGAAAAAAAACAAGGGCAAGAAATTTGGAAAAGAGTTTAGATATGAAAATTATTAGCAAGGGTAAACTAAAGGATAAGAAGACAGACAATAGAACGATATGACAACAGAGCACTGAAGGACAAATCAAAATGGATGAAGTAAGTAATGCCTTTACAGTAATAACAATGAAAGTTAATGGATTAAAATCACCAATCAAAAGACATAGACTGATAGAATGGATTAAAAAATATGAAAAAATTAGAATTATGTTAATTAATTCTATTATATTTGAATTATTATTTACATTTATAAATGTTTGTTGCTATGCCATCTATTTTTTATAATTGATTATATTACATTTAACCTGGCCTTGCCCTCTTGTTTAAAATTTGTAATTTCTTTCAATCTATTTTTCTATTTATTTTACAATTTTACAATAAAGGACTTTTTAAATGCTAAAAAAAAAAGAGTCATTGATTATACACTGTGGATAGATCATACGGTATGTGAATATATCTCAGTAAAACTGCTTAATAAACAAATAAATAATTGTGCAGGAAAAGCCAGAAGTAGCAGCTCTGTATGGCAGGGGAAACAGATTAAGAGGTGAGGAATTTTCTTGTTTGTCTAGTTTTTTTTGTTTGTTTATTATTTTTATTGAAATAAAGAAAATGCTTTAGTAATGCTTGAAGTGATAAACATACAACTATGTGGCTATACCACATAATACAAGGTTGTCGGTCTTTTCTACAATCTTAGAAATTCTATATATAGTAGAGATATTAATTCTGCTGTGAATTTTCTCTGCAATTTAAGAAAATTTGTACTTTGTCTTTTTACTTTTCTGTAGTATGTTTGTCATCTGGTTGATTATATTAATGATGTAGAACAAACCACACCAAAATGTAGGGGTTTAAAACAACTAGTTACTACTATCTCTCAGGATTCTATTACGGGTTATGATATGAATTCCAGGAGACGTGATTCACTGAGGTCATCTTTGGGTTATAGATTCTACACCATTCAATTTTTTTCACCCTTCAATGTAATAAAATAGATCTCATCCCTGCATTGTTGTTGTTGTTTTTATTTTGAGTCATAGTTCAAAATGTATTTCCTGTTCTCAGATTATAGAGGAATTCACTCATGCTTTCTTTCAATATTTGTATGCTGCCAGCTTTTACATTTGATTTGCTGATCAATTTGAAATACTTTTTCTGGTATATAGTGTGAGGAATACATGGAATTTTTCCTCATATGATTTTCAGCTATCCAATGTAGCTTTAAAAATTGATCTTCCAAATTGATTTGAGATGTAGCCTTCATCAGACACTAAACATTTATATGCATTAGGGGTAATTCTGGATGTTCTGTTCTGTTGGGCTGTCTAGTCATGTACAAAGGCAATAGGATTTTGATTGCAAGATATTTACTATATATATGTATTATATTACTAAAAGAGCTAGCCATCTCTCATTTCTCTTCTTTTTCAGTTACTTCCTGACTATTCTTGTATCTTTGTCCTTCTAAATGAATTTAATAATCAAATTCCCTAGATTTAAAAAAAAAATCAATTTGTATTGCTTGTGTCCTATGTGTCCATTCTCTCTTAGGAGAATGCACATATTTATGATATTAAATCCTCCTATCAAGAACTTGCTATGTCTTTGCATTTGTTCAAGCTTTTTGTTGCTCACTAAGTCTAAGTAAATGCTGGCTTTTAGGCTGATGTATATGTATAGAATATTTATAGATTCATATATGTATCTATCTTAATCTATTTGTATTAAAGCATAGCTGTCAATATTCTATTTTATTCATTGTTTTTCCTGAATTTGCAGTGAATTTATTCCAAATGACTTTTCCACATCTATGGAAGTAATTAATATGATTTGCCTCTTTACACTGATAAATATCATTAATTGTATTGATTAATTTTGTAATATCAAATGACCTTACATACATTTTTTGAATAAGTATTACATGGTCATGATGTATTATTTTGCAATGTGCCATTGAAATCTGTGTGCTTGTATATATAGTTTATGATTTTTATACCAATATTCACAAGTGAGATTAATCTGCAGTTTTGTCAGGTTTTAGAATTGATATTATACTCACTTAATAAAATGAATTTGAAGTTTTCCTTCCTTCTCAATGCTCTGGAATTGTTTAAGTAGTATGGTAATTCTCTGAATTATAGATATTTCTAGAAATCCCTTGTGAAACCTGGACCTGATGCCCTATCTTTTCCCTCCCTACCTTCCTCCCTCCCTTCCTTCCTTCCTTCCTTCACCTTTTTTACTATTCTCTATTTTTTTTTCCTGTTATAATTGGTCTGTTCAGGTTTTCATTCTCAAATTAGGACAATTTTGGTAAGTTGTATTTCTCTATAACATTTTCCATGTACTTATTTAGGTTTTTATATTTATTTGCATTGTAGGTTTTTTGTCTTGATGGTTATTTCCCATATTTTGTTTTAATTTTGTGAATTTGAGCTTTCTTGCTTTGCTCTTGGCTAGGTTAGCTAATGATTTGTCTGCTTTCACTGTTTTCATTAATTCCACTTTTATTTACTCAGAACTCATTACAAAATCAAGTACCTTTAACTAGAACTAATTCTCTGGTGCTCTTTTTCAGAATGTTCTCTTGGTTACTATGGCCCAAGCTGCTATTTTAATTGTACCTGTCAAAACAATGGAGTTTGCAACAGGTTTTCTGGAAGCTGTGAGTGTCGCAAAGGTTTCTATGGCCAAGACTGCAAACAGCAAATAATAAATGGACATATTGTCGTGTTTATACATTGTAAACTTTAAAATCTATGTTTTAATCATAAAAGTAATACAGTCACATTGTATCAAATTAAATTGTTAATCATTTAGTGTATATTTTCATAATCCATTTCCTAGCTCCGCTTTAAATTCTAAAGGTAGACAACTCCCATGGATAAGTAATTGCATTTGTTTATCCTGGGTGGCACTACTGCATAAGAATCTGTTCTTTGGTTTATGATCATTAGGAATAGGCAGAGGTAGGAAACAAACCCAGGGGAGTCAGCTGTTGATCTTTTTGAATAAAATTATTCTCCTTCCTCTGACTGCCTTTAGGCAAAATACAGACAAGGAAACTGCTTAATTGTCTCATATTAATCTAGACTAAATCTAGATTAAAATCTAATTTATTCTTCTTGCCAATTCTCTGTTCTTGTCTCTATATTTGGTACTGGGAAATAAATGAACTAAAGTATACCCTTTATTTTTGCTTTTCTTTATTTTTAAAGCCAAAATAGAATTTTAACATTTCCATTTTCTAGCATGCCCTTCTGGATTTCATGGTTTGAATTGTGCTCATATCTGTGACTGCAAAAATGGAGCCAGTTGTGATGCAACTAGTGGCCGGTGCATTTGCCCAGCAGGTTTCAATGGCAGTCAGTGCGAAAAAGGTATAGCCAGAGTTTTTAAGCATGCAAATATGGGAATTCTATGTAACCATGAGCTCTTTCCATCTGGAGGTAAACATTTGTAAACTCATTTCCAAAACATAGATTTGTGCAAGCTTCCAACATGCCACTGAAATAACAGAAATTCACTCAACAGCCAGTATAATAGGATTTTCTAATTTTGTTTCTGATTGGTAAAAATTACTATTCTGCCTGTTGCAGTTTGAAAGTGTATGTGGTATTTGGAAATTGTATGTACCCAGGAATATTATGTTCTTAAAGCTAATCCATTACCATGGGTGTAAAATTACTGTAAGTAAGTCCTTTTGATTAGGACACTTTAGTTTAGATGTGGCTCAGAGTGGGTCTTAATCCTCTCACTGGAGCCTTTATAAATTGGATGAAAATGGAGAGAGAAAAAAAAGCATGGAAGCAAGAGGCTGAAAGCAACGGAACCTGGAAGAGAAGGTAGAGACCAGCAGATGCCACTGCCTGCCTTGCCATGTAACAGAGGAGGTCAGGATCACCAGAAGTTTCTCAGAAAGAAAGCATCATCTCGATGATACCTTGACTTGGACATTTTCACAGCATCAAGACTGTAAACTTTTAAGTTAATAAATTCCCTTTGTTAAAAGCCAACTCATTTTTTGATGTCTGCTTTGAGCAGCTTAGCAAACCAAAACAGTTTTTGGTACCAAAATAGTGGGGTGCTGCTATTGCAAATACCGAAGAATTTTTTTAAAAAAGGGTTTATAACTGGGTAATGAGTAGAGGCAGAAAGAATTGTGAGGTGCTTGATAGAAAAGACCTAGATTGCTTTGAAAAGACTTTTAGTAGAAATATGGATGCTACAGGTACTTCTGATGAGGCCTTAGTCAGACATGATGAATGTGTCTTTGTAAACTGGAAGAAAGGTGACCCTTGTTTTAAAGTGGCAGAGATCTTGACAAAATTCATTCCTGCTGTTAGATGGGAGGCAGAATTTGAAAGTTGCAAGCTTGCATATTCAGCTGAGAAGATTTCCAAACTAAATGTGGAAAGTGATGTCTGGTTTCTTCTTGCAGTTTAGAGTAAAATGCCAAGAGGAAAGGGATAAGCTGAGAACTGAACTCCTAGACATAAAGAAACCGGAAATTGATGGTTTGAAAAATTCTGAGCTTCCAGAAAATGAGTCCTCAGAGAATAGTACCCCCTGTGAGGATTTAACTGAACATGGAACCAGTCAGCCATTTCAATGTACATCAGGATTGGAAATGCATTTATCCAAGAAAGTTCTTTTGTCTGATGGTTTGGACTCTTGTGTACTACATGCAAACTGACATATTTTTTGTGAGATCTATATGAATGGAACCACTGCGAGCCTTGACTAAAAGTGACAGAAAAAAGATTGAAGGAAAAGTGACTTCAAAGACAAAACCATGGAGACTGAGGTCTGAACCAAAGACATCACCCATGCATGTGGAAAGGGTAAGTATTCCCTGGAGCTTAGAGAAGGCAGACCTTCCACACCATTGCTCAGGAACAGTGTTACCACCCCAGTGTTCTCAGATGCCTGGGGGATTGGGGAAAGTCCAGCTACCACCCTGGTGCTTGATGAGAGGGGAGCCTATCGTCCAGCCACTGCCCTGGTGCTTGACTAGGGTAAAGCCTGGCCATCATTGCAATTCTTGAAGATGTTGGAACCTTCCACCCAGAGTTTGAAGGGAACATCGTTGCTGAACAAGTACTTGAAATTGTGGGGCTGCAACTCCATCAGGACCAGAGGGCAAGACATCATTTTATAGATGACTCTCAGACATTAAAATCTAATAGAGTATATCCTTCAGGATTTTGGAATTGTTTGGGACCTATGACCTTTGTTTTCCTTCCACATTCTCCCTATGGGAATGGGAGTATTTATCCTATAACTGTCCCCCCATATTGGAAGCAGGTAACTTGTTCTCTAAGTTTCATAGGTCAACAACCTGAGGGGAATTGTGCCCCAGATATCTATCACCAATGTGACTTTGTATTAGCATTGTTACTGAAATGATTTAAAGTATTTGGGATATTGTGATGGAATGGATGTATTTTGCATTTAGAAAGATCATGCTTTTGGGGGCTCAGAGAGTGGAGTGTGGTGGTTTGAAACTCTATGTGCCATAGAAAATCATATTCTCAAAGTCAATCCAGTCTTGTGGATGTAAAGCATTTTTAAGTAGAGCCTTTTGATACGGTTACTTCAGTTATGGCCCAGGTTGTGTCTTAATCCTCTCACTGGAGTCCTTTATAAATGGGATGAATATGGAGAGAGAAAACCATGGAAGCAGGAAAGCAACAAAACCTGGAAAAGAAGGAAGAGACCAGCAGATGCTGCCATGTGCCTTGCCATGTGACGAGGAGGCCAGGATCACTGGCTGCTTTTCAGGAAGAAAGCATCATCTTGATGATACCCATTTTTTGGTATCTGCTTTGAGCAGCTTAGCAAACCAAATCATTCCCTTAAATGAAATTGTTTAGTAACTGAAAACACCCCTGAAACTGTTGGTATTCCCAAGACAAAGACTTCTGAATGAGAGTAAATATTTAACTCAGTGTTTTTATAAAAGAGTGTGGCTTAAGTTTTGGGTAAATTGAACTGAAATATGAGGAATTTATGAAAAATATCACTAGAAAAGAACCACAACCATGTGTCTGGACAAACATATACAGTGAGAATTTGTACTACTCAATTTTAAATAAGTTATTATAAATCCTAAAAAAGTCTTGGATCAGGCCAAAACACATAGTTTGTGTAATGCCAAACTATATCATTTTCAGTAAGCAATGCAATGTCCCCTTTGGCCTATATTACCTCCACTGTGTTATTTATTTATTATTAATACAGATAAATAAAGACAAGATATTTATTATGGGAGTTTATTTGATGGATTTATAATTCATGAATCAGGCAGTATCCAAACCACATATGGAAAGGTGCTCCACCAAGGGGATGAAATGGGGAAACATATATAGGGAAAATACAGAAAACTTGATGTTGAGGAGATGCTCTGATTGACCAATATTAAATTTCCATTTTACACATAGGGTTCCTAAAAAAGTGGAGAGCAGATGTACACATATTAGTATGATGTGCTTCTCCTTTCTGGTAAGCTATTTCTACTGGACCAAAACTGACTTATCACCAGGTGTTTCTTATCTGCAGTTCTGTAGGGCGCATCCCATTGTTTCATTTTCTTGGAAAGTCCATTTGGACTCTGGAAAATCCCTTCTCAGAAAGGGGGTCCTCCTGGCAATACTCAATGCCAGTGGCTATTTTATTTTACTTAGCAACTCATTGATATGGTTATAACAACTCTTACGATGATAATGCTAACATGCTGATAGTCAAACTTAGCTTTAAGTGAAAAAATTTATTGTCCTTGACCTTTAAAGAGGGTTTGTATATTAGTCCCATACTTTATGGTGTGAGTATATAAATATTCTCAGATGTCATGTCTGCTGTGTTAAATCCTAGAGATATAGTGGAGAACATGGTGCTTACAGTTTTCTGGGGTATACACAATGAATAAATAACATTTTAAGGAATAATATTAAAAGTAATACACTTGACTAACAGACTTGATAACAAATATGAAGCAGTGTTGAAATAAATCAATTTTAAAGCTTGAAGTAGAATCATGTATAAAGTGGAGCCTATTTTTTAGAGTTCCAAAACTTTGTCCTCTTCCTCTGATTAGCAGAATCTCATTGTATTAATCCCGTTTGCTAATTGGGGTTCAGTCGTGAAATTGCATCTTTAATCTCAATTTAGGTTCTTCAGTGAAATCTCACAGTTAATTTTCAGCTTTCTCTTTCCTTGGTAGAGTGTTCACCTGGAATGTTTGGAGAAAATTGTCATCAAGTTTGTGACTGTGAAGGAAAAAGTTCCTGCCACCCTGTAACTGGAAAATGTCTTTGCCCACCTGGGAGAACTGGAGTCAGATTGATTCTGGTATGAGCCAAAGCACCTCAGAAGGTGCCTGTGACTTGTTATACAGAGACCTATAGACATTTCCATACTCAAAATGTTATTTTATTTGAGAATTCTGCCCCAACATTGCTTGACACTTTGTAGTTAATATTATTTATCAGGGTTTTTAGTTACATCACAGGCACCCAAAGTCAGCACGAGAGCTGACAGAGGACACTTTGTAAGTACCTCACAGACACAGTGAACATCCTAATCACAAAGGTGATTAGAGAAATTATCAGAATTAAGTCAATGAAAGAAAGAGAACCAAGAGAACCAAGCTCCCAGCTGTTCTTTGGGAATTGAAAGAGATTTTATACTTTATTTTCCCTTCCACTCAAAAGTAGAATGACTAAAAATGTGAAGTTCTAATTCTTAAAAGACTATCTTAAGAAGAGGAGAGATTGGGTAAATTGATGACTAATCATTTTCTAATAGATTTAATGGATTTTTATTAGATAAAAATTTTCATGTAACTCACAATAACCTTGAAGGACTGTCCCTGTCTCATATTATAACCCAAGGTAGAGTGTTTAATCTCAGAATTTACTTTTCTCATATAGCAAGGGGTTACAACCAGGTATTTCAGAGTTCATTTCCAACACTAATAATCTATGATTCTGAAATTTAGGACTCCAATAATGCTGAAAAAGCCACAGTTACCTTCCAGATTACAGAAGAGTGCTATTCACCGAGCACCATCCCTTCAACTCTTTCAGCTTGCTTCTAAGCAAAAACAATACAAAGCTGTTTCTTTGAATACCTGGTGCCATCCTAAATAAATTACATATATTCATTGAATCCTCACCATAACTATATAAAGTTGTTACTACTCTTATTCCTATCTGACAGATAAGGAAGCTGAGGCACAGAAAGTAAGTGGCAGAGCCAGAATTTGAAACTTTCCAGACCTTGTGCTCTATTGGTAGACAATACTGTAGGTTTGAAAAGTCCAGAATAAAGAACCTCTAGTGGCTCCTCAGGAAGGCTGTGTTCTTTTCTACCCTATATTCTTCCCTTCTTTATAGACTTGTCAAATATGCACAAGGAGTTATGAGTATTGACTAGGAATCCTTTGGGATATTCTGATGCTGAAGTTTCTTTATTGCAAAGCTGATCATTTAAGTCTCTAATCCTTATGCTGCCCAGCATTTTAGGCTTCTTGAGAGTAGGATCCATGTTTATTGATCTTTTTATCAAAAGAGCCTAGAACAAGCTCTAACAGATGATAGTTAAGCAAATGTTTGAGGAATTTTTGCTTCTCTTCTCATCACTTCTCATGGAGTCATGATAGAAGCATGTTGGAAATTTGTTACATCTAAAACAAATCTGTTAGAAATAACATCCATGTGACATCTTGGTGAAACCATAGAAAAGCATGTCACCAAGAAAATGGTCACTAGCAGTTGAAAGCTTTTGGCAGTCATGGTTCCACCTGGATAGTGAAGAAACACACTTATATTTATTGAGGATTATTATGTGCGAGGCATTTTCATTTACCCTATCATTATCATCATCATTTCTGCTTTCTAGATGAGGGAGTTGAGGCACAAAAAGATTAACTAACTTGCTCAATGATACTCAATTAGTAAATGTCTGATTTTGGATTTGAACCAGGCAATCTGGGTCCAGAGGCAGACTTTTAACATCACTACACTGCCTCTCAAAGGAAAGAAAAGAATGGGACTTGCTCTTTGTTGTTTATTTGCACTGTCCAATATGATTGCCACTAACCACATGTTGCTATTTAATATAAGTTAAATTTAACTTAAATTAAATTTAAAATGCACTTCCTCAGTCACACAAGTTACATTTCAAGTGCCCAATGACCACATATGGGCTAGCAGCTACCACACTGGACAGCACAGTATAGAACATTTCCATCATTGCAGAAGGTTCTATTGGACAGTATGGAGCAGTGGCTTAAAGATAGCCACTAAATTTAGAGAACTTATTGACAGATAGAAATTAAAAGCCCCCTCTATATTGTACAACTTAAATTTCTGTATCACGTAGTCTCTCATGCCATCCATAAGGAAATTGCCACATGACCATGGATCATATATATCAAAGTATCCATTCTCTATGGACAATTCAAGGCCCCTCTCTTCTCATGAGCTCTTTGGGGGTACCCACAGCTTACACAGATGTACTATAAGGTTTTTTATTTGCATTTTTATTTTCAAATTAGGCATAGTTCATCTGTGATATTAACCGTGAGCAGCTGTGTCTTTGCCATAAAGATAAAAGACCTCATTTTAATTTGAACTCTGGTGAAGGACCTATTAAACAGTTATGATGTTAATTCATAAAAGAATGTAACAACTTTTTATTGGATTATTACCCCCCCCCTTTGGTAAATTAACATTTGCAGACATTCAAACAGATGTCTTAAGAACACATCATTATTAAAATGAAAATGTGGTATTTTTATAAATTAAAATCAGACTCTAAGCTGTTCAGGAGAGATCCTGATTCATAACTCTTTCGAACAAGTAAACTAGATCCTACCATCAAACTAAGGAAAGCTATCACACACAAAGTATAGGTGGGTGTGTTGGGCTGAATTTGAAATCACTGACCTTTTTTTTCTAGTTTTCACAAAGATTGATGCGTTTGAAGGAAAAGATTTCATTTCAGAGCAGCATTTGTATCACCTCCAAAACTCCTTTTATCTACCTGCTGTTCCTTTATCTGGTGAGGGATGGAAATTCTTTAGCTCTAATACTGAGCCAACTGTAAATATACAATTGATTTATTAATTTCCATTTAACCCATGTTTAAAATCTAACTAGTTAATTAAGGTAAGAGAGCTAGACCACAACTCAATCTAGCTTCTTAATCCAAGAAAGTAAAAAAATGAACATCAAACCGCTTGCGGAATGTTTAGGGGGAACCCATCTCCAAACAAGCAAGAGAGGATTTTGAGTAAATAAAGAAATTTTAAACAAAATTTTGCACACAGACACAGAATTTGCTCTTACTTATTTTTCTTGTTTATTTTGATATTGCTAAACTTTTCACTTTCCAACTTTGCACTTCTTAGTTGGGCTTTTTCTATATCTGCTTGATGCCTTGAGTCTCCTCACATAGTAGTACAGGAGGAAAGAACGCTAGATGAGAAACCAGAACCCCAGTTCTGTCATTAAACGGGTAGCATTTGAGGAGCTCTCTTAAACTATACCTTTATTTCTTTCTAGAAATGGAAAGCCAAATTCACTCCCTTGCCTATCTCACAGGTGTTTGTTAGAACCAACTGAGATAATGTATTTGGAACTCACATTGTAAACTGTTCAAAAGGAGGTGATTGTTATGATTGAAAAGTTCACATTTGTCCTCCCTAAATGTCGGTAAATTGAATTACTTCCCAGTCCTGCCTGCCTGCCTAAGAATTAGGAACCCATTTTCTGCTTCTAGGGGCCTGAGCGTTCTTCTTATTTTTACAATCCTTCAAAAACAGAATCTGTTAATTCTCTGCTAATTCTCTGCTGGATGTGGGATGTAATGTTGGGGGGGGGGGGGGTTAGTTCCTTTAGTACAGGTTTAGTTCTTCTAATAAATCTAATACTTTGTATCCTCTCCCTCTATTTTTCTACCTGACACAGCACAACACAATTCAATTTAAAGATAGTTGTATCCCTTTATTACAACAGGAATTCACAGCTGCAGGAACACAGGCGATCTATAGCCCTTTTGATATATTTTAAGTGATGAAAGAGTTGAATTTAAAGCCATTTCATTTTCAACAACCTAAGCACAAATAATCGTGCTTTCAACCTAAGGATAAATCTCATGTATTGTGCATTCTGGGTGAGAGCTGCCTTTTTCTGACCTCAAAGCAACTAATTCATTTTCCCTCTGTCCTTACAATGCTACTGTTATAAGCTCTACTGAATAATCTAATTCTGAGAAGCCACTTTCAAAATATAAGTTGCTGTTCTGTCTTCTCTTTTCAATTTCAAAGCTAACTTCCTTGACACAGCCATCCCCCCCTCCCTTTTTCCTTAAAGTTCTTACTTTTATTATGGAACTTTCCATCACGGGGAGAAGACACCACGTGGGTAACCAGGTTTCTTTACGAGTCTATCATGATCTTACTGAATTACAGTAGGAGGACAGTGCGGTTGAAGAGCATATTCAAATTGCCTTCCTGTGTTTTCCCGTGTTTTCCCGGCAGAGTGCAGGTCCGGCGAGTACGGGCCGCGCTGCGCGCTGCGCGCTGCGGTGCCAGTGCGCCCCCGCCGCCCGCTGCAGCCCTCGCAACGGGCGCTGCTCCTGTCCCCCCCAGAGAATGGGCCCGACCTGCGAGGAAAACGGTTTGGATGAGCCTCAATAATCAAATACGAGCAGCTTCTCAGGCGGTGAATTTCGCCACGGTTCCCCCGCAGTTCTTCACCTTAACTTTGGCGGAGGAACGATGTTACTCACGCGTCCTCGGCCCAGCCTCGCCTGCTCGGAGGTGGGAAACGCGACGTCTCACCTTGAGGGCCTCCAAGCACGAGTTCCATCTCTACTCTTCCCAACTTCCTTTTGCCGAAGAACATAACTAAGACTAAGAGAATGTTTTCTCAAGATCCCAACCGTAGTAACATTTGGACTAATAAATGAACCTTTAAAAAGAAATACGCACCTTTAAAAAGAAATACGAACCTTTAAAAAGAAATACGCACAGACGGTATTTGAATTTGGACGTAAGAACTGCTTTTCAATTCAGGTTGGACAGCACTGAAATATTCACACCTATTCGCTGAAGACCTCAGTGCCGTTAAGTAGCTGGATCCTCTTTAGAAATGTCTACAATTTCATGTTTATTCTCGATATCCTGCTTCGCAGCTAACTCTGTTTGAGATTGCTAATGTATTGTGTTTCAAATATGATTTTTGGGGTTGGGGACTATTAAGGCTTTAGCCACATAAAGAGCGAGGTTAAAGTATGATAGGCTCATTTACAGTGAACCGTCAAAGGGCTTAGTGGAGTTCTACTGGTCTACCGGCCAGCCTTCAGGAAAAGAGGAGGATAATAGTGATCAAGGCAAGTGCTTAGCCTACTCTGGGGACACAAATTTGGAATCACTACACATACTTTTAATCCACTTTAGTAATCTTGACCCAAATTGCTCATCATTTAGGTCAACTCTATGCCCAAGAGAGATTCTGCAATATATATAATTTTATTTTTTTTTCTCAAATAGTTTCCAAGCATTTAAAATTACAAAACTGGCTAATTCACTTTAGAGAACAATCACTTTCTTGATTGAAAATGTTGTCACTCTGCTGTCCATGTTTTATCAGATAAAAATGGAGAATATTGAAATTATTTGGATAGTAGATATTTGACTTTCACATAATGTCTAAAAGTGTCTCTTAAATGAACACACAATAGAACTGACTGAAGGATTTATGAAAAATACTTGGCATTTATCAATTCGATATAGTTTCTGATCCTTACCTTAATCTTACCTTCAGCCTTATCTTTATCTTCTTATATCTCAACATGTTACTCATTTAACAGGATATAATGATACCTATAAAGGGCAGCCATGCCAAATTTAATGTTACTAAATGATGTAAAGAACTTAATTAGACCATTTTATAAGAGATGTTATAAATTTATAATCCCCTCAGTTTAGTCTTAAAAGAGTCATAATCAATTCACCCTTATTTTTTCTCCATCTACTGCATTTGGAATTAAGATTTTATATTTAAATATATTTTAACTATTTTTACCAGCAATTACTATTCTAAACGTTGCTTCGGATCACTTGAAAGCTATGCTTTATTCTGAATATCTACCCATTTTCCATAACCCTTATTTTCAAGCTGTTTTCAACTGTCACTATCTGACCTGTGTGTGTGTGTGTGTGTGTGTGTGTGTGTGTGAGAAACACCATAAATATAAGCAACATTCTCTTTTGGAACTACAACCTGGCCCTGGACCTACTTCATTACAAGTCTTAAAAAAAAACAGTGAATACAAAGGAGGTGGGGGGGCGCAGATTGGTGAGGGCGGAAAATCAGATTTTTTTTAGAGATTTTCTCTCCTGTTCAGACAGAAGAGAAACTCTCAATTTGGTATGAAAAAGAGTAAGGGATTTCCTTTGGCTGTTTTTGTTTGTTTTAGGTTATGCAGAGCTTAACTCTAAATAAATGAGAATGAGAGTCATAAGTAAATGGCAAGCACACTTCTTGGCAAATGGCACATGTTCCATATATTGTCTTCCTTCATCCCCTTTTCCACCCCACCTCTAAAACAAATTATGAAAGAGGAGGAGAGCAAAGTCATGACATATGAACCTGTGTTTGCAATCACATAACCCTTTAGGCAAATTCAGTGCCACTTTCATCCTCATACCATCAATAGGAGCTAATTCAAGACACTTGGACCCAATTTTTAAAACTTTTTGTAAATTGTCTTAACACACTAGAAGCTACAAAAATGTTTAAACAGAATGTTTCCATTGTATTTTGTTTACCTCAAAAAATCTTGATTTAGATGGCATCCTGCACAAGTTGATGTACAATGAAGAGTCATGTGATAAGTCCTCCTTCCTAAAAATACTCTTTGTCCACCTCTGAACACTACCAGATATAACAGGCAACGATACATAAACCAACATATAACAAATGTTCATCTTCAGTTAACAGTAAGAAAATTATAAAATATAATTTTTGTAAAATTGTACTGAATTTTAAAAATCGCTTTTGAGCAATTGATGTTTCAAATTAAGAAAATGGTATTCAAAAAGCCTAAATTTTTTACAAAGTGTTTGTTCAAAGTTTATTTAAAGCATGCTTTTCACTTTAGCTTTGTGTAAGTATTTACCTGGTGCGGCGGCTTGCTCGGTCGGTAGAGGTGGGGTCTGGCTGCGGACAAGGGGTCGGTCCAGCTTGGGATGAGGGGTCGGTCCCACTTGGGACGAGGGGTCGGTCCGGCAGCAGACAAGGGGTCGGTCTCACAGGGGTTGCGTGGTTCGGCTGAGGGGGTCGCCCGGAGAAGCAGGCGACGAACTGGGGACAAGGGAGGCCAGGCCCTTGTCGGGGGCTCTCAGGACTGGAGGGCGCACGGCAGAAGAACTACCGCGGAGACGAGGTAAACACGCAGGTCCAACTTTATTGAGGGAGAGGCATCAGTTTTATAGGGGCTGGGGAAGGCTGTTTGGTCAAAGCCACGCCCTGTTCTGATTGGTTGTCGGAGAAAGGTCAGTGGGAGGTACTAGAAGGGGGAGGGGTGGTTAGGGATTGGCTGTTGCTGTTGCTGGGGGAAGTGGCAGGGTTTAGGGATTGGTGGCTGCTGTTGCTGGGGGAAGTGGCAGGGTTTAGGGATTGGTGGCTGCTGTTGCTGGGGGAAGTGGCAGGGTTTAGGGATTGGTGGCTGCTGTTGCTGGGGTAGAGGGCAGACTTGAGTTTCCCGCCTTGTGCCTGGCTGTTGCTGCTGTGGGGGGGGGGGGGAGGCAGACTGGAATTTTCCGCCCTGCGCCTGCGCAGGAAGAAAGAAGGAGAAGGGTGTTGCCTCATAAGGCTTCGTGTGGCGCTATCCGGGAGGAGGGGCGGCCGCGGAAGCATGGCCGCCGAGAAGGGGAGACCCGAGGGCACTCTGCGCCCATGCCGAACTCCCTTCAGGTGTGGCGGTGAGTCCGACCAGCCACCCTATTATGGGGGCAGCGGCTTGGAATTAGGCCTACCGCGGCCGCTCCCCCGCCAGGCCAGCAAACCACACTTCAGCCCGAGGGGTGACCGCAACCTGGGACTTCCCAGGTATAGTGAAGTGTGACACTAATCAGGTATGGTGAAGTGTGATTTGGCCACCAAGTAATAATTTGCACAAAATTTTATAGAAGTCAACTATTGTTTAAAGAGGGGCATAATTTATTAAGCTTATCATCTTTAAACCACAGTTCAAAGTAAAATTGAATATTTTTCATCATATATTTTTATATTATCCCTCCTATTCTTCCTTCCTCATTGTATTAATATAATCTAGTTTTCTGTTGTAAAAATGCTGACCCCAGTAGAAATCCATCCACCCATAACATTTAACCTCTTTACAAAGTCGCCTATGCTGTGATATTGCTGGCTCTTTCATTTGAAATATAAGATCAGAGTAAGGATTATTAGGTTTTCTGCAAGAACATGGCTCAAGTTTAAAGAAAAGTGAGCAGATGTATGGAAGTGTACTGGCTAATTTGGAGTTTCAGTCCAACATGCCTGGGATATACCATTTCAGCGTTAAGTAACTTTCTCTTACTCTTTCTAACTTCTACATTCATTTATTGAGTTTTCCCAATGAGACAGCTATTTGACACAGGTTAAATTATTTTTAGAGAACTTGGAAATCATTCCAAGGGTTAGTGGCAAGAATGGCATTTCCTTTGTTAGAAATAGCAAAAAAGATTTGGCTTTTCTTGGGCCTCTTTCACCTTGGTTTCTCCAGGAGCTGGTAATACAGATACAGCAAGAATTTAAAAGAGCATTTTGATGAAGTGAACAAATAATAGCATCTGCCTACACTCTAGGAGTTATGTATGCAATTCTGTTGAAATAAATTTTCATGGTTCTATAACAGAAAAAAAAAATCTAAGTGGTTGAGCTTTTAAATTAGATGTATTTCAAAGTGATCCCAAAGTTTTGTCCCTTTTAGCTTATCGTGTAGAAACTGTGCTCCACTTTTCCTATTTATATTTCAGTTTTTCTAAATTAAAAAAACAAATACCATTTATTAAAGCCAAGGAAATATATCTAAAAGTGGTAAAATAGATGTCTGTCTTTATAGCCTTCCAAATATTGACATACTCTTTCATATCTAAAGTTATGTTAGGATTACGTGAAAACGCCATTTAATCAGTCCTTATTTTAATGTTTTATGCATATTGATCAAATTTCAAGGAATATAAATTAATTCAAATATATTAACATTTTACGTGCTTTTTCTTTCACTGGATGTCTTAAAAATATATTGAAAAATTCATACTAATGCCTCTGCTTAAAAAGAAGGTAAGAAAATCTCTGAAGTGTAACTTTATTGCTCATTCTTTTTTTTTTTTAAGTATCAAGACCAGGGATTCAACCTGGGAAGTCATATGTGGGAAGCTGGCACTCAACCACTGAGCCGCATCAGGTCCCCTGAGTTGGTTTTTTTCATTGCTTGTTGTTTTGGAGGCACTGGGGACCCAACCCAAACCTACCCAGACCTCCCATGTGGGAAGCAAGCTCTTAAGCTACATCTGCTCCCCTATTGCTCATTCCTTATAAGAAAAGTTCAACAATAGTCCAACAGACAAAAAGATTCTTGTGAAGAATCAAATCTGAAGTGCTTAAGTGCTGACAATATTGGTCTCTTGAAATATAGAACAGTGCTTTGTGACTAAAACTCCATATGTGAGAACTGGATGAATTTTGGGAGATAGGGTTAAACATGTGTTTCATGCATAATGGAACCTGTGGCTGATTACATATGTAAGTGGTCAAGTGATGATATTTTGAATCACTTAGTGACTGAAAAAAATGCCTCCATTAGTGTCACTTCTTAACCTTTGCCAAAAGTGCAATATTCTGCCTTATAATTTTATCCTGAATTCTCTAAATCTTTAAAAAATATTTGCATGCCTACTACATAGATACTGTCCTGAGCATGAAAAATATAATGAGAACAAGATGGGTATGTTCCCTCCCTTCATGTAATTTACAATCTAGTAGACTATATTAGCTGATACACTAGTTTTGAATATTCTTAGCTTTGCATGCAATTTTATAATTCATCGGTCCTTTTATGGTTCATTCTTTCCTAAGTGTATTTCTCACACATTTAAGTTAAATCTCATAAACTAATATACACTTTCATAAATTAATATTTTCTGCCTGACCTTAAGAAAATCCTCATGGCAAATTTTATACTAAATACCAAGACAGGAAATGAAATATTTAAAGAAAAAGCTCATGAAATACTATTTCATATTTATAGAAAAATATATTATTCTTTGCAATGTAAAAGGGAAGTCCACTTTCAAATTTGTTAATATAACCCTAATTGAGATGGAGATTTAGTTAGAAGAAATAGGGAAAAAGGATAGAGCATTCCTCCAGTTCTGACAACTGCCTCATCTTTTCTGCACCTACTACTGCTTTCTCTTTTGATCAAGATAAGCATTTCCCGATGATAGAGGAACGTTTGTAGACATTTTAAGAGTCTGGTTTCATTAGAAGGCAAGTAATTCTCACAAGCATTAAAAACGTACTGCTGTTTTGATGGGGTCTCAAAACAAGCTTGGATTACTTCTTTTAATAAAGGAAGAACTTGATGCCAATTGAGACATATGTAGGGCTGTCGGGTTCTAGTGGTTGGCCTTCTACTAGTATAACATAACTTGCCTGTGCTTCTGAAATCTTCCATATGCCATTGAATGCTCAGTCATTTGAAAATATACTTTCTATAAATTTCTTTCCTATTTGCTAGGCATTTTTGCAACAAAGACATTTTTCACGTTTAAACAGTTATATGTTTTCTGGGAATCATGTGAATAGAAAAGCAGTCATTTTTCACTAAGTATATCGCAGTTGCAGCTGGCCCACTTTATCATGTTCCTGAACATGCTGAGAAAACATGAAACAATCAGCAAACTCATTGTGTTCTATGAAATAGTAATTGAACTAGTAATTCTATTTTTGAACAACTCTCATGGGTTTCCTAGATTTTCTACCCTTCCTCCTAAATATCTGCTCTCTCTACTCTGCTCCGGCCTTGAAGCAGTCACATTATGAAGGCAATGCTGTAGAGCCTCCCAAGGCCTTGAGCAGTGCTTTCCCATATATGGTCCACAGAATACAAATTAATAGTATCTAGCAAAGGGGGGAAAAAAAAGGGGGGGGAGGTTTGACCCTATAGTCAATAATAGACCAACTGGAAAACTCTGGGTTAAATGGAGCTAAATAGTATACGTCACTGAAATACTTGTCAGGAACTCTAATATGTAATTGCAGTTTGTGACTCTCCAATAGCAAGACAGAGTATGCAAAGAATTCCAAATGTATTTAACCAGGAGCTCCTTTTTTGAGGAGCATTTTGATGAACTCAAGGAATATCTTTTGTGAAAAGCAGAGATAAAGTAAAGGTCTACTTGAGTGAGCCCAGAAACATCTTTGGTCTGGGTATCCTGGTCACACATTTTTATTGGTGTTGCTAGTAATTGCCTGAGAGAATTCTAGGCAAGGCTTAGAAGGTTTACTTTATAGTAAGTTACAAGTCTTACTTTATAGTTTCCCATGGATCCCCTATGAGCCAGTTAATATTTCTCAAAATGGAGCATTGGAAATACAAAGCAAAATGTTGGTGAAGCTCTTTAAAAAGCTTTGTCTTCCTTCCTTGTCTGATTAAGAAAAGAAATTGAATAAATGAGTTTTAACATTAAGGACAATTAGAAAGATGTGTTATAAATTGCACTGTTTTTATACTGAATTATATAAGTTATTCAGGAGTATATGTTAGAAAATACAAGACAAAAGTTGTGCTACATCTGGGCATTTTATAGTACCTTTTACATACCATACTTTGAATAACCCGTGGGGATTATTTAAATGCATTAAAAATTCCAGGGAGAGAATGTTTAATAGCACACTGGAGTGAATTTAATTGCTTTTGTGGGAATTATTAAATGGTTACATAAGTTGGTGTCTTGTCATAATTGAAATGTGTGGATTCCAATAATGCTAAAGTTATTATGATTTATATATTATTAGCTAATAATCTCTGTATTATTTAGTAAATATCATTTTAATGTAGAGTATATCCTCCAATCCCCCCCACTTCAAACACATTCATACAGAGCTATTTATGTTGGTGATGGTAAGCATTTTAATGGAATATCCTTTGGGATTATTTATTTATTACACCTCTATAAAAATCCATTAAAAATTCCAAATAGTGCAATTAAATGTACACACTCCAGTACTCAGGAAAAAAAAATCACCTTTCTCATTTATAGATAATCCCAGATTGGCATGCTTTTATAGATAACAATTTAAATTTAAAAATTAATGAATCAAGAAACAAACTTAATCCCCATGCATACAGCATTCAAGCTAAAATATAGCCCCTAGTCATAATTTGAGATACTATGTTTTACCTATATTATTTGTTATATAACCACAAAAGCAAGGGAGTAACATAAAGTGGAGAATTTAGTATGTCTGTAATCAAAGGCGGCTAGAATTGGAAGATACTTTAAGGATCCTCTGGGTTTTTTTGCTTTATAAGCAAGGAAACAGGCTCAGAGAATGAGGTGCCACAAAAGAAAAGTCACCCAAGATTTTCTGATTCCTTATCTCTGGTCTCTTCTTTCTTATTATGCCTTTTGTTTGCTGCATCTTTTTGAGACTTGAGAAATTCTTTTGGCTGGGAAGGTCACTTGGCTTCATGTTACAGAAATCCCTTTGAATTCCAGCTTTAGTGTATAGACCACCCAAACTTGTGGTGTCCCCATTTATTAGATATCCATACTATGTCCCAGAGCAATAGTGAAATACAGATATAAGGAATGGAAACTAATTGGAGGTTCATGGCCCTGTGCGGATTTCATTACCTTCTGAAAAAAAAATTAAAAATCTGATTTTTAAAGTTTGTGTATCTTCTACAGCATATATTATTCAAACCTTATACCATGTATTTTAAAAGCTTATTTTGCCAACATATTTTAGCAATTCTTTAAGTTGTCACAGCTATCCATTTCTATAGTGGGTGATTAGCACAATTCCTAGACTTACAGCCTTACAAACATAGAATTCTTCCTTTTCATTAATTATGTAAGTGCCAAAGAAAGTTCTGAGACACGTCATTGGCTAATACCCCACCTGAAGTCAGAAAAAAAAGTTGCTTTGACTTTATTATTTTTTCCCATTAATATGAGAGCTAGTATGATTGGAACCCCAATAAATGCCTATTAATCTAGTCCATATGAATTTGACTAACCAAATGTACTCCCTTATATATTACTTAAAGACACATTCAAGGAAATTTAGTTTAATGAAAGAAACATGAATTATTTGGATTTGTGGGTACTTCTAAAGAGTGGTTCTCAAACTTGTTCAGAAGGTAGAACATTTGAATATCAGGGTGCCCAAGGTGGAATATGAACTACTGAAATATTTAATCATGTTGTAGGAACTGTAATCAAGACTTAGAAAAAGGTTAATCCTATTATGTGAATATAATGCAAAATCTCAAACATGAGTATGTATGACCAGAAAAATTTTTTTAACTGTTCAGGTAAGCACAATCACTTTTCTGAGAATTTCCATCAAAATATTTAAGAAATCTGGGCATTCTTTTTGTCAGAATCAACAATTACTGGGCATCAGTATTTTTCAAAGAAAATTTTATTGGTGAAATAGTTAAATTAGAAATTCTAATGAAATGTGAACTTATAGAAAGATGGGTCATATTCAACTAAGCAACAGAGCCCTTTAACAAGTTTTCAGCACTCCATCGATAGTTTGAGAACTACTGTTCCAATAATTCAAACAATAAGTAAATTAGCCACTGTGTTTCAATCTATACATGTAAAATTTTGAAAGAGTGTAAATTTTCACTCAATAATGTTATAATTTTTTTTTTTACAAATTTTTGTAAAGATGGTGCTTATTTTAAATAAATGTTTTCATAAGCTTTCTTTGGGATAAGGTGTAATTTATGAGTCATATGACAATTGTAATATTACTTTTGGAATGAAATGTCTACACTTAAGAAATCAATAGCAAGCTTTTTAAAAAAAAGTTTAAATAAATATATTTATTAGATCCCATGATTTGATTTGAACAGTGTCAATTAACTGACTGACATGATGTTTTTGGCTAATTATTTGAAAGTATTTTTTTAAGGCAAATGAGTCTTTTTGAGAAGTTTTCCATTTCCCTTCATTTCTTCCATCCATTGCATGAATTTGTAATTTTTTTTTTTTTTGGGGGTGTGTTTTGCCCTGATTTCTTTTTTTTTCTTTTTAAAATATAAAAATTATTTATCTTTACTAACTGGTTCAATTGCAAAGACCAAATAATTTGATCATGTGAGAACACTGCTTAAATGCTAAAGTATTATAATATATCAATATTACTACCCTTTCCATAATTATTAATTAGGCAAAATGCAGTGAATCAACTGGCTCAGGTATGTACATAATGTTTTTATAAATGCACTTTTTCTCACACTTACATGTTTCTCTCTGGGTAACAATAATCATATAATTGGTTAGTGATGTTTGTCAAATCTTAATATATACTAGACACTGTAATAAGAATTTTCAAATATTTCATATTCTCAGTAACTATTTACTAGATATGATTTTTCTTTATAATGACTGAAAAAAGTTATGACACCTAGAGGAATCTAATAACGTGCCAAGGTCATATGGATCCCAACTAGAGCAGAGTTCAGGTTTGTCTGATTCTGGAAACCAAACTTTTCACTATACTATGCATACAACTCCCAAAAAAGCTACTTTATAGGATTAAAATCTATGGCTGAAAATTTTGTAAAGTAGTACAATTTTTACAAATCCAAATGAAAGTGGGTTCATTCTCTAGATGCTGAGCAAGACACATGGATAATCACATTTTCAACCATCTTTATTTTTGGATGCATAAAAATGTATGTTACGTGCCTTATTACTTGTTTTACATGTATGTAAGCAATGACTAGATAATAGAATCTGTGAGTAATCTAAACTATAGACAAAAAAATTTTTACAATAATTACATCTGTATCTCATTCTCTCCTAACCCCCAATTAGATTCTCAAAGATCAGAATGGAAAAAAAAAGAAAGAAAGAAAGAAAAAAAGAAAAATTATCAGGTAATCTGACTATGGCATCACTTATTTTGGTTCTCAGCTTCATAACAATATTTCCAGATGATTTTTACCCCTAGTTGCCTGACCCATTAACTCCAGGCCTATGCTACAGATATTCTTTGCTGGGAAGAGGGCATCAGGTTTTCGTTCCACATTTGTGGGAATGTAATACTGCATTTCTTAGCATTCACAGGGTTAAGACATAAATTCCTTGCTTGAAAAACTTTTGATGATGGCTCTTTTGAGTATTGCAAGAAATCCGACATCTCTCCCCTGCTCTTCCAACCTCTGTTCCTATATCCATTCCTCCATGCACCCTCCAGACACAGTGGATTAGCTCTCCCCCTAGACTCACCATACCCCATGCCATTCTCTCTGGTTGAAATGCTCTTTATTCTCTGCATGGTGAAGTTAGTCTTCCTTAAAGACTCATTCAAAGAGTCTTACCCAGCCCTGAACCTCCCACCCAAAATATAAAGAAACTTTCTTTTCAGACTGCTATAGCACAGAAGCTGGCACACAACAGGAGGGAGACAATGATTTATGGAATTGTCAACTGCATTAAAAATGAATTAGTGACTGATTTGCCTGTCAGGAGGCCTCTTCTCTCTAACAAAATTTAGAACACTGTTTAAATTTCAAACTCCCACTCCCCTTGTGGATATAATTGGCTTGGACTAGCAATAGTCAAATGAACATATGTGGACAGTAGATGCCAAATAATGTAATTTTTTTGAAATATGTATGTGACTTTTTGTTGGCGGTGCTGTATACTGCTATCCCACCATATATACTTAGTTTAAAAAATGCAGCATAAGGAAAAAGCCAGATCCCATCTGCCAGGCAAAATAGCTATAAAGTGGAGAAACCAGGTTTTTAATGAATCCATTGAGAGTAACTTGAGTTATTTTTTAATGTAAGAGCAAATAAACTCTTGAGCAGAGCTGCATAGCCATGTAGTATTCTTGTAATTTATAGCTAGGCCAAATCCAAATCCTGGTTTTAGCTAAATTAAAGAGTTCCCAGAAGAGAGAGTGATTAGACAATACAAGTAGGCTTATACTGGCCTTCTTCTTTTAAACTCTGGCTCACATTCTAAGAGGACTGGGATTCCATTCTCAACTGCATGACAAGTCAACATTTCTCCATGTGTATTATTTTCATGAGACTCACTACACAACTTGCCTGGATTTTTCTGTTTACTTCAGCACATACCCACAATATCAAGAGTTTTGCTATTCCGTATTCTAATCGGAAGGAGTATGGAAAAGGGCAAACACCTGTTCTTCTTTCTTTGGCCAGCAGTTTCTGGCTTCATTTTAGGAATTCCATTTTGATAAATGTTTTTTTCCTTTATCTGCCAATAGTGTTGTTTGAAATATAACTCATAGAGCAACATGGTTAACAAAGAAACAGCTTCTACATTGAGAAAAATTAAATCATAATGTACATCATGTAAAAGCCAAGACATTGCAAACAGTCAAAGGTATTCTGGGCTTGTCACTCTCGAGAACAATTGCCCTCGTTAAGGGCTGTTATCCTTCATAGCAGCCTGCTTCATAGTGGCTGTAGAAACATGATGCCAATACCACCTTTGTCCAGTACCAACTTAGTATCTTGGTCAGTAGTTTAACAAGGCTGTTTCAGGAATGAATAACTCAGGTTCTATCTACTCCACAGGTTAAAGTGAAGTTTTACTTTTTTGGTGATTGTTTTTAATAATTACAGGTTGTCTGGGTAATTATATATGGATCAAGTGAAGCTATTTTGAAAATTCTGTGCCTCCCAGTTTTGGAGTTGGGAAACTGTTTGCATTTCCCCTCTACCTTTGGCAGCTGTGATCTAAGCATGACTCCTAATCTTTTGAACTTCCCTTTACTGATCTGGACAGAGAGGGGTGTTGTGTAATTGACACAACAAAACAAAAGCAGATTTGGCACCAATCGAAAGCAGATACTCTACGACCCAAAAGCATATTTGGCACAAGAGTTTGAGTACTCAATGCAATTTATTTGCTTGCTAAATCACAAGCTGCCAATACAACCAATAAACAAAAACCAGGTCAAGGGCACACAGCACATTTAAGGGTGGAGGATACAGTTTCTACGCAGGTACATTTAACTGAAGGAGAGGCTGCTAGAGCTAGTCCCACATAGCGTCAGTGCGGGATCGGAAGCCTACTGCGGTAGGTGCTAGTTGCGGGGCAGCAACTGGAGTGGCATTGCAGCAGAAAGCCAGGTCCCTCTGTGTGTCAGTCGGTCTCTACTTGAAACTCTGCAGTGTCCTCTACACAGGGTTTTTGTGCCTTAGAGTTCTGGTCGTCAGTACTCTTCATAAGGGAGTGTCTCTCTAGCAGGACTCAAGCCAGTCTGTGTCATGTCCTCCCACAAATGTCTGGTTATCTATCACTTGTTAGAAAAACATGTTTCAGTGGTGGATGGGAATCTTGTATTGTTGCCGCCTTTCTCCACCCCTTCTCCCCTTCCAGCTCCCGCCGTCCTTCCCGCCAGTCCCGCGCATATTGCCAACCCACAATCTGCCCTCTTCCCCAGTAACTGCTTACCTCAGGTCCATCCATCAGCTTCAGCCTGTCCACAGCCGCCCCTTAGCCAACCCTCCCTTCATCACGCCCTTCCCTCTACCCAACCCTATATAGCTAAGTGTACTTCCGTAATAAAGCAGACCTGTTCCTGCGCTCAGGCGGTCTCCGTGGTTCTTTCCTAACCGCGCGTCCCCCACACCTGGAGAGCCGGTGCTCCGCCCGGAGCACCCCCCGCCGGCGGTTCGACTGGAGCAGCCCCCCGACTCCTGGGCCTGAGCGAGGTTGGAATCCCCCCGCTCTGCCACATTGTATATTATACATGACTGTTCTGTAAACACACAACTTTTCCAATAAAAAAATATAACACAGACATGGTTTTTTTTTTCAATTTGTTTATGTTCTAATTGTAGTCAACATGTTTACATTGTTTTTAAGAGTCAAGATTATTAATATTTCAATACAAAACAATCCACTCTCCTACTTCAAATCACATCTATTTTTGCAGTCTTTTTATAAACATATTTAAATGCTATGATTCCTAATACAATCGATATGATAGCTTCTATAATTTCTTTAATATGTTCAAACATCCACACTCCAAATTCTAAATTTAATTTTCTAAACCATCCAAATATGTTCCTTTGACAATTTTCTTCCAAGTAGATATTATTTTTATAACACTAATAGGCATGCAAGGGCTCATAGCAGGCTGCAAAGCCTTTTCTGTTGCTTTATAAGCAGTATATTTAGTGTGGCCAGTATTTTAGAAAATCCCTGCCTTCTGTTCAGACCTGTTTCATCTCTTCCTCTAAGCTTTGTTTCACCTGACCATATTTTGCTATGTTTTATTTTATATTAAATAGAATTAATTCCTTCATGGCCATATCATGTACTTCATTGTTTAATCTCAGACTGTTTTTACCTGTTTTTTTTTTAGTAATTTCTTTTTTTTTAGTAATTTTTTTTATATCCCCCCCTTGTGGCTTCTTGCGTGCTGTCTTCTCTCTGTGTCCATTCACTGTGCATTCTTCTGTGTCTGTATTTATTTATTTTATTTCCCCTCCCCCTTGTGGTTTGCTTGCTGTCTGCTCTCTGTGTCCGTTGGCTGCACACTCTTCTGTGTTTTTGCTTGTCTCCTTTTTTTTGTTGCGTCACCTTGCTGAGTGGTCTCTCCATGGCACTTGCAGGCCGGGTGGCTCTCCACAGTGTGCAGGCCAGCCTGCCTTCACAAGGAGGCCCTGGGATGTGAACCCAGGGCCCCCCGTATGGTAGACATGAGCCCAACTGATTGAGCCACAGCCACTTCCCTGTCTTTGCCTATTATAATCTGGGTATAATGAATTTTTCTATCCATCGTTATGTTTGTAATTTGTTGAAACTTGATAAAACCTTGGAGGAGAAATTCCACATCCTTTCCCTTATTCCAGTAAATTATATTTATTTCATTTGTAGAACATATTATCATAATCCAATTACCTAGATTATATACCAGCCGTTTTTCTGGCATTGCAACTAAAGTCATGGTATGTTTATTTCTGGTATCTCTGTATAGCGAGGAATGAGAGCAGTATCTAATTTCCACTCCTTCACACTCTGGGCTGATATCTGTATATCTTCTATTTCTAAGCATCAACACTTCTCTCCAAAATTGTGGTTTTGGCACAATGTGATATCCTGATTATCATTTTTTTTCCTTTAAAAATAATATTAGCATTTTGCCAGCTCCTAAATAATCACATTTATTTTGCATCTAGTCAGATTATTGGCAATACTCAGTGCCCAATATCTACCTGTTACAAAATCTTAAAATGTCTTAAAATATCCCACATATACTTTAACTTCTGTTGCAGTGTATTACATTGGTTTTCTAACTCTTTTTTCATTGATACTTTTCCCAATCTTTTGATGTTAAAATCTACTGACCTGTTGCTGTCTTTAAAGTGTCCAACAGTTCCTCTACCTTTCTCCTGCGTTCCTGAACATGAACCATGATTTCATGTATGTATTAAATTTGAAGGCCTAAATATGAGAGATCTGCCATGCTATGGGCATTGATATTTTGTTGTGTTAAAAAAAAATCTAATTCTACATCTATTTCCTTTATCTTGTATTGTGGCATCCAAGTTCCTATAACTCCTCCTACCAATCCTCATAGGAATTGCAAAGGTTTCCTGTATCTATGGAGCTGCTAAAGTGGTAAATTCATAAATGGTAGGCTATGTGGTTCTTGAAAGAGTGTACTGCATATTGGTGCTCTCACACTAGCTATAAATTCCCTTTCATTAAATTGTAAGGTTTTTGCTACTATAGTACAGTGAACTATGATATATAACTTTTGTAAGTAGTTAAATTCCCAAATTCTAGGAGTAGAACTAATTGGTGTTATCTGATAATCTGCAGTATACCACCAGGGGTAATAATCATGATTCTGTGTCATTCCTTTATATATCTTACATCATTCACCTGTTGTAAAGTCCATGGATCCTTTTGCAGAAGTTTTATAGGGCTACAAGGGTTATAGTCTAGCATTATATTATTATTCTAATGATCTAGGTTTTGTTTGTGTATCATAATAGTGAAAGGTTCCCATGTATGTGTATCTTTAGGGTATAAGTTATCAAGTCAAATGAGGTTATGGAATTTTCACCTATAGTACTTCTAAAATCTTTTCTTTAACAATTCAGTCTGTAAAGTCATCCCTAAAAGACATAGGACTTTCGGCGGCTGTCACCAATCCTGACATTACTGTTTTATATTACACATTTGTTTTGGTTTCCAATATTCTAAGTAATCAATTGGAGGTGCCCAATAATATAAAGGAGTATTTTCCCAGTTGTTTAGTTCTGTTAAATTAGTTTTATGGTACCACTTATTACATGGTATATTAGCATTACCACCATATCATGTATTATTGTTTATCTTTCTTGGGTGTTTACCTAATTGTTTCATTGTATTATTTTTGCAAAGTCTTTAAGTACCTCCCCTAATTTTATTGGTCAGTGCTCTACAGATATAATAAAGAATGGTGTAGGGCTTCTGATCAACCAAGACGGTAGTATAAGAAAAAGTGTAATATTCTCTCACAGACTTTCTGAATAACTAGCAAAAGCTGGCAGAGCTATCTTCCTCACAATTCTGAAAAACAGTTAAAGGGTTTGTGGTGGTTAGAAGTTGCATGTACCCTAGAAAAATATGTTCTTTAAATTAATCCATTCCTGTGGGTGTGAACCAATGGTAAGACCTTTCAATGATGCTACTTCAGTTAAAGTGTGTCCCACATCATTTAGGATCGGTCTTAATCTATTACTGACGTCCTTTTTAAATGGAATGAATACACAGAGATAAAGAAAGCCACAGGAAGCCAGAAGCTGAGACAGAACCTAGAAGAGAAGGAAGAGACCAAGAGATGCCACCATGTGCCAGAGAAACTAAGGATCGCTGGCACCTATCTTCAGGGAGAAAACATTACCTTGATGATGTCTTGATTTGGACACTTTCCCAGCCTCAAAACTTTAACCTAATCAATTCTCATTGTTTAAGCTGATCCATTTCATGGTGTTTGTCTACGCAGCCTAGAAAACTAAAACAGGATTACAGTAACTAAGCAAGGGCCAAGCTTTAAAGTGACAGGGAACCTCTCTCCACATCAGAGTTCCCCAGGATTGAATCCCAGTGAATCCTAGAGGAGAAAATGAGAAGAGAAGACAAAAAGAGAGAGAAATAGACACAGAAGATCATACAGCAACTGGACACAGATAGCAAAAACAGCAGGGGGAGGGGAGAGGGGGAGAAAAAAAAATGCAGCTTTAAAAATTGAGAAGCTTGTGGCAACATTACTGCCCCCCCCCCCCACCAAACACTTTGTGGAGCTAGCCTGAGGGAAATTAGGATATATCTTGAAGCAAATGGAAATGAAAACATACAAAACTTATGGGAAGTGCAAGAGAAGTGCTGAGAAGGAAAATAATAACTCTACATGTTTACATTAAGAAAGATCTCAAATCAGAGACCTAAATTCACAACTGAAAGATCTACAAAAAGAAGAACAAAATAACCCAAAATGAGCAGAAGGAAATAAATAACAAAGATTAAAGCAATGACAAAAGAAATAGAGAATTAAAAAAATATAAAATCAACACAACAAAAAGTTGGTTCTTTGAAAAGATCTATATAATCAACAAATCTTTAACTAGACACATGAGAAGAAAAAAAAAGAGAGAGAGAAAACATAAATAAAAAAATCAGAAATGAATGGGGGGACATTACTGTAGACCCCAAGAAATAAAAAGATAATAAGAAGATAATATGAACAATTGTAGACCAACAACTTCAATAATTTAGATGAAATGGACAAATTCCTAGACACATACAATCTACCTACCCTAACTCAAGAAGAAATAAAAGATCTCAACAGACGAATAACAAGCAAAGTGATTGAATTAGTAATCAAAAAGTCCAAACAAAGAAAAGCTCAGGAATAGGTGCCTTCACTGGTGAATTTTACCAAGCATTCAAGAAGAATTAACATCAATACTACTAAAATGTTTCCAAAAAAAATTGAAGAGGAAGGAATATTTCCAAATTCATTGTATGAGGCCAATTTAACTCTCATAGCAAAGCCAGGTAAAGATACCACAAGAAAAGAAAACTACAGACCAATATTCCTTATGAATATAGATATAAAAATCCTCAAAAAATACTAGCAAACTGAATCCAACAGTATATTTTAAAAATTAGGCACTATGATCTGGTGGGATTTATCCCAGGTATGCAATATTAATTCAAAATAAGAAAATCAATTTAGGTAATACACCACATGAATATAATGAAGAAAAAATTTATTTGTAGAAGTCTGTCTTATTTTCCTTTGCTGCTCAAGCAAATACCATGCAATGGGTAGGCTTAAGCAAAGGGAATTTAATGACTCACAATTTTGAGAAGTCCAAATTAAGTCCAAATCAAGGCTCCATCAGGGCAATGATTTACTCCTGAAGACTGGCATTCTGGGGCTGATGCCCCATGATTCTTGGTCCTGGTCTCTTCTGTCACGTGGCAATGCACATGGCAGGTTCTTCTGGCCTGTCCCTTCTCTTCTGGATTCCTTTTATGTTTAGCTTCTAGCTGTTCCCTCTGTGGCTTTCTCTATCTCTATCTGTGTGAATTTTATCTGCTTATAAAGGACTCCAGTAATAGAATTAAGAACTATCCTGATAGAGTTGGGCCACACCTTAATGGAAGTAACCTCATTAAAAGGCCCTACTTACAATGGATTCACACTCAAAGGAATGGATTAAGATTAAGACTATGTTTTTCTGGGGTGCATAGCTCCAAACATCCACAGTATCAGTTGTGCATTTGTCTGCATTAATGACAGAGGATTTTTAAAAATCATCAATGTATGTCTTGTGCATAAGGTTAATTTGTAAATTCTGGTATAAATTTAGAGAATTCTTATAATCCACAAGGTTGACTATAGTTACCACTAAGGGAAATATCTTATGTTCCCATTCTAATTTTGCATAAAGAAGCTCTTTATCAAACAACTCTCAATATATTTTGGTTTAAGGAATTCAGCTTTTGACGTACTAATTTAGTTTCATCCATAGTAATGTTTTTGTAATGGAACTATTTGGCCAATTTGTGACCTTAAGGACTATATAAGTATCACGTGTTGTATCATAGCTCCATGGTTTCCCTAGTCTTACTACCTTATTGCATGGTAATGGAGGTCCTCTGATATCCATTAAATCTATCCAAATATATAAACATCTTGCTGACAGTTGTAAGTACTATTCACAACTTTTTCTAATTCCATTTTCATATACTCATATAGGTATCAATAAGGTTTGAAGGCTACTTGTTTCTGCTAGCCAGTATATTCAACCAGAAATTAAACGTTTTCCTTTAATTTGTATAATTGGGTCCTTGGTAGTTGTGGCTATGTTGTAGTTTCATTACCAGTTACCAGTTACCAGTCACACTTCTATGTCCCCCATGATTGTTATTATTGACACTATCACTCAGTGAAAGTATAGCAAACATTACACTAAACAATAGCAACAAGATACATAGTCTTTTAGAGCAATTAGCTGATGTTCTTCATGGATGTATTACTAGTTTCCCTAAACAGAAGCCACTCTGGGAGCAAACAGTTTTCTTATAACCCTTTGGGCTGCCTCTGTTAACTGGTCTGTCAGCAGTTCTAGAGTATCAAAGCCCACTGTTTGTAATATGCACCTGCTCATTCACTTTAGTATAAGATGACAGAAAGAAAATTGGATATCGAATCGGGTATTGTTCACTAAAGCCTTAATAATGCCTAAAACTATGTCTGGCTCAATCAGAAATAGGCTTTGTAGTCTAAATTTAATCTGGTACTCTTAGTGCAAATAATGTCTCATAATTTGTAATTACATCTTTTAGTTTTTGTAATGCTGATTTTTGTTTTTTTCCCAGGTACATGCTTTGCTTTTCCTTGTTGTTACATGTATTGGTTTCAGCAACATACATATATGGGGTATAGTTTCCCATGTACTTCAGTCCCTACTACTCTGATTGCACAAGGAGTTATAGGTCATCTAAAGTTCCATCTTTATCTGCCATCTCCGTTGTTTCTAACTGGTGTTCTTATCTGCCTAAATCCCCTGTTCCTAATATTGAGGGCATTTCTAAAATTTTGTATCCTCATTTGTTTCTGCATTTTCCCTATTGGTATAGGGTTACCACCCCCCCCCCCCCCCATTCTGGATTAAATGGACATGGTCTCATAGGTTTTTCAAACCCAAACAATTCTCTGAATGCATCATTTTACCATGAATTAATTCTTCAGCAGTTCTAATTGCATCCATTAATTTTCCAATTGTATAAGCATCTGTGAAATTGTGAATAGAGCCATTCTCTCACAACTTGGTGCTGATCTAAGTGCAATTTTCTTAATCTGGTCTATTGATTCTGTTTCTTATGTACTAGTGGTATAACAGTCATAAATCATAGTCAAAAGTCCTAGCTTCATCAAGATATTAGCAACATCCCCAGCAGAGGGCCAAGTTCCTGTTTTTACTGTTGTTAAATTTGGTAAGGGGCCATCTTGATTTCCAGGCCCTAGCTGTCTAATCAAACCATGATCTTTCTATTTCTGGATGTTTTTCTCTAAAAGTATTTGAATCAGTTTAGCCACCATTAGATATGTTTCCTAATAGTATTACTTTGCTGTCTGTTAGTGTCAGTTTAAGCCTTCCTCTGGACCATAGATCTAATAGCCATTGTTTCTGTTATTTCTCCATTTTGCAAGAATTCCTGTCTTAATTTTATGATTTCTTGCCTGGTAAATGTCCTTTGCTCTGTTATTTCAATAGGGTCATCATCATTGATGTTCGTAGTAGTTTTCACTACAGAGCTGGGTCTTACTACCCATCCATCTGGGTTGTGTGGATCATGTGGGTAGTCAGCAGAGCCTGTCAAGGGGATCTGGGTCATGAGCTGGAGCAAACAGACTGAGAATTTGGATTTGTCTTTCAGATAACAATCCTTCCAGCCAAACTTTTCCCTATTGTTTTATCTTTGCTTATTTCTCCCAGTAATAAGGAAGATATTTCATTCTTCTTAGTTCTTTTAACTATAGGATATAACTCTTCTGGTTAAGTGAACAGGCCAACATCTACAATATCTCTCTCTAATCCTAAATTTTTGCCTTATGAAATTCTGTATTGGCCTGCTGGGATCTTCATTTTCAACCCATAATCTTCCCTTTTTAGTTGTTCAAAATATTTTTTTCTACATTTTGAGAATTCTCCAACCTTTTGCTTGGTTTATTCTCCCAAACATAAATGCCAATTTTTAAAAACTTCGAATTTATGTGGTGAGAATATATCAAAATAAGAACTACATCTTATTTATTGATTCAGGTGTTATGTTTTTATGTGTGCCTTTCATGAGATTCTTCTTTATACTGGCAGACACTCTAATAGCATCTGTGTCCCATTTGTGACCAGTTGTCTCTTTCACAGGATTCATCTTTAAACTGACGTGTGCCTTTGTAGCATCTGTGCATGATCTGTATCCAGTATTTTCCAATTGGTCTGGAGACCAACTAATTCTTACCTCTTACAAGGATTTTTTTTTTTTATAATTTAGTATTTGGATAAAAATATTGCAGTTATAGTGCAATAACAAGATATTCACATTAGTATTGGAAACGTGCAGACTACACCAATTGTCATGTAATTATCATAATAAACTGAAATGAGATTTTCCACAAATCAAAAACAGCTTTCACATGACTTGAAGCCAGATTTGGCACAATAGCTTGAAATGCTCAATGAAATGTATTGGCTTGCTTAATCGAAAGTTGCCAACTCGCCCAATATGCAGTAACTGATCAAGAGCACACAACACATTTAAAGGTGGAGAATACCAGAGCTTCTGAAGCCTGTTGGCCCAAGAGCCAGTACAAGGCAGGTGGGCACCTTTAAGGGGAGGTCTTGGGAGCTAGTTTGTCACCCACATCTGGGGAGAGTCCAAAGCCATTAGCCCAAAATGCCAGTTACAGTGTGGTGACAGGATGGTTCAAGCCTCACATCACAGCATGGGCTTTGGAGTCAGGAGTCAGAGAGATGGATTGTCAGTTTGTCTCTACTGACATTTAACAAAGTGGTGATTCCACTGGGTTTTCGTGGCTCAGAACTGGCTGTCAATATTCTCACAGAGGAGTGTCCCTTAAGCGGGCATCAAGGCAGACCATCTCATACATACCCTTGCACAAATGTCTGGTTATTCCTTGTTTTAAAAAAAGCATGTTTTTTCTCAATTTGTTAACGTTCTAATTTTGGTCAACATATTTACAATGTTTTTCGAATTCAAGATTATTATTAATATCATTTCAGTACATAACAAGGGACAAGATTCTTCACTCAGAGTTAATAGAGTTAAATGAAAACCAAGAATACTGTACTTGTAACATATAGGTACTCAATAAATGTAAGTGGAATCCAGACTATGAAGTAAAATTTTCAGCCAATCACAGCAATAACATTAACAATAATAATAACTGCATATAGATTTTGCATTCTTATTGAGTGCTAGAAGCTAATCTAAGCATAATCTGTGTTTTAGCTGAACTCCTGTACCAGACTTTGAGGCAGTTTCACTTTCTATATAACTTTTCATTTACGTAGGACAAGTCTTCAGTCTCTTATAAAATATTCCATTTTACAGGACAGTACTTTTCAAATAGAAAAGAACACAAGAAGTGACAATGGGACATGTAATATGATATATTTAAAATTAGAGTACCTCTTAGAAAATTCAGAACCAACAGTTGCAGTTCTCTCTTCTATGACTTGTCTTTACTAGGCTGTCTTTATATTCTAGAAATAAAGTAAAAGGAATATGTATTTTAAATGTTTATTTAAAAAATACCCTAATATCTGAATTATCCCACTGGTATTGTTTTTGAATAGAATAAATTTTCTAAGGACTTAAATTGCCTAAAATTTTAAATATTCACTAAGTTATTTTTATTAGAAGATTACAGTTATTGGTATTTGGAACAAAAAATTCCTAATATTATTTGGCTTTCTACTTTCTGAATAAATGGCATTACAAGGTTATTTGCTTCCTACCTGGGGGGCAATGAGAAGTAGAATGTCACACTCATTGGAGAATCACACAACTAAGAGAATGGGCTGGACAGCGAAGCCATGTCACGGGGTCCTCAGTGCTGGCCGGGAGCCCGTGCGTCCTCCGCAGCCGCGAGGAGACGATCTTTGAGATGCAGAACCTGAGATGATGCCGCCAGGAGCAAGGGACGCTGCGGTTCCGGTGACCTTGGGGACAGGAGAGCGGGCGGCCCTCCCCCCGTGCCTGGGCGCACCCGCCCAAGGCCCCGCTGGCTCTGGGACAGCCCGTTGCCCTGACCACAGCCCTGCCACCACCCCCCAGGCTACGGGGCGAAGAACTTGGATGATTTCTGGGTATGATAGATGGAAACTGATAGACTGGAGGAAAGGACAGGTAACATAGGTCATGCTTAAACGTGCAGTCAGATGAGTTCTTTGTGATTTTCAACCCCCTGCAAGTCCCAAGCGAAAGAAACCCTGTCCAGCTAGTTCTGGTACGTAATTAACACGTTGTAGTAAATTAGACAAGCCTCTGTTTTCAGTCACTTCTGATTTTACTTAAATCAGAGGCTTTATCATAAACAATTTGCTAAACCTTTTGCATAGTTCTCAAGGACAATTTGACCCAGTGACTCCTAGCACAACTTAGCACTCAGTGGCAATGTGGGAGATGGGGAACATGGAGAAAAGAAAACAAAGAAAAAGAAAAAAAACACTTCCTCCCAAC
The DNA here is from genome assembly GCF_030445035.2 of Dasypus novemcinctus. Classification (NCBI taxonomy): domain Eukaryota; kingdom Metazoa; phylum Chordata; class Mammalia; order Cingulata; family Dasypodidae; genus Dasypus; species Dasypus novemcinctus. The sequence goes on from NC_080676.1 coordinate 40,515,457, forward strand.
TTCTAGAGTGTTGGTCAAATATGTTGGTAATATTTAAATTAATTAAATTAAGGTTGCAAAGGACCTTAGAAACCCCACAATCATAGTTCTTACTCAGTGAAACTATCCTTTTACAAGCATCTAAGAGCCATCCTACCTTTTCTTGAATACAAAGAATTCAGTAAATCTTCTTGAGTACTAATCTTCTTTCTTATTGTTAGAAATGTCTTTCTTAAATTAAGGACTATTGCTGTCTTCATAGATCCTTTAGGTTTAGGAAAATGACGTGATGCTCCTGAATTTGATCATTCTTCAAATTTGTGAAGCCAGCTTTCACATTTCTTTACTTATTTTTTTTCCAGGTGAAGAATCCCTAATGCTTTAACAGGTCCTGATCATTTGCTTACCTCCTCAAAAGGTGTCCCAGATTAAAATTGCATCCTTTTCACAATTGTCATGTCTGTAGCTGTTTTTTATAATGAGTTATTATATTTATTGCTTTTATCCTAATTATTGAAATAATAGGTTTATTGTGGAGAATTATCCGTAATCTCACCACTGAGATAACCACTGTTTGTATTTCCATGTGCTTCTTTTTATCTTTATATCTTTTATATAATTTTAAAATATGGATTATGTATGTAATTTTCCGTCCTACTTTTTTCCAGTCTTGGGTTTGAACAATTTCCCAAATCCTTAACAGTCTTTGAGAAGATGATTCTAGCAATTCATCCTAAATCCAGTATTCTAAATTTTATCCCCATAACATCTTCTTATTGACCATTTCACCCTAAGTATCTTCAGAGATTCTTTTTGAAGTACTTAGTCAACATCAGAGCTTTGTTTATAAAGACCTGAAGCACTTGCCAGGTAACCATTGCTAACGGAACACTTCACTGCACAATAGAAAGCCAGTCTTCTTTATTTAGACAGTCGGTTTAAACTGCGAACACTTCTCTCTTCTTTATTGACTAAGTTTTCCTTTTTGAAAAGACACTCCTCAAGCAGATAAAGAAATGTACACTCTCTATTCATAAGGTATTTAATCTCTGTATTCCCAGGATGACAAACTGAGGGGCCATTAGCACAAGGAGACTCTCTCCTGATGACAGGGGTGGATCCCCAGTGAAAGGAGCTGAGTGAAGGTGAAGCCGCACGAGGCTTTTGTAGCCATGGTTACCTCAAGTCTGAGATTATAAACGTATTGTTTCCATTTCGAAAGATGCATTAACATTCCTTTATGTCCAGTCTTGGCAGGATTGTTATCATGGCTAGCCTGTTTACATACTTATCTCTTAAGAGATGGCTAGGCTTAATTAACACTTAAATATTAACCTTGAAGATTTGACCTAGATGAGCCTGTGGGGGTGGAATGGAGCCATGAAACTCTTTGAAAATGGGAAGGAGTAATCACAATGAACTGTTCAAATTCTGAGAGAAACTAAATGTTATATTATAAAAGCTTCAGGAATTTGCTTCTGATGACCCAGAAAATTCTGGAAATGCCCCCCTATGTCATTATGCACGCACCTGAATGAAGTAAAGGGTAAAATGGGGGTACTTTGGAAAGCAATCCCAAAAAACAAAATAGCTATATACTTTGCAGCTAATCATTCGTCTAGTTGTAGCAGATGTTTTCTTGTAAATGGTACAAAATATTCACAGTGAACTGTCGAAATGATTCAGACAGTCATAACAATGAAGTAGGATGTACTTTATGACTAGGCTGTCACCACATTTGGGGAAAACTTCCTGACAACCACACAGTTTTATAATTTGGGTGATGGGGCTAACCACCATATCTGCTACAGAAGTATTTGGATTAATGCTGTTTCCATGAGGTTTTTTGAAGAGAGGATACCAGTCTGAGTTGCCCCTCACTGTGTATAATAAATTTCCAGGGTAAGAAGTTTTCAACTGATATTCTAAAAATATATTCATCATATTGTTGGCCTACTTTAAGAAATTTTCTAAATTTTCTTTCTGTCCTGTAAAGCCAAGGGAATAATATGATAATCATCCCTAACTTAGTTCCCCTCTGCTGACCTTACTCCTTTGCATCCTGCACATTTTAGCTTGGACAGTTTTCTCGGAGAAATCTTCTGTTACTCTGCACTAAGGTAACCACCCATCATCATCATATTTTACAGCCTCACAGCACCCTAAATTTCTCCATATCACCCATCACACATTTAATTCTTACTCAATACCTACCTGTCTTCTCCAATGACTTTTAAACTATGTCAAATCAGGGACCTTATGGATGCTTTTCAAAGCTGTTTCCTCAGAACTAAACATCGTCCCTTGCATGGCTAGCACTCCACAAGTGTTTGTTGAATGAATAAAATTGATGCATTGAATAGACTGTGTTAGGTTCCTCGAAACATGCACTTTTCTATATCACTTTATTAGCTTTTGTTTTCTCTTTTTTTTTCCTGAGAAAAGAAATGGGGAGTGCAATTCCATGCTTTGGAAGGCAAAATCTAGACCATCTCTGACTTGAGACACAGCCCTGGTTAGTGGCACAGTCTGCCACCTTAAGAGAAGCTTTCTCTTTCTCAGTTCAACCTTATTCTACCTCAGGGGAAGGATGGATATGAATCAGGGGCAGTGTGGGGTCATGAGCACGAGAGTTTGAGTCCTCCAAGTGACAACAGAAGAGGTTAAAACATCTGGTGTTTTCAGAGTAAATTTTCTTTGTAACTGAGAGTAGTCATTTGCCCCCTTGAGGGGATCAGGAAAAGAATTTTCCTACTAGACTATTTCTACTGAGAGTAAGGAAACAAAATTCCTTATTAAAATTGGAAACAAGTGAATAAAGGTCCAGGGTAAATGCGTTCTGGAGATGAGATCTTCATCCTAAGCACTGCTAAAAATGATTTGATGCTGAACACAATGCTCAGGTGTGTTAACAAGAACAGAAAGAAGTATATTATAATTTCATTCATTCTATTTTCTTATCCCTTAAAAATCTGTATGAAAAGGCTGACACAAGATTTATTTTCACACTTGCAAATGTATTTATATGAAAAGCATATAATCAAATATGTGTTATACAACTAATAAATTGCCCTTGTTGAAAAGGATAAAACTAAATTAAATCCAGATTGCCTATAAAACCAGCATGTTGAAATGCAAACCAAACTTATAGCGTGGGGTCCCAAGTTCCAGAACAGCTTTTCCTCCTAAATCACTGTGCGCCTTAACCCATTTGAGACTCAGTTTCCCCACAGGTAAAATGTAGCTCTTAGGTTAAATGATCTTAAATTTCCCTACCAGCTTTAGCATTTTATGACCCAAAGTAAAGATGTTCAGAGACCTCCAGTGGGCTGCCATTGCAATTGCCTCCCACCTAGGAAGAAAAGCAGTAGAAAGAGAATGGCCGATGAGAAGGGTGAAAGTGACAGGAAAACTTTGTGTTAAGATAAATCATAAGGGGCAAAATTTTTTTTTCACTTCTTTTTAATTCTCACTGCTTTAGCTCCTCCTGCCATCTAACTCAACTTTGGCTTCATTCGAGAATTTTGGGACTATGAAAATATGAATAAATGAGTGAAAGAATGCATTTAAGATATTTCTCTAGTACAGTTTTTCTCAACCTTTTTTTTCTTCTTCTGTATTTCCCAGGTAAGAAGACCTTTTGGACATTTTCTCTCTAATTGCTTATTTAACCCCCCTCCCCCATGAAATGCCTATTCTCAAAGGTATCTGTTTATATACACTGGACATTTGGAGTGCCATGAACTACTATAAAGTCTAAGATTTTTTTCACCCACCCCCAAGAACCAGTTTTCATCTCTTGAAGGTGATATTGCTCCCATTAAATGTATGCACTAGTAGAGAGAAAATAAAGCTGTATGATCAAAGAAGGTGTTATAAATTTTTAAAAAATTATTATTTCCATTTAATTGGGACAGGACATGTGCTTTTTTGCAGATAAAATACTAATATTGTTTTGTTTTATTTTGCTTTGTCAAGAGATAGCATATGGCAAAAGTTTTAAATTATCTTTTTATAAAGCTGATCCTCTCTAATTTCAAAGTAGTAAAATAGTTATTGTGGGTAATTATAATCCAGACTTTCCACTGGCTACTCAGAGTCATGAAATGTATTAGATGACTATGGTTGCCTGATGATGATTTTTAAATGTTCATTTTTGCATCAGAAATGCGCCTTCGCCCTGATTTCATACATGTTTTTTTTAGTTTTAACTATAAATTAAGTGGATGAAATCAAGGGTATCTGGTCTGAATGTCCTTATAATCTTCCCACTTGAGCTTCAGGATTTTGAAAGTGGAAGTGAATTAATTACAAAATTGAGTGAATGAGATGGATATGAGAGTAATATCTAACAATTAGGCACTGAGGTTTACAAAAAAGCATTATGTTTTGCTGAAAAAAAGAGATTAAAGAGACAGAAGGAGAAAAAGAAGAAATTGGTCTTAAAAACAAGGGTGAGAATTTCTAGAAGGAATGATAGGTCATTGCCTCTAAGAGGTAAGCTGATGAAGGAAGAAGGGTAGAGGTTAAAGAACTTATCTGGAAATATAAAAGAAATGAGTCCTTATTTGCATTCCAAGTTAGTGGTGTAGGTGTCACCATATATAGATAAAACTGATTACTTATGGGAAATTATGAACAAGATGATCCTGGAGTACCATATATTGCCATAAAGTAATAAAGTTATGGAAAAAAATGATGGGTATAGGTAAAATGGACACAATTGCCAACTGAAAGAGCTTCCAATAGCCAAAGCTGGAACAATTTGAGCAACAAAACTTCCAAAATAGTGATTTTGCTATATGACCCATAGTATAAGATTAATATCTATGACTCATAATTATATAAATAAAAGAGGGAATGAATATAAATATAGAAAAGACAAATCTCCCATGCTGAAGAATTCCAAGTAATTCTTCCAATTACTCTGTCCTCAAGGAAATGGTGATAACTCCCCATTCCTTAAGTATGGGCTGCACATAGTGACTTTTCAAAGAATACATTGTCTAAAGGGATTGGGGGAGAGTAACTTTAAATTGTAGAAACCATACAACACTCTCAGTCAGGTGGTCAAGGTTAATATCGACAGTGGTAAACTGTGTTGATAGTATGTATACTTGATATGATGTGACAAAATTTGTACTTTACCTCTAGGGTCTTCCACAAACCAACAACCTCAGTCTAACCATGAGAAAAACATCATGTGAATTCCTATAGTGGTATATTCCATAAAATACCTGACCAGTACTCTTCAAAATTGTCAGGGTCATCAAAAACAAGGAAAGTCTGAGAAACTGTCACAGTCAAGAGGAGCCTAACAAGACACAGTAATTAAATGTAATGTCGTATCTTTGATGGGCTCCTGGAGCAGAAAAGGAACATCAAGGAAAAGTTAAGAAGATCTGAATAAAGTATAGACTTTAGTTAATAATAATGTATCAATATTTCTTCATTAATTATAATAAATGTACCATACTAATGTAAGATGTAAATAATATAGGAATTGGGAGTGGGGCATGTATGAATTTTCTGTACTATCTTAGCAATTGTTTTATAAATCTAAAACTATTCTAAAATAGAAAGTTAATGAAAAATTTTTTAAAAACATGATTTTTCAAGCTTTGGTAATCTTTCTAGATGAAAGTTCTTTTCCTTTGAATGTGGGTCACTAGGTGAATCCTCTTTTCTCTAGTTGTTTTAAAAAGAATAGGTCCAGTCTTTGAATTCCAGATATCTGTTTGTTCATCAAAGAAGTCACCTCACTCACTGGGCACTTCATATGAGAGTGATAGTACTTGGGTCCCATTATTTACTCCCAAGTTCATAATGCTACCTACCTAAGTGACTTTGGATTTAACTGGACTTGACGCATATAGGGCCAATCAGATTTCAAGCTTCAGTACGTTTGAGCTGATTCATAGTTAAAACTACAGATAGAGCTTTCAGCTACTTCTTAAATTGCCAAGAAATCTTAAGTTAAAATGAGCCTAGTACATTGGACCTTGTCTTAAATTCCCAGGGCTATTATAACAAAGTGCCACAGAGTAGATGCCTTAAAACAACAGAAATCTATAGTCTCATCATTCTGAGGCTGTAAATCTGAAATTAAGGTGTCAGCAGGCCATGTTCCATCAAAACCTGTAGGAGAGTGCCCTTCTTTGCCTCTTCTATTTTCTGGTATTGGTCGGCAATGCTTGGTATTACTTGATTTGTATATTCATTGCCACCTCCTCCATCTTCACGTGGCCTTGTTCCCAGTGGCTCTCTCTCTCTGTATTCAATTCTCCCTTTTTATAAGGCCACCAGTTATACTGGATTAGGGCGCACTCTAATCCAGTTCTACCTCACTTTAACCAGTCACATTTTCAAAGATCCTATATCCAAATAGGTTCACATCTATAGGACTTGGGAATAGGACTTGAACACTTCTTTTTGGGGAACACAATGAAACCTATAACAGACTGGACATGCATATTTCTTTCCTCTTGTTGCCATCCTCAGCTTTCTAACCATGCTCATTAGTCAAAGTGTTCAAATGTGTTTAAAAAGCGTGGAAATTGATCACATTATTCAAAGAATCTGGTCATCTCAGCCAAGCCATTTGGAGTAATATATAAAGTACTCAGGAGTACAGTTTATGGAGTAGACTATAGACTTATAAACCCACTTGTGTGGACATTTATTCTAGGCTTCTTCTGACCTTTTATTGTGGATACGCTGTTATTCCTACTTTTTAAGGCTAGTTCCTCCTCTTGGGTTTTGAATCACATCACTTAAAAGAGACATTAAATAAACGACATAAATAAGTATAGTATATAGTATGTTAGACAATATTCAGTATAATGATGAGTGCTACAATGAAAAATAAAACATGGAAAGGCAATATGATAAGATGCTGGATTGTGAACTTTTAGATAAAGTGTCTAGGGATGGTCTCAGTGAGAAAAGAATTTTAGAGTAAAGACCTAAAGGAAAGGAAATATTTAGACATGTGACTATCTATGGAGAAATAGTGATGTTCCATGTAAGAGGAACAGCTAATGGAAAGGCATTAGGAGAGTGAATACTTGGCTTGTTTGAGGCCAAAGTTGCTCAAACAGAGAAAATGAGAGAAAGAATATTAGGGTCACTGGTGCAGGACACTGGTGGTGGGGGGAATTTGCGGGAAAGGGTGCACCTGGGGCAGGCTTCTATGGCATATGAATGTGTTCATCTTTTCATAGGGTTTTATCTCAGTGGATGGAGACCCACACAATAAACAAAATATTAAACTCCCATCCTGGGAAGTCCTGCTATGTTCTCAAACAGAGGGACAAGAATCTTCCGAGCACACGAGCAGTGCCTAATAAAAGAAAACAGACCAGTATGTCAAGCCCTCAATATTAATGCATGTAATTATGAATCCTATTCATAATTAGTGGTTACCATAGGTTCCAAGGGGAGGGGTAAGGAGGAATAGGTGGGACAGAGCATTTTGAAGACATTGGGATTGTTCAGCATGATATTGCAATGACAGATACAGGCCATTGTACATTTTGTCAAAACATATAAAATTGTACAGTACAAAGTATAAACCATAATGTAAACTATAGGCCATGATTAGTAGCAATGCTTCAATATTTGTTCGTAAATTGTAACAAACGTACATGTAGTAGTTAGCCAAAGGGGTGCTGATGCAAAATACCAGATATCGGTTGATTTTTAGAAAGGTTATTTATTTGGGGTAGAAGCTTACAGATACCAGGCAATAAAGCATGTTACCTAGTTACTTCCCCCACCAAAGTCTTTTGCCAAGTGTTGAAGCAAGATGGCTGCTGATGTCTGCCAAGAGTTCAGGCTTCCTGGGTTCTTCTCTTGGCAGGGCTTGCTTCTCTCTAGGCTCAAGTTTCCTCTTTTCCCAGGGCTTGCTTCTCTTTCTCACAACTAACTCTGTGTGCTTACATCCCGGGGCTCCAGTTCAAAACTCCAGCATCAAAACTCCAACAGCAAAACTCCAACATCAAAAACCTCCAACTCTGCCCTTTGCCATGTCTTTTATCTGTGAGACCCTGCCCATGACTCAACACCCTACTGACATGGCCCAGTCAAAGCCCTAATATGGTCAAAGCCCTAATCATAATTTAATCATGTCCAGGTACAGACCAGTTTACAAACATAACTCGATATCTATTTTTCGAATTCATAGTTATATCAAGCTGATATATTACTATACTCATGTAAGATGTTATTAATAGGGGGAAAGTGAAAGGGAGAAGGGGTGGGGTATATGGGAATCCCCTGTATTTTCTATGTGACTTTTCTGAAACCTAAAGTTTCTTTGAAAATAAAGTGGGAAAAAAAGAAAAAGACACTGGGGGAATATAAAAAAAAAGAATATTGGGAGATAAAATTAGAAAGATAGGAAATCAGATCATCTAGGTGGTTTTCAGTAGAGTGAGGATTTTGGTTTTTACTCTGAGATGGGAATCCACTGAAATATTTTTGATAAGAGGAACAACATGAAAATGATTCTGTTTTCTGAGTTGGCAGTAGAATCCAGGACTGTAAGGGCAGAATCAGAATCAGAGAAACCAGTGAGGCATTACAGTAATAATCTAAGTGAGAGAAGACATTGGTTCAGTCTAAGGTGGCAGCAGTGGGGTGATAAATTGATAAATTTTGGAAACAATTTCAAGGAGATTCAAGAAAATTTGCCGGTGCACTCGATATGGAGAGTGGGAAAGAGTGAGGAGTTTAACATGACACTAAGGTTTATGGGAGAATTGATGTGGCATTTAAGTGACATGTGAACAATTGTAACAAGAGCTAGAAGTTTAAGGAGAAGTAGATATGAGGAGATCTATTTTGGACATGTTGAATTTGATAGGCTTTGGTGAATTGAATTATGTACCCCCATTTAGACATGTTCTTTTTTTTTGATCAACACTCCTGTGGGTGTGAACCCATTGTGAAAAGGATCTCTTGAAGATGTTATTTTAGTGAAGGTTTGGCCCAAATGAATGAGGTTGGGCCTTAATCTGGATTATTTGAGTTGTTTAAAAGCAGAGGAAAATCAGACATAGAAAAAGCCACAGGGAGGATCCAGATGCAGGATATCAGAAGGAACCCGGAAGAGGAAGGAGAGGACACCACCATGTGACAGGAAAGCAAAGGAACCCAAGAATTGGTGGCTAGCCCTAATGGTACTGGGCCTGGAAGGGAGAAAGCCTTGTAGCCTCTGACACTGTGAGCCAATGAACTCCCATTGTTCAAGCCATCCCTTTGTGTGGTATGTGTCAGAGCAGCCTGAAAAAACTGATGCTTATTCGATTTTCCATTGGAGATGTCAAGTAGGCTTTTGGAGAGTTGAGTCCAGAATTCAGGGAAGAAGTCAAGCCTGAAGATATACATTTGGGAGTCATTAACATATAGATGGTTTTTAAAGCCATGAGACCAGATTAGATGATTTACAGAGTAAGTGTAGGCAGAAAAGAAAAATGGTCCATGTTCTGAAACCTGGATTTTCCGGCATCTCCTGATTTGCATTCTTCCTTCTCTTGTTTCTTTGTATTTTCTTCAAATGTAACCCTCTCTAACTAAGTCACTATTGGTTAATATTCTTCATCTCCTATGTCTAGTTCATCACAAATCTTTTGATTTTATTTTCTAAGTATCTATTGTGCTGCTTATGTTCTTGTCTAATTGTCACTATTTGATTTAAATTTATTTGTTTATTCATTCTTTGCTCTTTTTCTCAAGAATCAAAGCCTCCTGAAGTTAAGAGTCCTTCCTGTTATACTGTAAGTGATTCAGAAATATTTGTTTAGGACAGGATTTTACAAAAGATTTGACTTTCTTGGGGTTAGAATCATGACTCCTGTAAAGACATTTTCAAATCCTAATTTCCAGTCCTGTGGGTATGAACCCATTTATAAACAGGACTTTTGAAGATTTTCTTTATTAATTAGGCTGTGGACTCATTTATGAATAGGATCTTTGAAGATCCTATTTAGATAAGGCCAAATTGAATCAGGCTGGGCCTTAATCCATTTGACTGGAGTCCTTATAATTCAGAGGAAATTCAAACAGTGAGAAGAAGCTAGAGGTCAGTGAAAGTCAAAGAAAGACACAAAAGCAGACCAAAGAGGCAATGTACAATATAATGGAGGCAGAAATGCAAGCCAAGGACCCCAAGGATTTTGGCAAGCCAGCTACAGACTCTCGGAGAAATCATGGCCTGTCGAGACCTTGATTTTGGACTTCCAGTCTCCAAAATAGTGAGACAATACATTTCTAGTCTTTGAGCCAACACTTTGCATGGGTATTTTTGTCATAGCAGCCCTGGCAGACTAAGATAGGTCCCTATCTACCTCTCCAAACTTGTCTTATAAGATAATAAAATATATGCAAAACCAATTAATCCATTATTGAGTTCAAGAAATTTAACATTGGTATAAAACATACAGTCTATATTCCATTATTTTCAATTGTCCCAATAATGTCCTTTTGGGCAGTTTTTCTCTGTTATTAGATCCAGTATAGGAATATGTATTGCCTTTAATTGTCATTGTCTCTTTAGTCTTTCTTTTTAAAACAATCTGGGAACACCTATATACCATAAAATTGTCTATCTCAGCCACTCCCAACCATACAATGAAAAATGAGTCAATAGGAAATAAGAGAGTTGTTGAAATAAAAGTTAATAGAAAGCCTGAATAAGAATGACTAAAGATCGAATTATTTATCTGGTGTCATTATTGTAAACATGTCTATTTAAATAAAGTATAGAATAGGAAAAATTAAACTGTAGTATTTAACAATGCAGAATGAGATAGTATAAAGAAAAGCTAGAAATGATTACCTAACTTTCAAAAGAACAAGGGGGTTAGTGATTGTGAGAGACAATAAAGAGTCCTCCTGGGAGGTGAAAGTATTTTATTTAGGGACATTATAATGGTTACACAGGTGTTTGCTTTGTTGTAGATGTACTATCAAAAAAAAAGACAAAATGATTGAGTTAATTATCTGAAAGATAAAATGAAGCAAATCAACTAATGGGCTTTGGTATAGTCCCCTTATTAAGTAAGCCTGCCTATTGCAGGCTCCTAGCACATGTTTCTTTTGATTTTATGCTTGGGGCAACTTTAGAAATTGGTAGAGCATTATAACCAAAAACAAAAGAGGAACAAAGAGCACTATGATCCTGTCAGACCAAGGAAATGAGCCAGAGAAGAGGCAGAGCAAAAAGTTTTCAACTCACTTGACACTTTGATTGATATTCTGATTGATTTGGGGACCACCCATGGGCCAAGGAAGAAAGAATTTTGTGATCAATTATTAATATCTACTATTATTAGGCACTTGTCATCTTTGTCCTAAATTATAGTTCCCAGGAAACAGACTAACTCTAATAGGGCCAACTGAAAGGAGGGGTTGGGGAGACAACTTATCAGTTTGAGGCTAGGCCTAAACTGAAGCCCCAAATGCTGATGATATTAACAACTTTGCCTGTATTTTACTTTCTCAATAAAAATTGGGTGTCTGCTGTGTGTGTGTGTGGGTGTGTGTGGGTGGCTGTCCAGGGTGGAGTGGGTAAAATGTGATGTGCAAGGTGATTACTCAGTAACAGGGAATCATTAAGTACCTATTTAGCAGAGAAGAGAGGTGACGTAAAATGAATTGGAGCACACAAAATGGTCTTTTTTACCTTTGTATTAAAACAGTTCTACTGACTTAAGACTCATTTGAAAACAAAATGGAAAATTTCGAGAATAATTCCAACTTGGGATCAGAAGCTTTGGTTTCTAATTTCAGTTTTGTCACTAGTTAGGTGTATGGATTTGTGCAAATCACTTTCTTCCGCTTTTTTACCCATCAAATGAGCAGCTAGGACAAAATAGTCTAAACATTGCCAAACCATGAGCATCAATGTCAGATTTGGGGACCCAGACTATATTACTTAGTTAGCATCCCTGAGCCTCTATTTCCTCTTCTGTAAAATGGTGTGATAATATCTATGTCCTTTGATTATGAAAGTTAGAGATGAAATTTTCAAGAGCTCAGCCTGGTGCCTGGAATTTAATGAGTTTCTCAAAGCAGTAGTTTGCAGTTAGGATTATCTCTAAAGGCTGGGGCTCTCTGCATGAAACTATCTCATTTAGCACAGGTTCCAGGGATCTCCCTTTTTTCTGGTCTCTGAACAATTAGTGTCTGGGCCAGCCATTTGGTAACCTATCATGTGGCATCTCTTCTATTTTTGTCGTAAATATTACCTGAATGTTACATAACACTAATATTTGTGGTGACCATTTACTTTTCCCTGACTATGTGCCAGACACTGAGCTAGGTAACTTCACGTCACCCTCAGCAGCAATGTGAGATGGGCGTTTCCATGCACGAGTGTCAGGGCTGTGTCATATTTCATTAAATACTCACAGCACCAACACAGCACCTTGAGCACTGCAGACACTCATTACCTAGATTTTTGATTGACTGAAGTGTGGCAGTGAGTCCCTCCCCCTCTCTCTAATGTATGTAGTTATTTGATTTATAAGAAATTTCTGTCCCTGCCTGTGGTCAGCTATTGAATTTATGTTTGACAAGAAAACCATAGAGTTTGTCAACTCTGCAGTGATAGGTGATGTGTGATTCATTTGGGGGGCATCGGGGGGGAGCAGAACAGACATTTTCTATTCAGACGTTGAATACATGGGCCTTATGGTTAGTTAATCATGTCTACAGAAATGCATGACTGAGCAGACAGATTCAAAGGTAGGAGACCTTAATCTAAATTACTCCATTGTGTGTTCCCAGATATCATCTTGCTGCCCAGTGGTAATATTTTCTATAGCCATTGCTGAAATACATGAGATGAATATGATCAGGTATTTGTTCATCTTAAGAGAAATTCTATAATTCAGGGAACAGGGTCCAAGCCGGAAGTAGTGGATAACACAGACCCAGGACATTGTGACCCTCCAAAGAGGCCAGGATACTCCCCCACTAAGTCACATCTGTCTATATCATGAGGGTGCTACCTGGGCTGACACACCATGAGAGACTCATGGAACCACATCCTTCTCAAAAGAAGTTCAAGTCAGGAATTAAAATTGGTTCTGGAAACTTCTCAGCAACAGAGTGAGCCGGGGGAGAGCCGCGGACGTTACTGGGAGCCACCGTCGCAGTTTCTGCTCTTTTTGCTCACCCCCAGCGGACTGGCTTGGGCGGTTCCTCTTCAAGTAATTACTCTTGGTCTCAAGTTACAGGCAGGTTCCCAGTGGATGTTTTTCTTCACTTCCCCTACACAATCACTTGAGTCTAAGCAGAGGTGGGGGGTGGCAAAGTAGTATGGTAGGCACTAAACAACTCCAGCTTCACCAATGGGAGAAATGGCTCTTGTAAATCCTTTCAAAACACCTACCAAGTCCTCCAGAGGAAGAAGCTGCGAGTGACATGAATAAGATTATTGTAATGGAGCGAAATGTGTGACCCGTCAGGATTCTGTTAAATCCAGCAGAAGGGAATGCCGCAGTTAACCCATATCCCCAGGGAGCACTAACCCTGAAGCAGACTTATTAATTAGAATTTCTGAGGGGCACAGAAAAAAAGAAAAAAAAAACAGGGGGACTTTTTAGTTACCAAGACAGAACTCCATTCTAACCTATTCCTTCCCGTGGGTACAACTGTATCTTAAAAAAAAAAAGTTTTGAACTACATGCTCACAAGGTCCCTGTTGTGCCAAAAAGCATTTTCAATTCAAAAAGAGGTAGAAAATGTTTTAAAAATGAATCAGTAGGTGGAGCTCTTTCTTTTTATTTATTTTTCAATGCAAGGTCCCATTTTTAGTGAGGGACACAGAGCTTTTGAATGAAAAAAATAGGCATTTTAAAAATGAAAACACATATACAATGTGCTTTCCTAATTGAAAAGGGTATATTGTGAAATCATTACTGTCACAGAACATTTGCGTTGCATGTGAATGCTTAAGCAAAGAAAATATATAAACCTAAATTGACTTTAGCAATTTGAAAGTGATAGTGGACATCTGTGTTCAATAACTTCTTGCTGGTAACTGGTGTTTAATATTTCATGTCAAATCAAGAGGAGTGATAGAAAGTTTTTGAACACAGAGATTTGCTGGCATTTTTGCAGCACAGCCTGCCCTTTGTCATACTCACCATAAAGAAACCTGTAGTGAGGGTTGAAGCTGCACCAGAATGACTCCTTTTTGGGACCATATATAAACTTCTAGAATACACTGTCTTTATATTCCTTTAGAAAGATGTCTATAAGAAAAACAGGTTAAAAAACTTCTAAAGCTCATTTTATTTGTTTAAGGGAAAAGGATGTATGTGTGTGTAGCAAAGAGGGAGCTCTTGGAAGAAATTACAGCAGAATAAATCATCTAGAACAAATCCTACCTTTGTTTTCTCTTCAATCCTGATACTTTCTTAGTTGGTGTGCAGTGATGTTTAAGAGCTTGGTTGCCAATAGAAACATACCTTCCTAAGACTCTCAATGAAATATGTCTAGATAGTGTTTGCTCTATGTAGTTGGGGCTGGGTAGGTGGGAATAGAGAACAGGGAAGAAGAGACTTTCAAATAACTTTGTAATTCCTTTTTTCACATCATCTTAGAAAGGCAATCTTGATGCTAAATGCATATTTTTTCATTAGCAATAACTGTGGTAGGAGGAAGAACTGAGGGACCAGCAGTTCCCTTTGATCTGATTGCAGGATTAGAAAATGGCCACTTTGACTGGCTAGAAGATGTTGAGGTCGAGCTCACCTCAACATCATCTTTAATTCAACTCTCACAGTCTGGACCCTTGGAGCTGCTTTGAGGAGTATATAATGAGAGGAAAATAAGAAGGCCTGTAGTGTTTGGGAGACTCTAGAAATTCAGGTGCCATTTATGCTCATGATGAAAAAAGAGAGAGAGTATATCTGAGCAAAGGAGTGTCCCGTTTACCTCTCCTAATATAAAGTCATCCTAGAGTGATCAGATCCTATGCAGGTATATAGCTTTTCTTCATTCTAGAGTAACTGATTCTGGTGGCACAAAAGCAAGATACCAAAAGAAACCAAAGCTGGAGTAACTTGCCTGTGTGCTTAAACTCGTCGAACTTAGCATCAAGAATGCAAAGAAATAGGCTTAAGCAAGTGGTTGATTTTATTTCTCATTTTTTAATTAGAGAAGTTGTAGGTTTACACAAAGTTTGGTATCTTTGTTACAATTGATGAAACATTATTATTATAATTATACTATTAACTATAATCCATAGTTTACATTAGATTTCTTTCTTTGTGTTGTATAAATTGTATGGTTTAAAAAATTTTTATTTCGATAACATAGATACAACCTAAAATTTCCCATTCTAACCACTTTCAAATAAACAATTCAGTGGTGTTTATTACATTCACAGTGTTGTGATCCCACCAACAATGTCTATTGCCAGAACATATCTGTCACTCCAAAGAGAAGCCATGTACTAATTAAGAATTAACTCCCCATTCCCTACCCCCACCCCAGCCCAGTAACCTATGTTCTAGTTTCTGGCTCCATGAATGTGCATATTCTAATAATTTCCTATCAGTGAGGGCACTAATATTTGTCTTTTTGTGTCTGGCGTATTTCATTCATTGTGATGCCTTCAAGGCTCACCCACATTGTAGCTTGTATCAGAACTTAGTTCTTTTTTAACAGATGAATAATATTTAATTGTGTGTATATGCCACATTTTGTTTATTCATCTGTTGATGGACACTTGGGCTGCTTCCATCTTTTGATAATTGTGAATAATGCCATTATGAACATTGGTTTGTAAATATCTTTTTGAGCCTCTGCTTTCAATTCTTTTAGGTATATAGGTAGGAACAGGATTGTTGGGTCATTTGTAGTTCTATATTTAACTTCCTGAGGAACTGCAAAACTGTATTTCACAGTGGCTGCACCATTTTACATTTCCACCAACAATAAGTGAGTTTTCCTGTATCTCCACATCCTTTCCAACACTTGTGATGTTCCATTTTTTAAATAGTAGTCGTTCTAGTGGGTGTGAAAGTATACCTGTTAATTTGCATTTCCCTAATTTTCCCAATGGTTAATAATGGTGGTATTGTTTTTTTTAAATAGAAAAATCTCTGCAGGAGGCAGTCATGTAGGGGAAAACAAAATAGATGAAAGAGTAAGGAAATGCTCAGTGATATGAAAGATTCTAATGGTAAATCAGAATAATTGTGCATTCAGAAACGTGTCTTTTCAGGCAACAAGTAGATAACTCTCCATAAAAAACCACGTGGAGAGGGCATAAATAACTTCCTTTGTTTCAAAGTGACATTATCCAATATTATGATATTTTATATTATCCTTTACAAAATTACAGTCATTTTCTTATTTGAACCACATAATACTCCTGTGGGGTAAGTAGTGCAAGCATCTTCCCTGTTGTGGACACAAGGGAAGAAGCGGTTTAAAAATGAACTGTGCCCAAGGTTACTCAGGAATTTTGTGTGCACATTTGTGTAAAAAGCCAAACAACATGGATAAGGCTCAGTCAGAGGCACCAAGGACACAGCCCAATGGCCTATCCCTCAATCTCTTAAGGCAGGAAAGCAGTCGTCCACCAGACGTGGGCATTCAATATGTGGCATGCAGGGGTCCAGGCTGATCTCCCTGGCAGATGTTAAAACGATAGGAAAATGCAGATAACATACATGGGAAATGTAGCCTTCTCTCTCTACAGCTGCCAGGGTGATCTGCCTTGGGGCTCAGTCTGTTTCCCATATATTCCTTAAGTAAAATCCCAGCCACTGTGGCTAGTTAAAAGGGTGAAACCAAAAGGATGTCATCCACAAATGCTTCCCATGAAGGGTATGTTTATTATTCATCAGTCTTAAATATCACCGTTCAATGGTAAGCACCACATTTCCAGTAACCATTGGCCTATTCATTTTCTCCAGGCTGGACAATGTAAATGCCTCTATAAGCATCCATTTGTGAGCCATTGTAGCTTTTTGACAAGTTATTGTGGCACTGAAGCCAAGAGTAGGAACAGAACTTTATGGTGCAACTAGAGAAAACGATCTTTCCAGCACCATATCAAAAAGCCCCATTTGCCTCTTCAGCATCAAAGAGGATCTAATGCCTCAGTCACAGAACACCGTCATTCAGAAAACTGCTTCTCATTATACAGGGAGTCTGGTTGAGCTTCCTAATTACAAATCAGCATCCTCTGCTGCATGTAAAAGAGAGCTGTTTCTTAATCGTTCCTGTTACCTATTTTATTAATAATTGCTTGTGTTCTTTTTCAATTTTAGACACTAAATGTCTTTTAAATCAAAATGAAATGTGTCCTTGGCAACTTCTGACTCAAGCATTTGGTTCCCCATAAATCCTGGAAGTGACACAATGTGCACTTCGCCTCTGGCACACCTCTTCAAAAACCAGAGTTATGCAAGGAGGGGCACTTATGAACCAGGAACCCTATCCTTCAAAGCTTTCCCGTGTTCTGGGAAGTAGTGGCATGGTGAAAGTGACAAGTACAAAGCTGCTTAATCATGTAGAATTGAGTGTGTGTTTGTGAATGTGTGTGCGTGTATGCATGTACATTGGAGTAGGTCAAAGGAGCAGTCTTAAGCAATAATTTCCTGAAGTTCAACATTCTTCCCATTTGTTTACATTTTCAAGATAACTCATTATTTTCATCTCCAATTTTATTAGAAGCATGTTTCTCACCTTCTCTGTCCTACCTAGTTTTCAACCAATTATGAAATCATAAATTTTTCCTTCTCCAGTATGTTCTCTCATCTAATTAAAAAACAAAGGTGTTTTTTAAAAATTCACATTTCCCTGACTCCTACTCTTTCCTGTCACCGCCAACACAAAGTAATCAGCATCTTATTTAATTGGCACATTGCAGTGTTCAAAGATCCCTCACATTTGATTCTTTTAATAATCCCATCAGATAGATACGAAAGCTAGTCTCCCTAATTTAGAGAGAAGGAACCTAAAAGCTACTATGTATTGAACAGTTATCCTGTGCCAGGAACTGTGGGCAGTGCTTATCTCTTAGAATTCTCATAAAACAACAGGTGGCTATTGGAACCTTTGTTTGAAAGAAGAAGCAGTTTTTAAAGACAACAAGGCTAAAAGCAGTGAAGCCAGGAATCAAAGCTAAATTTAATTCTCCAAGGCTGAGCATCACCACTTCGCTTTCCTATGCCTGGGTCTGCTGCAGTAAGGTATTGGTTTTACAAGTCCCTAGAAGTAACATCACAGACTTTTCCCTGATGAATATTATTTTTATTCTTCTGGATTTTTCTGAAGTCTACTATGGGAGAGACAAGAGCAGGTCATGCAGGTCACTAACCAAGAGAGGGCTCTAGCAACGCCAGAATATTGAAAAAAGGAAGACAAGGCCACAAGAGTCAACTTGGAGAAAGAAATCAGTTGGTCAGTGGGTTTTGTTTAGGTGGAAATACTGTTCTGTATTCTGTTCTCTTGAAAAGAACACAATGCAAGTACATATTATCATTATGTGAGAATAGATAGAGGAGTATCCCAATGTTCTAAATGCTGTTTCTCTTGATGGCATTATCTGTCGTTTTTCCCTCACACATGGAAAGACTCCTATGAGAGGGAAGGCAGATCCCAAACAAAATAAAGACAGGTACTCTTTGCCACCAGAAATCCCAAACAATGGGCTCATCATCATTACTTTAAACAAACTTGCTTATTTTTAGTTTAGTCCATTCAGTTGAGTCCTGCATTCCTTCCCAGATCTGATTACAGATCCACAAGCTGTTGTTTACAGGTATGTTTCACCAAGTGTACCTCTTCCTTGACTTTACGGAAGTAGGATAGCATCTGGCCTCCTCATTGCAGGGCAGATTCACAGCTTCAAATAAGGCTGGATACCCTCCACCAGCTGCTTCTGCCAATCCTTCTTTCTTTCAATTTAATGCAAATTTGTTTTAAAATTCAGATGTGAGAGCTTAGAGCAGAATCCAAGTCCTCTTGACAGAGTAAAGATAGCTTTATCATTCCTGGAGAGATACAAAGTGATGCTAATAAAATTCTAGCACTTTTGCTAAGATAAATTTTGGAAGGAATTTTGGAAAGAATTATTGTAAAAAAGGAGAATCAAGTGGCATAACTGCTGAAATTAATGAGTAACTCTCCCATGATTTTAGAAGCACTTTGTTAAATTTTAATATTTAGTGTATTATTATTTATGCATATGTTTTCCTCTTTAAACTGAGAGCTTTTTTTAAAAACTCTACTTTATTGAGGTATGATTTATATTCAATAACAGACACTAATAGTAGATGTATACACCTGTGTAACTACGTTGCAAATACATATATGCTTGTAAACATAACCACAATCAAGACTTAAAATTTTTATTTCTAGCACCGCAAAATATTTTCTTGTGCTCCTTCCCCATCCCACCCCCTAATCCTTGGCAACCACTTATCTGATTTCTAGCACTGTGAATTAGAGTTTCATGTAAAATGAATCATACTACATGCATTCTTTGTTTGTGGCATCTTTTACTCAGCCTAATGGTTTACAGATTCGTCCACATTGTTTCATATATCAGGAAGTTGTTCCTTTTAATTGCTCAAGAATATTCATTGCATGGTAGAACCACAATCACATGTTGGACACTTGATTTGCTTCCAGTTGTAGATTAAAGCTACTATGACAAGCTTTTGTGTGGACATATATTTTGTTTCTCTTAAGATAATTACTAGGGTGGATGTGCTGAGTCATATGGTAAGTGTATATTTACTTTTATAAGAAAATGCACAGATGGTTTCAAAAGGTTTGTACCATTTTACATTCCCATCAGCAGCACATGAGGTTCCAGGTCTCATCCACATTCATACCATCGCCTGTGATTGTCTTAATTTTAGCCATTTGACTGGGTGTGTAATGGTATGTCATTGTGGTTTAAATTTGCATTACATGAAAACATGAGAATTTAAGTGAGGTTTTTCATGAACTTACCACCAATTTCATGTCATCCTTAGTAAAATGCCTGTTAAAATCTTTTACTGTTTTTAATTGGGTTTATTTTCTTATTGTGTTGTAATAATTCTTTACGTATCTTGGACATGTCATTTTGAGATGTATGTGTGGTGAACATTTTCTGTCAGCCCATGGCTTCCCTTTCATTTTCTTAGTGGTGACTTGTAAACACCAGAAGGAAGTTTTAAATTTTGATGAAGTCCAAATTATCAACTTTTTATTTCATAGTTTGTGTTTTTTATGTGTCCTAAGAAATCTTTGCTGCCTCTAAGGTCATTAGGATTTGCTTTTATGTTTTCTTCTGTAAAATTTTTATAATTTTAGATTTTATATTTAAATCTATGGTCTATTTTGAAGTAATTGTGTGTGGTTTAGTAAAGGGGTGTGCTTGCTTTTTTCCCTCTTATTGATATCCATTTTTTCTAGCACCTTTTGTTAAAATGACTAGCCTTTTCCATTGAATTACTTTGGCACCTATGTCAAAATTCAATTGGCCATATATGCCTGGTCCTGTTTCTAGATACTTTATTCTCTTTCATTTGAACTTATTGTTCACTCTTACAACAATACCATGTTGTCTTGATTACTATCTGTCTTAGAGTCAGATAGTGTAAGTCCTCTAATATTGCTCTTTTTTCAACAATGGTTTAGCTATGCTAGATCCTTTGACTTTCCTTATAAATTTTAGAAATAGCTTTTTAATTTCCATTGAAATAAAAACTCACTGTGATTTTGATTTGGAATCTATTGACTCTATACATCAATTTGAACAATATTGAGTCTTCTATGGATGTAATTGTTTAAGTTGGTATGTAATTTTAAGTTGGTATGTAATTTCTTTCAAAAATGTTTGTTTTAGAGTACAGATTTTACCCATATTTTGTTAAATTTACCCTAAGAATTTATGTAAATGCTATTTTATTTCTATTTCATTTGTTTTTCACTAGTACCTAGAAATATAATTAAATTTTGGTATGTTAACCTTATGTCTTGTAACATTGCTAAACTTACTTGCCAGTTCTAGAAGCAGTTTTGTGGATTGCTTCGATTTTCTAGCTTTATGAAAATGGCCCATATGATGGTTAGGTCATGTGTCAACTTGGCCAGGTAATGGTGCCTAGTTGTTTGGTCAAGCAAGTATTGGCCTAATTATTATTGTGAGGACATTCCATGGACGTAGGTCATCAGTAAGTTGATTGCATCTATTGTTGATTACATCTACAATCAACTGAGGAGATTGCCTTCAGCAATAAGAGATGTCTCATCCAATATAGTTGGAGGCTTTCAAAGGAGAATGATGATTTCAGCAGTCAGAAGAGAGAATTTCCATCTCTAGTTCAGCCAGCCAGCTTCTCGGAGAATTCATTGAAAACCTTCATTGGAGTTCCCAGCTTGCAACCTGCACTACAGAATTTGGATTTGCAGATCCCAACAGCCGTGTGAGACAATTCATATAAAGATCTCATACTATTTACAGATTTCTCCTGTTGGTTCTGTTTCCCTAGAAAACCCTGACAAATACATCTATAAAGCTTTGAAACAAGAAGTGATTCTTGAGAGACAGAATCTTAAAGACGAGATTTCTGGATTGATTCTGGGGCTTTTGGAATTTTGTTCTCTAATCTGATTAGACTCAAAGGCAGTGATGACTCTATTTTGACCAAACATGATGGCACTGATAGTCCCTGGTGTGGGCTGGTAATAGAGATATACAAAATATCACCCTGGATACTGCTACTCCCATCTGGCCCCTGCTAAGACACAAAAAGAGGCACAATGCCAAGTTGACCTCTTTGTATTTTGAAGACAACACATTCCTCATTTGGGTGTGCTGCTTGGGTCCATTTATTGCTGGTTTTGAGTGGGGACAAGAACAAGATGAGGCTTTGTGACAGGTCCAGGCTGCTGTGCAAACTGCTATTCCACTTGGGCCATATGATTCAGCAGATCCAATGATGCTAGAAGTGTCAGTGACAAAGAGAGATGCTGTCTGGAGCCTTTGGCAGGCCTCTATAGGAGAATCACAATGCAGGCTCTTAGAATTTTGGAGCAAAGTCCTGCCATCTTCTGCAGATAAATACTCTCCTTTTGAGAAAAAGCTTTGGCCTGCTACTAGACCTTAACCATGACTGAACACATAACCATGGGCCACCAAGTTACCATAAGACCTGAGTTTCCTAACATGAGCTGGGTTTTATCTGACCCATCCACCAAACCATAAATTTGGGCATGCATAGCAGTACTCCATCATCAAATGTAAGTAGTATATATGAGATAAGGCTCAAGAGGCACAAATAAGTTAGATGAAGAAGTGGCCCAAATGCCCAGGGCCCCACTTCTGCCACATTACCTTCTCTTTCCCAGCCCACAGCTATGGCTGCTTAGGGATTTCCTTATAATCAGTTGACTAAGAGAGAAAACTTGGGCCTGGTTTACAGCTGATTCTGCCTGATCTGCAGGTACCACCTGAAAATGGACAGCTGCAGCATTGCCGTCCCTTTCTGGAATGTCCTTAAAGGTAAGTGGTGAGGGGAAATCCTCCCAGTGGGCAGAACTTTGAGCAGTGCACTTGCTTGTTCATTTTGCTTAGAAGAAGAAGTGGCCAGAGATGCATTTGCATTTGTATACTAATTCATAGGCTGTCACTAATGGTTTGGCTAGATGGTCAGGGACTTGGAAGGAATATGATTGGAAAATTGATGACAAAGAAGTCTGGGGAAGAGATATGTGGATAGACCTTTCTGAGTTGGCAAAAGCATGAAGATATTGTGTCCCATGTGAATGATCACAGAGGATGACTTTAGCAGAGGAAAAAAAATTTTTTTAAAAAGGTGGTGGGAATGGAACCTAGGACCTTATATATGGGGAGCAGGCACTCATCCACTGAGCTACACCCACTCCCCTAGCAGAGAAAATTTTTAATAATCAAGTGGATAAGATGACCCATTCTGTGGACACTAGTCAGCCTCTTTCCTCAGTCACACCTGTCATTGCCTAATGGACTCATGAACAAAGGGGCTATGGTCATAGGGATGGAAGTTATGCATGGGCTCAGCAACATGGACTTCCACTCACCAAAGCTGACCAGGTGACAGCCCCTCCTGAGTGCCCAGTCTGCCAGTAGCAGAGACCAGTACTCAGTCCCTGATATGGCACCATCCCCAGAGGTGATCAGCCTGCTACCTGGTGGTAGGTTGATTACATTGGATCACTTCTATCACAGAAGGGACAATGATTTGTTCTAATTGTAATGGATACATACTCTGGATATGGGTTTGCTTCCCTAGACATAATGCTTCTACCGAAATGACCACCTGTGGATTTATAAAATGCCTTATTCACCATCATGGTATTCCATACGATGTTGCTTCTAATCAAGGAACCCACTTCACAGGAAATGATATGTGGGAATAGGCGCCTGCTCGTGGAATTCACTGGTCTTACCATGTTCTCCATTAGTTTGAGGGAGCTGGATTGATAGAACCATGGAATGTCCTTTTGAAGACTCAATCATGGCACCAGCTAGGTGGCACTAACTTACAGAGCTGGGGCAATGTTCTCCAGGAAGCTGTGTATGCTCTAAATCAGCATCCACTCTATGATGATGTTTCTCCCATAGCAAGGATCTATGGGTCCAGAAATTAAGGGGTGGAAATGGGACTGGCATCATTCACTATGGCCCCTAGTGAGCCACTAGAAAAGTTTATGCTTCCTATCTCTGCAAACTTAAGCTGTGCTGATCCACAGGTCTTATTTCCAAAAGGAAGAATATTTCCACTGGGAGACAACGATTCCAATGAACTGGAAGTTAAGACAGTCACCTGGCCACTTTGAGCTTTTTGTGCCTCTAAATCAACAGGCAGATAAGGGAATTACTGTACTGGCTAGGGTCATTGATCCTACCAAGTGGAAATAAGACTGCAGCTACACAATGGAGGTAAAGAAGACATTGCCTGGAATACAGAAGATCCCTTAGGGCATGTCTTAGTACTGCTATGTCCTCTGATATAGAATATATGAAAGAGAGGGTATTTAGAGGGCACTGGAAGTGTTTTGCATGATCTTGCAATGATGGATACAGGACATGTTAAATATCATCAAAAATTTTATAAAACTGTATGGTCTAAAGTATAAACCATAATGTAAACCATTGACCATGGTTGGTGGCTGTGTATCAAAATCTGTATACCAGTTGTGGCAAATGCACCATCCACATATAAAAAGGTTATTGATACAAGAGGGGGGAAGGGGACAGATGTTGGGTGTTTGGGAGTCCCCTATATTCTGTATGAGACTTTACTGTGACCTGAAACTTCTTTGAAGACAAAATGAAAAAAAGTAAGATACTTAGGATTAAAGGAAAGAAAATCCCACCATACATACAGGACGACAGATATTACAGTGATGAAAGGCAAAACATCAAAAAAATTTTTTTAATATTTTTCACTATTTTTAATATCCCAATCT
The DNA here is from genome assembly GCF_030445035.2 of Dasypus novemcinctus. Classification (NCBI taxonomy): domain Eukaryota; kingdom Metazoa; phylum Chordata; class Mammalia; order Cingulata; family Dasypodidae; genus Dasypus; species Dasypus novemcinctus. Next base: position 40,539,916 of record NC_080676.1, read on the forward strand.
TTTTACTTTATTTTAGTTTCAGTTTTTCTAAATTATTATGTATTTTATTTCTTATGTTTAGGCCTATCATTATTATTTCATTTTCCTAATGTATTTGATATTCTGGGCTTCATTTTTGAAGATGTTTTGGATCACAGAAGTTACAACTATGGCAGGGGAGGATCATTGGTGTGGGGTGTCAGTGATGGGGGATACATGGGAGGAAGTTCACCTGGGCATAAGGTAGATAAATGTGTTCAAGTGTTCATGGGGCATTGCCACAGTGGGTAGAGATTCACACAACTGAAAGAATATTGAATTCCCATCCTGGGGAGCTCTACCACATTCTCTAATGGAACACAAACAATCACCCAAGTACAGGGGCAATTACTAGTGTCTATTAATGGGCCCTTGATATTTACGACTATCCTTAGGAGCCTTTGTTTTTGAAGTTGCAATGTTGCCTAGTGTAGTAGGGTGACTAAGAGTTACCTCCTGAGAGATTCCCTGTTGCTCAAATGTGGCCCCACTCTGAGCCAAACTCAGCATATAAATGCATTACCTTGTCCCCAGCATGGGACATGACTCTCAAGGATGAACCTCTCTGGCACCGAGGGATTACTACCAAACACCAATGAGCAATGCAACTAGAAAAAGACCTTGAATAAAAGGGGGCAAGGGTAAAGACAAATGATTTTATATGGCTAAGAGATTTCAAAATGAGTTGGGAGGTATTCCCAGAGGTAATGCTTATGCACATCTCAGCAGGATCTCATAGACTACCAAAGTAGATACTACCCCAAATAGTGGGGTTTCTGAGGGCTCTGGAGACACCCAGGTCCTATGGTCGTGGGAGATAGCTCTGGAGGTTGGGGCCTTGCCAGGGGGTCCTATTTAGGAATTTGTGCTTCCTAGTGTGACAGAGTTGGACTCGGATATGACTTCACTACACATGCCTTTTCTGTCCCCTTTATTTGAACCTATAGTTGGTGCTGGAGTTGATAGATATACATCCAAGCAACTTGAATCTCTGAGCTATCCATGTGCCAGCTGGGCCCTGAGCCTCAGCAGAGTTGCAACACCTACTCTCCAGTTCATTGGACTCACCCAGGACAACTAACAAGGAAGTGTGGATGGACAACCATCACACCAAGGACACAAGAGAGTCTACAACTGCAAACAAAAGAGGCCCACCCATCAGCCATATGGGACCGAATCTCCCTCATTAGATGTAGAGTGGGCACCACCATCCCAGAATCCTCAGGATTGGGGAATAAAATATGGACTAGAGTGGGCTTACTGGTATTCTACTATAGACTTATTGTGATTCTAGCAATGGAAGAAATTATATCATTGAAGTGCACACATTGGCCACTGGAGGTGCTGAAGTCAGGGAGAGGGACAAAGAGGTACAATACGGGGGCAATTTCAGGACTTGGAATTGTCCTGACATTGCAACAACAGATATGGGTTATTTTATATATGGTCATAACCTACAGAATTGAGTGGGAGAGAGTGTAAATTACAATGAAACTATAATCCATGACTAGTGGCAATGTTCCAAAATGTGTTCATCAATTGCAATGAATGTACCACACTAATGAAAGAAGTTGTTAATGTGGGGAAGGGTGGGAGGTGTAAGGAGTGGGGCATATGGGAATCCCTTATATTTTTTATTGTAACATTGTAGGTAATCTAAGCAGCTTTTAAAATTAATTTAAAATACATTTTAAAAATACACACATATAGGACTGTACAATACAAACAGGGAATCCTAATGTAAACTATGGACTATACTTAATAGTATCATTATAATAATATTCTTTCATCAGTTGTAATAAAGTTACCATACTAATGCAATGGAGTTAATAATGATTTTCCTGTAAACTTTCAACTTCTCAACTAAAAATAAATAACTAAATTTTTAAAAAATCAATGGAGTGTAGCAACACAATCCAGGCAGGACTTCAATGGCCCAGAAACTTCAGGAATGAAGGTTTGGGTCACTCTTCCAGGCAAAGAATCACTGCCAGCTGAGGTGCTTGCTGAGGGTAAAGGGAACATAGAATAGGTAATGGAAGAAGGTAGTGATAAATTTGAACTTCACCCACGTGACCAGTTACAAAAATGAAGACTGTAATGGTCATGGATATTTCCTCTTTGTTTTGTCATGAGTATGTTTGCATATGTACATAAAACAATTATCTTTATTTTCTTCCCTATCTAATCCCCTTATTATATGACATAAGTTATATCAGTTTCTTGTCATAATATTTAAGTTATAGGATATCAAGTTTAAAAGTGAATATTACCCAAGGACTTGCACTCTATTCTGAAGAGATTTAATGCATTTCTGATTGTATGCAGGGCAGTTGAGTACTGTTAGGCAAAAAATATATCTGTTATGTTTTCAAATTTAGAGATGAAGTATGGTTTAAGATTATGTGTATAGCTGACAAGGGGTGCAATGTGATAGTTAGGTTCATGTGCAGCTTGGTCAGGTAACGGTGTCCAGTTGTTTGGTCAAGCGAGCACTGGCCTAATTATTACTGTGAGGGTATTTCATATACTTAAGTCATCAATGAGTTGATTGCATCTATGGTTAATTATATCTACAATTAACTAAGGAAATTACCTTCAGCAGTGAGGGACATCTCATCCACTCAGTGGGAGGCTCTTGGGGAAGTGGAGATTTCAGCAGTCAAAAGAAAGAATGTCCATCTCTACTTCAGCCAGGAGAATTTGATTAATTCTCCTGGAGAATTAATCCAAAACCTTCCTCAGCATTTTTAGCTTCCAGACTGCCCTATGGAATTTGGACTCATGCATCCCTACAATCACGTGAGACAGTTTTAGAAAATCTTACAGTATTGAATGATATCTCCTGTTGGTTCTATTTCCTTAGAGAACCCTGACTAACACATTTTCCGCTAATAAACTTTTTCCTACCAATCTTTGTGTACTTCCGTGGTTGAAATCTTTAGTACAATGTTGAATCCATGCCCTTTATTGCTTCGATTGCTTTGAGGAAGTTCCCTTCTATTCCTAATTTGTTAGGGGTTTTTAATCATGAATAGCTATGAAAAGTTGTCAGATATTTTTGTGTGCATCTATTGTGATGATAATATGGTTTTTGTCTCTTATTCTGTTGAAATAGTGAATCACATTGATTACATTTCTAATGGCAAATCAACCTTGCATCGCTGAAGGAAACCCTTTTGTGTTGTATTATTCCTTTGTAAATTGTTCAATTTTATTTGCTAAAATTTTGTTAAGGATTTTTGTGTGGATGTTTATAAGGGTTATTGGTCTAAAGTTTTCTGAAAGTCTGCCTGATTTTGTTCTGAATTCTCTGGTGAAGTTATCTGAGTCTGGAGTTTTCTTTGTGGGAAGATTTTAAATTGTAAATCCAATTTAATTAATAAATATAGGACTATTCAGATTTTCCATTTATTTTTGAGTCAGTTGTGAGTCATTTTAGTTTCTTAGGGTTTGTTATTCTCATTGAGGTAATCAAATTTATTGCCATTAATTTGCTCATAATATTACCTTATTATTATTTTAATAATTATAATGATATCCCCTTTTCCAGTCTTTGTTGATAATTTGGGTCTCCTTTACTTTTTACCTTGATGATTCTAGCTAAAGATTTATCCATGCTTGTGCTTGTGCACTTTCAGAAATCCAGCTTTCAATTTAATGGCTGTTCTATATTTGTCCATTTCCTCATTCGTTGATTTCTCCTCGTATATTATTTCCTTTCTGCTGCTTACTTTGAATTTAATTTACTCTTCTTTTTATTTATCTTCTCAAGGTGGAAGCTGAGATTGTTGATTTTGGAATTTTATTCTTCTTTAATAGGAGCTTTTAATGTTATAATTTTTCTTCTACAGCAGCATTAGCTGCACCCTACAAACTTTAACATATCTTTATATATCTTTGTTTTCATTTTCATCTAGTTTAAAATATATTGTAATTTCTACTAAGGATATTTAGTAGGAGTTGCTTATTTTACAAATATTTGGGTATGCCCATTTTTTAAAAACTTTATTCTTAAAGTAGTTTTAGATTACAGAAAAATTAATCAAATATATAGGGGATTCCCATATACCCCACTCCCTCCTCCTCTCACATTTTCCCCTATTAATAACATCTTTCATTAGTGTGGTACATTTGTTACAATTGATGAACAAATATTGAAGCATTGCTAATAACCATGGTATATAGTTTACATTGTGGTTTACACTTTTCACTGCTCAATGTTATAGGTTTTGACAAAACGTATAATGGCCTGTATCCTTCGTTGCAATATCACGCGTAACATATCCAATGTCCCAAAAATGCCCCGTGTTACACCTATTTTTCCCTCTCCCTCCCCTCAGAATCTCTGGTGACCATATTTTTCTTTTAGCTGTTTCTAATTTAATTTTATTGAGGACAGAGAACAAACTCTGTTTAATTTCAATCCTTCTAAATTTATTGAAACTTATTTTATGGCTTGGAATAGAAACTATCTTGGTGAATGTTTCACGTACACTTGAGAGAAATGTGTATTTTGCTTTTGTTGGGTAGAGTATTCCATAAATTTCATTTAGGCCAAATGGTTGACAGTGCTATCCAGATCTTCTCTACCCATACTGATTTACAGTCTACTTATATCATCAAGTACTTATAGAGCAGTGTTTAAGTCCCCAAATACACACTGCATTTTTTTATATCTCCTTTCAGTTCTGTGAGTTTTATTTTGTGTATTTTGAAGTGCTAATATTGGATGCATATGCATTTAGGTTTCTTATGCCTTCCTAATTGATTTTTCTCTTTGTCATTATGAAAAATCTTTATCTCTGGAAATATTCTTTGACCTGAAGCCTAATTAAACTAATATTAATGTGGCTCCTCTATCTTTCTTATACATGTGGTTCAAATGATATACTGTTCAATTCTTTTACTTTTAACCTATTTGTCATCTTTATGTTCAAAGTGAGTTTCTTATAGTGTTGTGTGCTGTCACATAATTTCTGCATTTGAATCAGAAATTTTAGACCAATTACACTTTAATATTTTTTTTTATTAGAGAAGTTGTAGTTTTACAGAAAAATCATGTAGAACATAGAGTTCCTAAGTATGCCTCCTCATAATAACAAGTGTCCTTATTAACACATTGCATTAGGGTGGTAATTTTGTTACAACTGATGAAAGAATATTATAATCATAATATTAACTATAATAATAGTTTACATTAGGTTTCATTCTTTGTATTTTACACTCCTATGTATTTTTTTTTAAAGATTTATTTATTTATTTCTCTTCCCTTCCCCCTCCCACTCTGGTTGTCTGTTCTCTGTGTCTATTTGCTGCGTGTTCTTCTTTGTCTGCTTCTATTGTTGTTAGTGGCACAGGAATATGTGTTTCTTTTTGTTGCATCATCTTGTTGCGTCAACTCTCCGTGTGTGCGGTGCCATTCTTAGGCAGGTTGCACTTTCTTTTGCGCTGGGCAGCTCTCCTTATGGGGCGCACTCCTTGTATGTAGGGGACACCCCTGCATGGCAGGGCATTCCTTGCGTGCATCAGCACTGTGTGTGGGCCAGCTCCACATGGGTCAAGGAGGCCCGGGGTTTGAACCGTACACCTCCCATGTGGTAGGTGGACACCCTAACCACTGGGCCAAGCCTGCTTCCCCCTATGTACTTTTTAAAACATTATTCTAACAACATATACAAACTAAAATTTCCTCTTTTAACCACATTCAAATATAAAATTGAGTGGTGTTAGCCACATTCACAATGTTGTGTTACCATCACCAACATCCATTACCATAACTTTCCCATCATTCTAAATAGAAACTCTGTACCAATTAAGCATTAGCACTCTGTTCCCTATTCCCACCCCAGCCCCTGGTAACCTGTGTTCTAGTTTCTGAATCTGAATTTGCTTATTCAAATAATTATATATCAGTCAGATCATACAATATTTTTCCTTTTGTTAGACCATTTATTTTCAATGACATTTTTGGTAGATTTGGGTTTAAGTTTATATTCTTGCATCATGGATGGAAGTAAGAGTCTAAACTAAGGGCTTTTTAAACAGGGACCATCTTCTGTTCATCTTTTTTTTTCTTCCCTTAATTCATCTTTTTAAATTAATTAATTTATTTTTATTTTATTATATATTTTTAAAGATATATATATATATCACAAAATGTTACAATAAAAAAATATGAAAGGTTACCGTATGTCCCACTCCCCACACCCTACTCCTCCCACATCGACAACTTCTTTAGAGTGGTACATTCATTGCATTTGATGAGAACATTTTGGAGCATTGCTTCACAGCATAGATCATAGTTTATGTTGTAATACACTCTCCCCCAGTCCACTCAGTGGGTTATGGCAGGATATATAATGTCCTGCATATCTCCCTGCAATATCATTCAGGACAACGTCAAGTCCTGAAAATGCCCCCACGTCACACCAGGTAGTGGTGCTCTTACAGAGAACCCCAGGTCCCACGGTCATGGCAGATGGCTCTGGAGTTGGTGCCGTGTCAGAGGGCCCTACTTTGTAATTTGTGCTCCTGAGTGTGATGGAGCTGGACTCAGATGTGACTTTTCTACACATGCCTGTACTGTCACTTTTGCTGAACCTGTGGTTGGCACTGGGGTTGGTGTATACTCAGGAGACTTGAATCTCTGGACTGCCCACTTGCCAGCTGGGTCCTGAGCCTCAGCAGAGTTGCAACTCCTACTCTCTGGTTCATTGGACTTACCCAGGTCAGCTAACAAGGAGGTGAGGATGGCCAACCACCACACCAGGGAACCAAGAGAGTCTACAGCTGCAAGCAGGAGAATTCCATCCATCAGTCATGTGGGATCTAAGCCCCCTCTTGATTTAGAGGTGGAGTGGACATCTCCATCCCAGGGTTCTCGGGATGGGTGAATAAAATATGGATTAGAATAGACTTACTGGTATTCTCCTATAGAATTATTGTGACTCTAGCAATGGAAGAAATTATATAATTGATGTGGAGACAGTGGCCGCAGGAGTTGCTGAAGGCAGGGAGAGGGAAAAAGAGGTGTGATATTGGGGCATTTTCTTGTTAATCTTTGTTGTCGAGTATCTAGAAGTTTGGTTGGAATATAGAAACAAATGCATAGATATTTTCTTGAATAAATAAGTGAATTAATAAAGATAAAAGGAATTTGCATAGATTGGTAAATAAGAGTTAAGGTGCTGTTTAAGTAACTAAGGAAAGCCTTTTATCTACTGATACATTATTATAAAAATACTTCTTTTACCACTATCACGCCAGTCCCAGGCTAAAAGAACATTGCCAGTTAACTATTACCTTTGCACCTGTCCACTTTTCACCCTCTGTTCTGTGTAAAATTTATTTGCACCAACTTCAAGTCTGTTTTCTATGTTTTGGTTAAGCAGAATTACAAACCTTTTCTTTTTTTTTTAAAAGATTTTATTTATTTATTTAATTTCCCCCCTCCCCTGGTTGTCTGTTCTTGGTGTCTATTTGCTGCGTCTTGTTTCTTTGTCTGCTTCTGTTGTCGTCAGTGGCACGGGAAGTGTGGGTGGCGCCATTCCTGGGCAGGCTGCACTTTCTTTTCACGCTGGGCGGCTTTCCTCACGGGCGCACTCCTTGCGCGTGGGGCCCCCACGCGGGGGACACCCTTGCGTGGCACGGCACTCCTTGCGCGCATCAGTGCTGCGCATGGCCAGCTCCACACGGGTCAAGGAGGCCCGGGGTTTGAACCGCGGACCTCCCATATGGTAGACGGACGCCCTAACCACTGGGCCAAAGTCCGTTTCCCCAAACCTTTTCTTAAGTTGCTTCTTGTACCAGTTTTTTGCCCTCACCCTTCACCTCAGACAGAAAGCTGTCCTTTTTCAAGAGTTTAATTACCTTGTCTTCCTTGAATTCTAGTAACATGTAACATATTACATAAGAAATTCATAACATTCTGGCTCTTGATGAAGTTATTAGTGAGCTTACCTTATACCCTACTAGACTATGATGACCAGGAGACCAAATGACAATAGCTTTTAAAATCTCCACTAAGATATTAACCCACAATTTTACCACTTCAACAATGTGCAAAAGGTACTTAGTGAGCATTTGCCAAACTGAATTTAATTTAGATCTCTCCAGAGCTATAATGTATATGATTGGTAATAATCTTCTAAGGTAGAAACATAAAGTAGATAAGATAAAGTCTTCTTCAAAAGTAGTCAACCACCAAAGTCTCAGTCTAAGTAGAAATTATAGGTATGAGTGTCAGGTCACAAATCCGAGTGTGCAAGAAGTTAACCAACTTTAATGTGATCTGCCATTACAGCAGGAAGAATGGTAATTTATACCCAGCATTTCAAGGAACTCTTTCATGCCCAAAGTTACTTCAAAGTTGCAAAGGTATTTGTTGGGAAATTTAACAATAGAGACAGTAATCCACAGAGGTTATAGCTAAGAACCCCACAGTATGCCCCTGTGTTTAGATTTAAAATTTTCTAAATAAACTTACCTGTACAAATGTCTACTGAGCAATGGAATACAGAGCCTTGGTATCTACTTAAATGGAAAAGAGTAAAAGAATAATAATACATGGATTAAAGATATAAATTAGTATCTTTTACTAATTTAAAAATAACCAGCCTCAGAAACTTGAGCTGAATGGTCCTGAGATCAGCTCAGCAATACGTTGGTTCCAAGGGAAGGCAATGCAGAACTTTACAAAATAAAGTACAGAGAGAAAGACACAAGAAAGGAGATAAAGATGGGACCAGGGGACTCCCAGCTGCTGGAACTGAGAGCCTCGACCCTAGTTTCCACATCATATTTATTAGGAACTCCAAAGCAGCTGGTCCTCATCAGCATAACAACATTTACAATAACTGGGGACAAGTGCAACAAATAGGGAACAGGTAAACTAGTTTCCTACAACAGAATAGTTTATGAACTTGTTAAGTACTCAAGATGCCACATATTTATTTATTTATGTATGCATACATGCATGCATTCATTCAATATCTTAAGATTTATTCTATTCATATTGCTAGGCTAGGTCGTAAATAGGTAAAGACAAAAAGAAAAAAGTATTCTTGTCTTCAAGCTCACCTGGGAGAAGGAGGACTATAAAGAAGAAGGGAAAAGGAAAAAAAAAAAAAACTACCAGTGGCTCAAGCCTAAATAATGGCACTCAGCCTTGTCTATTCCTTTTCCTTCAATTCTCAAAATCAATCAATCACCAAATCCTATTGATTCCATTCCTAACTATGTATCAACTTCTCCCACTTCTATCTCACTTGCCACCATCGCAGTGTAAGTTTTTGTCTGGACTTCAGATGTAACTTCCAAACAGGCCTTCCTGATTCCACTCTTGCCCCTCAAATTTTTCATGGCAGCCAAAGTCATCTTTAAATGCCACAACAGTTCACGTGGCTTACTAGATGAGAAGCCTTCAAACATCTCCCATTGGTTTTCAGGATAAAGTTCAAAACCTTTAAGGTGATTTACAAGGCCCTGCAGATTCAATTCCTTTTGACCTCTCTTCATGCCTTGCCTTTTCCTTTTCCCTCCTGCAACTGTATTTTTCAACCCATTTGACCTTCTTTTTCGTCGAGTATAATATATTCTTCCCATCTCTAGGCTATTGTACACTTGTACATATGCTGATTCCTCTCTTTAAATGTTCTCCAGCTTTTTCCTCCACTCACCCAAATCCCCCTCTCTTTTACGTCCCTTCCGCTTCCCTAAAATCTACTTATCCTTTCAGACTTTCAGTCCTTTCAGACTTTCTATGTGGGGAAAAGACTCCATCTATGTGGGGAAAAGATTTTAAATTGTATAAAACTTTGTATGACTTGTTCCTTATTGTAGATGTTGCAGTTGTTCCTTATTGAGATGTTACAGTTGTTCCCTACTGTTGTAGATGATGTTGCAGTTCTGATAGCAAACAGTTGCTCCGTATTTTCCAGTAAATATGATGTGGAAACTGGGGTCGAGTCTCTCAGTTCCAGAAGCTGGGAGTCCCCTGGTCCCATCTTTATTTCCTCTCTTGTGTCTTTCTCTCTGTTCTTTATTTCATAAAGTTCTGCATCACCTTCCCTTTGAGCCAACCTATCACTGAGCTGATTGCAGCATATCTAATTCACATGACCTTGTAACAGTACTCATTTCTTATTTTTTCATATTAAATTATAACTCTATAGCTACAACTATTATATACTTATGTAATTACATGATTCCTTTTTTTGTCTTTTTTAGAAGCATTGTGGGTTTACAGAACAATCATGCATGAAATACAGGAATCCCATACACCACCCATAACCAACACCTTGCATTGGTATGGAATATTTGTTACAATTGATGATAGTACATTGTTCATGGTTTAACTCAGGGTTCACATTTATGTAATGGTGTTACATGAATTTTAAAAAAATTTTTATTCTATTATCTTATATACAATCTAACATTTGCCCTTCTAATCACATTCAGATATTTATTTCAGTGCTATTGTGTTCATGGTGTTGTGCTACCATCACCACCATCCACTACCAAAACATTTCCACCATTCCAAATAGGAACTTTGTATATTTTAAGCCTTAACTTCCCATTCCCTATCCCCACCCCATTCCTTGGTAAGCTATATTCTAGATTCTGACTATGGTTTTTATTTTTCTAATTGTTTCAAATCAGTAAGATCATATGATATCTGTCCTTTTGTGTCTGACTTATTTCATTCAATATGATGTCTTCAAGGTTCATCCATGTTGTCACATGTATCAGGGTTTCATTCCTTTTAACAGCCGAATAATATTCTATTGAATGCATATACTTCATTGTTTTTACCCATTGATGGCTTGGTGGACACTTAAGCTACTTTCATCTTTTGGCAATTATGAACAATGCTGCTATGAACATCAATGTCCAAACATCTGTTTGAGTCCCTGCTTTCAAATCTTTCGGGTATATACCTAGTAGTGGAACTGCTGGGTCATATGGTTGTTCTATCCTTTGCTTTCTAAGGAACTTCCAAACTGTCTTCCACAATGACTGTACCACTGTACATTGCCACCAGTAGTGAATGAGTGTTTCTATTTCTCCACATCTTCTCCAACACTTATTTTCTTTCTTTCTTTTTTTTGAATAGCAACCATTCTCATGGGTGTGAAATTGTATCTCATTGTGGTTTTGATTTGTGTTTCCCTGATGGTTAATGGTGTCGAACATTTTTTCACGTGATTTGTGGCCATTTGTATATCTTCTTTTCAGAGATATTTATTCAAGTCTTTTTATTTCCAATGTCTGGATTTCTAGATTCTCAGCTATGTCCCAAAAAGGCATTAAAGGGCACACCATAGGGTAGGCAGGCAAGTAAAGAGTTTATTGAGAAACAAGAAAAAGGGAAAGCACACACTCAAGACAAAGGTGTGGGAATGCTCAAGGGAGAGATGCCCTGGGGCCCTGGAATAGGCTTTTTTAAGGCTGACCTTTCCTCCTCCCCCTTCCCCAGATTAAAGAGGGTTCTTAGCTGTTTGCTCTCCTGATTGGTTGTTTTTCTGCCTTCCTATTTGTTGAATCTGTAGACCAGTCAGATTACATCTGTTAGCATTCAGGGATCCCATGGGAAGGCCTTTTCTTTTGAGCCTGGGAGTTTCAAACTGGACCCGGTGACCAGCTTCTTGGTGGGTTTTTCAGCTCTTAACAGTTTTCAAACAGCTGCCTTCCCTCAGGGGATTTCCAGGCAGGGTCTTGTGGTCATGTACATGGCAGTGTCTTGTGGCCATGTTTTTTTGTGGGGTCTAAGCTATGATGGTGTGATGGTTAGGCTATTGTGTCAACTGGGCCAGGTAATTGTGCCCAGTTATTTGGTCAAGCAAGCACTGGGCTAACTATAATACAAGGGCATTTATGGACTTTAGTCACCATTGACTTTACTGCGGTGGCAAATCACAGATAGCTGGTTATAACTACATTGGTCAGGGAGATTGCCATCAGCAATGAGTGACGCTTAACCCAAACACTTGAATCCCTTAAAAGGGGAAGTGATTCCAGCATTAAGAGAGAATTTCCCAGCTTTGGGAAATTTGGACCACCAACATCTCCCAGAATGCATCAAGAACCTTCACTAGACTTTCATTGCAGCCCCTGGTTGCAGCTTGCCTGCAGAACCTGGACTCAGGCCTCCCCACGGCTACTTGAGAGACTCTTATAGAATAGTATACTATTGACAGATATCTCTTGTTGATTCTGTTTCCCTAGAGAACCCTGACTAACACAGATGGTTATGGCTTTATTCTGACCAGCTGCCTTCCCTCCTTTCCTGCCTCATTTTGCCCATTTTTAATTGGGTTGTTTGTCTTTATATAGTCAAGTTGAAGGATTTCTTTATAATATTCTGGATAGTAAACATTTGTAGGATATGAACTTCCCAAATATTTTCTCCCATCGTGTAGGTTGTTTAATCATGTGGTTCTTGTCTCTTCCTGACCAGACTGCAAGCTCCATGAAGTTAGAAAGTGTTTGTTTGTTTTTTTCCCTTTTCATTTGTATCTCAAGATCCTTGTATAGTACTTGGTTATAGAATGAAAGCCAAACAAGTCAAATGTGAAAAATATCATGTGATGGCCAATTTTACGTATCAACAAGGTTAGACTAGGTGTCCAGTTGTTCGGTCAAATATTGGCCTAGATGTTACTGTGGAGATATTTTGTAGATGGGATAAACCTCTACAATCAATTAACATTAAATAAAGGAGTTTCCCTTCAATTATGTAGACAGATCTTATCATCTTATCGTATGTAGGTCTTAAGACAGAGAAATGAAAGTTCTTAGGAAAAGAAGAAATTCTTTTTCAAGACCACACCTTCCTTTCCTTCCTGAGTTTCCAGACTAAGGTTTTCAAACTCAAGACTTACCACTCTTAGTAGAATTTCTAGCCTCCAGCAAGCCCTATGGAATTCAGACTTGTTAACGCTCATAATCCCGTGAACCAAAAATTTCTAATAATAAATATTTATAAAATATTCACTATATTCACTATAGTTCTTTCTCTGGAGAACCCTGACTTATCAACAAGGAAGAGACAAGAGATTTTGAGTAATAAAGAGATAGAATCTCCTATGTTGGAGATGATGGTATCACATTAAACCCATCTTTCATTACGCATGGAACCAAGAAGAACTACAAGAGTGATTATATGTTTTCTGTTATCTTTGATACCATGTCCCTAAAGGAAGAATAAGTGAAATTTGTGCTTGGCCTTCTCTGATTTTTCTTCCTCTTTTCATGCTTCTTTAGCCTTCCCTTATACCCATGTTGTTCCCATTTCTCTTGTTAGATAGGAAAATGACCTGATGAAAACATATTTTCTCTCTCTGAATATTTACATTTTAAAAGAAGATCCTAGAGGAATTCCCTCTCTAATGATGTGATTCCAGCATTATTAGCTAGGGCAGAAGCCCATTTTGATATCCTTTCAGCTCATGGTTAATGTGTCCATGGATAATAAAGATTTAGGAGGCTGATAGTAGCCTTGCTATTTCTTCTCATTCTTGAAATTGTTTTGAGTTAGCCATAATAGCTAATAACTCCAGATTTTATTGGCTTAATACAAGAAAGTTCATTTCTTAGTCACACAATCCAATGCAGTATTTAGGGTTGAGTGGCTCCTCTGTTTGGTTATTTTACGAATAGAAAGTTCTCTCCTTTTGCGGGTTTGTTCTCATAAGCTCTGCCCTCATTTAGGCGCTTACAGTCTTCCAGATTCAGCCTACAGACTGGGAGAGCCAGTGAAGAGAGAGAATAGAGGCTCCAAAGATTTTTATGGGCCAGCTCTGGAATTGGCTCAAATCAGTTCCATTTACTTTCCTTTGCAAGGGAGTCTGGGAAATGTAGTCTAATTATGTGCCCAGGAAGGAGAGATAGCCAGTGTGGTGAACAAAAGTTATTTTGTTGTTTTTCTTGTTGTTTTTGTTTTTATGAGGGAAAGGGTGTTACTAATTAAAGAAAAAAATTAATTGGTGCATCATTTGAAATAAATTGCACTATGACCATTTATCTGGACCTGGCTATATCAGAGTTTTCAGACAAGATTTGAGGGAAAGGTGAGAAAAAGACATTCTGTTCTAGTTATTTCCTGATGTACTCTAGTTGGTAAGAAATAAAGATATATTTACATAACCACCAGTTCCATGTATGATGAGTACTCCATTTAGAGGAAAAATCAAATGCTTGTATAAGGTTTGGTTCCCATTACCAAAACCTCTATTTTCAGTGGAAAAATAAAACTAGGCAAAAGTGTAGGCTGATTCAATGAAAAGAGAAATTGAAAGATCAAAGTATCTTATAACCAATATTACAACTTCTTCTCAGTTTAAAAACATTTTGTAGTTGTTTTTTCAATTCTGATTGATTTCACAAAGAACCACAGTTTATATATAAACAGACTCAAAGCAAATCCAGCATAGCAAAAGCTTTCATTACATATACAAAGCACAAAACTGAAGAAATAATTATAATTTGGTGAGGATCTACATTTTTGATTGGCCTGTTCAATCTTCCTAGTAATTTTTGTACTGATTAGGCACATCTAATTATTTGACCGGCCAGTCATTTGCATCTTAAGAGGTGAACTTGAAACATGCTGAATGCCAAATGTACTAGTGAATTTTAATTCCTAAAAGTGAAGTCATTGTTGAGCTAAATTTAGCTCTGAATATTTCAAGCTCTAGTTCCCTTTTAGAGATTTCTTTCTCTTGCACTGCAAAACTCATTGATTCTCTTTTTTAAAAGTGGGTAAACTAGACCATAGATAAGTTTAAGGTTGCACAGATTGATTCCAATTCAAAATATTAAATAAGCCAAGAAGTAGTAGATTTCAAAATACCCTTTGTTTCCTTCTTCCAGTTGTAAATATGAGGAATATCTCTCAAATTCCCTGCAAAAACTGACTTCTAACAGTTTCATCTTGATCCCTCTTTTTTTAGAGCAGACAAAATCAGTGGGAATAAAGCAACAAGAAATGTGATGACTCACTTCTCCTGATCAAAGATTTATTTTAGAAACTTCATAATACTTTAAATAACACACTGTATAATATTCATCTTCTAAATATCACACTTGATTTTTCCTTCAATAACTCCCAACTGACTCTTTTTTTTCCCAAATACTACTCAATTTATTCATTTTTTAAAAAGATATTACATTAAAAAAATGAGGTCCCCATTCGCCCTCACCGCCCCCACCCCACCACTCCCCCCACAATAACACTCTCCCCCATCATCATGTCACATCCATTGCATCTGGTGAGTACATCTCCGGGCATCGCCGCACCCCATGTCTCGTGTTCCACACCATAGCCCACACTTTCCCACATTCCATCCAGTGGGCCATGGGAGGACATACAACATCCGGCAATTGTCCCTGCAGCACCACCCAGGACAACTCCAAATTCCGAGAATGCAAAACCACATCAAAATATAATTAGGAGGGTTACCTGTTTAGGATGCTCAGAGGGGATGGTCTGACCCAACTGACTCTTAACATTTCCTGGGTGGGGAGAGTATCAAATTGTTTGTAATTGCAGAGCCAGGATAATGCTTAATACACGACAGATACTTGATAAATGTTCAATCAGTAAAGAAATAGATTATCTATTGTTTTTATAAAAACAAGACAAAACTAATAAAGTAATAATAGTCATAATTTGGTAAATTACATAAAATATCTCAATAGTCTGCTTTATGGGCTACTCTAACTCCCATCTGCCCAAGTCTCAAACTCCATTGCAAAATATCTCTACATGTCTCTTGGTATAACAATACGTGGTACACAGAGAATTGTTAATTATGTGCCTTTACTGAATGCTTGAATGAACAAATCGAGATATTCAATAAAATGACAATATAATAAATAGCGCAAATTTGTAAATATAGTTTTGATATGGAAAAGCCTCCTTTGGAATAAGCAGGATGAATATCATGCAAATTCAATTACAGATGATGGAAATGCTAAAAAGGTAGCGATTAAAATGTACTTAACAAATTTAATGCAATGATTTCTACTTTTGAAATTAATCTAGCTTGGACTGTTATTCCAATGTCAAACTTTTTGGCATCTTAAAAAAATGTGACACCTATAACACAGAGTTTTTCATTACAAAACATATTTTATTTGTTCACTTATTTTTTATATGTGATAACCTAGTCACATCAAAGATACAGAAAAATTATTATTCATGAAAATACACATAATTAGACATATAAATAATAGATCATTTATTGAGTGCTTACTACACATTCTATATACTTTATGCAGAATACCCTTGAAACAGCCTTTCCTTGTACACTAATCTCATTCTTCCTTGAATTTATCTCAGCTATTTGTATGATTATTTTTAAAATTTGTTTTTCTAAGACAATAAAATCAATGAGGTCAGAAAATAAATACATTTTGTTTACCACCTCTGTGGTGGTTTGAAACTATATATACCTCAGAAAAACCTGTTCTTAAATCTATTAGTAATCCTTTCATGTGGGTGTGGACCCATTGTAAATAGGACATTTCGATGAGATTATTTCTGTTAAGGCGGGTCCCACCTGAGTCACCTTAGTCCTGATACTGGAGTCTCTAATAAGAGAATGGAATTCAGACAGAGAGAAAGAACCAAGGAATCAAGAAGCTGAAATCCCGGAACCCCAGAAAAGAAGAGACCAGCAGTTGCCGCCATGTGCCTTTGCATGTGACAGAGGAGCCAAGACTCTCCACCAGCTGGTCTTCTGGAAGAAAGCATTGCCTTGATGATGCTTTGATTTGGACATTTTCTGTGAGAAAATAAATTCTCATTGTTTAACCTGACCCATTTCATGGTATTTGCTTTGAGCAGCCTAGGAAACTAAAACAACCTCATATGTAGAGTTTAGTACAGAATTAGTTACATATTAGATATAAGCAAATATTTATGAATAAATGAATGAATGGATGAATTAACACTGTACAGTAGATATTACCAACAGACAGAATTCAAACTCATGTCCTATATGAAATTCGCCCAAGGTCAAATTTGAAGTTGTGGAACCAGAAAAGTGAACCAACAATTTTAATCTCCAAATCCTTGCTATTCCATGTCATGGTCTCTAATTCACGAAAGCAAGCACTATATTTTTATTCATGTATTCTCTAAAGTAAATTATATAATGTATGTTATTGGTTCATATTAGAAACTAATTATTAGATGGATGTGTCTAAAGAAAAAAGTGTGGCCTACAGAATAACTAGACCATGGTTAAGATATGTTCTTTGGGATGTTTCTAGTCGAGGAATGGGGATTAATATGTTGTTTAGCTTTAGACTTTCTTTATATTAAATATGGTAATATAGAGAGGACAATGTCCAAAGCAGTGGACACCATTAAAGGGGACAATAAAAAATCTCAACCGCAATTGATCAAAAAAATGCAAGGTGAAAAAAATATATAAAAATAAATCTAAAAATAAAATGGTATATCATCCAATATATTAATAATTGCAATATTAAATTGCCAGTTAAAAGTCAGGTTGTTTTTTCAGATTTAAAGAAATAACATATGTACTCTAAAAGAGATACTCCTTTGCAAAAAGATACAGATGATTGAAATTAACAGGTTTGAAATGATATACCAGGCAAATACTAGCTAAAGAATGCTGGCAAGTTAAAGTAATGTCAATCAAAATGGACTTCAATACAAAAATCTGTATTAGGGATAGAGAAGGTCATTACATAATAATACAATGTATAATATAGAAGGTATTACTTGCATAGATCTAATAGCCTATAAATAAATAAATAATAGAAGCATAGGGCAAAACTGACAAATCCATCTACATAGTGGGAATTCCATCATACCTTTCAATTATGGATAGGTCAAACAGATAAAAACATCAATATTGATATTAGAAAATGTTTAACCACTTGATATAAAAGAAATATGTAGTACACTACACCCTGAAATTGTGGAATATATATTCTTCTCAAACACATTCATAATATTTACAACAATTGATTGCATGTATATTAGGCCATAAGGCAACTCTTGACCATGCTAGAAGGTGACCTAAGAAAAGAAAAAGAAGTTAAATGCATCAAGATTAGAAAGAAAAAAAAACAACATCAAAAGAATCTAATATGAATTGTTGAAAATAATATGAATCTATGTGTAGAAGGTTGGAAGAATATTAGATTAACATACAACATCAATTGCATTTCTGTAGAGAGGCAACAAAGAGGAAACAAAAAAACTTTATGTCGTTTACAACAGCATCAAAAAGTATATTATACTAGTGGAAAATATGTGCAAGACTTGAATTAGTAATATTTTTTAACTTTACTCAAATAATTTAACCAAGACCTAACTTAATGGAGATATATTCTATGTATAGATATAGCCAATGTTACTAAGTTATCAAATGTCCCCAAATTGATCTATACTCTTCAATGCTCTTCCAATCAAATTTTGATTGGAAGAGTTCTACGTGGAATTTTAAAATCAAATTCTAATATTTACATAGAAGAGAAAAGGGCCAAGCTTAGCAAAGATATTTCTGAGAAAAAAGAATAAGTAGGATGATTTGTTCTACCCGATGTTAAGAATTATGATAGAGCCATTGTAATTAAGAAAGCCTAGTATCAGCACATGGATAGACAGATTGACCAATAGGACAGAATAGCCCAGAAACAGATTCAGGTACAGGTAAAACTTTGATAAAAACAGAGGCAGCATGAAGGATTGTTTGGGAAAGGAGAAATTATTCAATAAGTGAAGCTCTCAGGAGAATATGTCAATTCATTTAAAAAATTAAATTGGCTTCTTTCTTTCACCACATTAAAACAATTGCAAATGGCTTAAAGATTTCTCTGTGAAATATGAAACTGTAAAAATTTGCAAAGAAAACGTAGTAGAGGTCTCTCTGTAATTGGAAAAAAGACTTCCTTAAATAATGAATATAAATCACCAACCATAAAAGAAAAGATTGATAAATATGATGTAATTAAATTAACATTCTCTGTGCCTGAAAAAACAACATCAAGAAAATGAAAAGATAAAGAACAAGTGCAGGCAAGGTATTTGCAACATATAAACCTAACAAAGAATATTTTCTCAACTATAAAAGTAAACTTATAAGACAATAATACAAGTATAGTTATTCTACAGAGAATTGCACAAAAGAAATGAATAGGAGTTTCACAGAAATGGGAGTAATATGTCCAGCAAAGTCATGAAAAGAAACTCTATCTCATTAGTAATAAGTGAAAGCAAATTGAGATGCAATGAGATAGTTATGATTTTATACTCACCCAATTGGCAGAAACTGAGACTCTGGCAATAGCAATTATTAGAGAAGATGTGGAAACTTTTACTCATTGTTGGTACAGCGTTAATTGCTGCATATACGTTAGAAAAGAATTTGGCTTAATATATTAAATTTAACTGTCATCTACCCAGCAAGGCAGCAAGTCCACTCCTACATATAGTTGTAAAAAAAAACTTGACTACATGCATGTGTAGACATGAATAAGAATGTTTATAACAGCGCCATTAATAAAAGCAAAAGAGAGGATGGATAAAGTAAATTTTGGTATATTCACACAAAGAAATATTATACAACAATTAAAATTATTTAATTACTGTAATATACAATAACCTGTATCAATCTTAAAAACATAGAAATCAAGGAAAAAAGCAAGTCCCAGGAGATTATAAAAGGTATTATGCTATTTTTATGGCATGCAAACACAAGCAACTCTAAAAATAATACATTCTTAGGAATACACACGTGTATGAAAAAAGGCTTTAAAAATCGGGAGAATGATAAGAAAAACATCAATACAACAATGAGGATAGTTATCTCTGAGGCGAGTAAGGCAGGGCACTGTGTAGGGGTGAGGGCAGAGCACACTGGTTATGTTCATTATTCCTATGTGAACTACATTCACATCTGCTCTGCTCTGTGCTCTGGGAAGTTAGGCTCCCATGGATTGTATCATCTTATCCTCTTTGTTCTCTGCTTTTTCGCTGGGTAACAGACAATCGGAGGCATTGGCAGAGAGAGATGGAGGGTAGGTGAGAGAGGTCTGTTTTTTATTCTCTATCTCCCAAAGCCTGCTGCCTGCTACCTTCCCGTAGTGGTGGCAGTGGATGATATTCTCTACAGCTGAAGCTTCTGTAGGACAGTCCCTTTCTCAAAGCTTCAACCTTCATTCTGCTCCAGTAGCTATGTTCCCTCCCCTTGCCTCTGCAAACCTATAAAGGTGGTTATAGCTTCCCACTGTTGTCAGTCCATGCGTGGCCTCATTCATCTTGGGTCTCTTAATTTTGCCTATATCTCTGTGGATTTCTTTCATTAAATTCTTCTCAGTTAAACTCTTATAAGTATCTCATCTCTTTCCTATTGGTACTCTGACTATTATATATGAATGTGTGTATTATATATTTCATACTCTTGGACTCATGGCTGTTTGATATATTCTTGTGCTATATAACATATTCTTTGATACATATTTTATATTATTTTATAATGCATCTTTATATATATCCTTTTATATGTATTTAGAGGAAAAAGATCAATAAAAGTAACAACTGTAACTATTATTAATATAAAAACCAATTAAGAAGTCTGTGCATCGTATTTGTTTATACTTTCAAAGTCTTGCATTTATAATAATGTCATTTCTGAGATACTTGAATTCCTGTTATTTAATGAAATAGGCTTCTGAAATTTCCATATTCCTTATTCCTGAAATTTAGTTGTAATTCTTCTAAATTGTGTCCATAATCAAGCAGAACACAATTTACATTAAAAAAATTGCTTTCAAATATATTTGATTTTCAAAGTAAGTTGGGGTAATACATAAATAAGGCAGTTATTAATGAAACTATTTAAATATGTAGAAACTGAATCTTTAAGATGGTGAGTGATCTGCACATTTCCACACAGTTGGTTAGTTGCACAGTCTATATTTGAAATTAAGACTTATGAATTATCCATTCTTTCTCTTATACCACTTGTTTTTAAAAATAATAAGTTTATAAATCTGTGCAATGTCTCAGTACTTTCAAAATGCCTTACATATCACATCATCTGTTTTGATTCTCACATTCACTCTTTAGTTTCTTTACCATATTTCTTCCTCCTTATAACATATCTAGAGTATAATTAAAACCAAACATATTATTAGCTATCAACATATTAGATCTTTCTGTTAACTTATTTACTAGCTAATCAGATCAAAGTAACAATGGAATTATCTTGTATTTGCTTCATAAATTCTGCAGTTGTGGTCAGTGGTTTGTCAAAGAAATAAGAAAAAATAATTATTTATCAAACTCTGGTAATTTTCCTTTTGAAAGAGAGAGAAGCAGGTAGGAAAGGAAAGGAGGGAAGGAAGGAAAGAGAGAAGGAAAGAAGGGAGGGAGGCAGGGAAGTTATATCTTCCAAACAGCTTCTATGTTTCTGGGCTTTGTGATGAGGTAAAGGAATTGGTTCCTTGCTGTTAGAAATCCACTTATTTTACTTTTAACAAAGGACAAAAGAAACTTTCCCAGAATTTTCCTCTTAAACATGAAATGACATAAAGTATTATTCAAATGAATAGAATAGTATTATTAAACAGTATGATTTATTTTCTTTCTTATTTGAAAACATCCTGGTTAAAAAATTCCCTCTTTCCCAATAACCACGTGGTCTTGCCAGTGAAAGGTCGTCTAGTTATAGGCAAACTACATCTTACATCCCATTAAACCCACCTGCTCACACTTGGCAGGATTTGTCTGGAGTTGCTGCTCATTAGACGCTCTGGCAGAGAGAAAGGGTGGTTGGAAGAAGCAATGAAACCAGTGCTGAAAAATGAAACTGAGGTTTAGATTTTATATAGGATTTTTATTTGGTGAGTGGTTACACTGTTTTTATTATACCAGATAACAGGTTGCTGGTAGCATATTTAAGAGATACGGAACTTTTAAGGGGCCAAAAATGAAATTAAAACTTACGAAATAAATTTTAGTCTGTGGCCAATGTATGTGTGCCAGGAAACATACAGGCTGGTGCTTTCATTGTAATTGGGCTGTGCACTTAAAAGCAGCAAGAATATCCACTTTGCTGCACACAGGGAATCTAGGAAACAATGCCATTAAGAGTTTATATGCCATCTTATGCTCCGCTTTCTTCATAACATTACATCAGTTCTACAGGCATTTTCTGCCCCATTTACCAAACTGGCTCCAGTCAATGAAGTTTTGCATTATATGCCCCCAGGGAAGAAAATAATGCAAGAGTTTTACTGTCCATGTTAATGCCATTTAATACATTACTCAAACACATACTTAAGACCAACAGTTCTGATTACACAAGTTTGGTTTAAAGTGGCTTCCAAACTGACTTCTTAACTGGCAGCTTTTCAACAGCTCATGTCGTCCCCAAACTGCTTTTTGGAGGGTGGGAGTATTGGGAGTAGAGTTTGAGACTCTGTGATTGCTCTGGAATTTTTTTAATGCTGTAACTTCATTGTCTAAGAAGAAAGAGAAAAAGTGATATCTGGCCAGTTTGTTTTTCTATAAATCCATGTTTTTAAATGTCAAAACTAGAACTAATCCTCACCTACCTCTTAGGAGGCTAAAATCTTTGGAAATGATTTAACATTCCAAAAAATGTGAATCCAAAAACTAGAGTGAGGTAGGGGTGAATAGTGAGGTAGAACAGATTTCCATCTCTTTTTAGGAGGACTTGGATCTCGCTCCACTCTTTTGGAGTAGGAGAAAACCAATCTGTCTTTTCTGTTTGGATAAGGAGGGGAGAGGGCTTAAAGAAGAGAAACATTTTTAGTACCAGCTGTTCCCTAACTCAAGCCCTGTATAAATTTATTCTTTCCTGAGCTGAAGATATTAGGAAAAATCCTGAAGACAGTGGAAAATAGAAGGTGAGTCAATGAAATTAATTGATTATTTCTAAGTCACAATTTTTTTAGAGGTGAGCACAAAAGCTAAGAGATAAATTATGCACAGTTTAATCCAGAATCAGTAATAAGAACATAGATATCTAATAAAATACCCCAGCTACACTAGAGTGGAAGCACCTTCAAGGCATCCCAGGGTAGTTAAACCCCAGTCACTAATTCTTACAAAGGTCCCCAACATTTTAAAGCAAGTATCATCAGATATAGGGATCAAATTATACTATCTCAAGGCTAAGCAACCAGTTCTCTTATTTTGGAATAATATAGTATAACATCTAGCTTAATATCATCGCAATACCAGGGTCTTAATATCAAAACATAATAAATATCTAGACTTAATATCCAGAGAGTCTCCACAAGGTTTAAGGATTTAAGGTCTCATTTGAAACATTCAACCAAGAACGAATAGCTAACTAAATTTACAAAGCTGGTTTGGGGTATATGTGCTTATGGTGAACAAGAACTCAACTAGTTTACCGTAAACATTTGAGTAAAATAGAAATGTCTAAGCATGCCAATTGGGGATTTAAAAATAATGATTCAGCATGGCTGGATATTTTACTCATTCATTGTCAATTTCATGTGGGATCGCAAGGTAGGTGAAAATCCTACCTTTCCTTATCCATACGTAAAAAGTGTTTCCCTTTTTATGATGAAATATTTCCCTCGACAAATATGTTTTTCTCTGTCAGAACCAAACTCTTTCCTCCCCCCAAATTTTTCTTTTCTTTCAAAGGAGCCAATTTTCTGGATTTGCCCAAACCAAAATTTGACCTTTCTGTTTTGTCTTGACCACTTTTTCTTTTTCCCTATACCCTCATGTAGATTCTGTAGTATTGCCTGCATTTTTCATCCTTCCAAACTACCCAGACTCTGTGTGAAAGGTCATGGATTTGGAACCTAACAGAGCTGCATCCACGTGCTATTTCTACTGCCTGCTAGTGTGCATTCTTTTAAACTTCATACCATGAGTATCAGCTTCCTCATTTAGAGAATAAAAATTATCTCGTTGAGATAGTCCAAAAATTAGAGATAGAGTGTAAAATAGTGTAGCTCTTAAAATAAGAACTTAAGAGAAGGTAGAATGATGATAGATTGGCATGTCATTCTTGCCCCTTCTGAATAGTGCTTGTATGTTGAAGACCGTGGAAGAAAGTGGACGGTCCGCAAGGGAGCAATGAGAGCTCCCTGAGAAAAGAGTCTTTGGCTACGACTTTGACTTTACTTCCCAAGTGACTAACTCATCTGGGCAAGGCAAGCAGAGCCTGAAATGTTCGATTGCTGTGAAGGGAAGTCAGCCCGACAGGCTGAGTTGCCGTTCTTGTCCTTGGCATTGTAACAGTGCACGGTCCTCTGTTGTTCCTGGAACCACTCAAGCATATAATGAATGGAGTACCAGTGATTGGAAACGGACGGCCCTAGATGATATTTCCGCAAGTTGTTTTCCTTCTACAACTTGGTAATGGATTTTTCTTACTTTAACAGGATGGTTGAAGTGTCTCTTGATTTTATATGCTGTTGTCCCCTCTGGATCCAACTCTGTCCAGTTATCATGTCACTTTTTTTCAACACAGAAAATCAACTACTCTCCAAAATCTTAAATGTTTTCCTTAGAGAGTTATATGATCCTAAACAAACAAACAAACTGAAGAGCCATTCTAGTTCTTCTGAAGACATTTAAACTTTTTTGTATTTTAATAAATTTAGTTCTTGGATCTGTAACTTGGATTCACTGAATTCTGAAGATGTCAGGGGAGAATAAGGAATATTTAACAGTCCTGCAAGAGGGGCAGGGGCCTCTGTGAGACTGACCCATTTCTGTGTACAAAAACTTCAGGTAGGCCAGTTTAAGGTAAGGAAGCAATCTAAGAGGTGAATATTAAGAATGAAGCACAGTGAAGACAGAATAGCCAGCCATACCTGAACTAAAATCGCAGTTCTACTACTAACTGGTAGATAAACTTAGACAAACTTCTTAAAATCTATACACTTCAATTTTCACATTCTTGTATTAATAGCATTGGGAGAATTTATTTTTATTGAGTGTTTAGTACATGATAGGTGCTATTCTAAGCACTTTGCTTATATTGCCCCATTTTAATTTTCACAACAGCACTGTGAGGTATGAAGTAAATACTATTAGCTGGATTTTACAGATGAGGACATTAAGTCAGGGAGAGGACATATGGCTGAAGGTAGCAAAGTTAGCAATAACAAAGATAGAATATGAACCTAAGCAATTTGGCTCCAAATCCCAAGTGCTTTACCATTATGTTATAATTAAGTCACTTGACATGTTGCTTGGCATAGCCCTAGCATTTCAGAAATGGAATATTTAAATACATATATTATAATATTTTGATATGTTTACATATTTAAACATGCTATTTATATTAAATATATATTGAGCACTCCCACTTATTAAATGCTATGTATTTTATACTTTGATAGTTAATAATATTTAATATTTATAGTATTTGTCAGGAATATTCTACACACGGGCACACACACATTTAATTATCCTACTTTTAAATGCTAAGTATATGCCAGACAATCAATATACCAAGTGATTTTATACACATATGTCTATATATCATTTTTTTCAGGATTTGTTTCTGAAACTTTGAGCAAGAATCAGCAATCTTTCCTCTGCTTACAAAAAAATGTGATGAACTTTGAGAATAGACTGATGGAGGGTTAGAGTTGGCAGCTGTACTGATTCCTGATTTGGGAAGTTACATTCCTGATTTAAGAAGACATACTTCTTTTTGTATACTAAGCATAAAGTAAGGGAGATAAGAGAGATGCTCTAGAGCTAATTTAGACACTGGTAAAGGATCTTTCCCCCTCTATTCTTCAGGAAATGATTTTCTTTCATAGAAAGGAAAAATCAATGAGTCTATTTTTAATTTTCATTCTTATTCCGCCCTATTTAACTTTGCTAGAAATTGATATGACCTTGTGATTCTTTTGCCCTAATGTTTTTTTGATTCATATTTTTTTCAACTAATCAGCCAATTATTCTTTCAAAGGTTGCATTTCTATGCTCTGAACACCATGAAGGCACAACTCTAACTCAATGGTTACATGCAAGTATACAGAGTCCCTTCTCCCATTACCATAGAAACAAAAACCAATGCCAGGTTATTTTAGTTTGCCAAAGGACTGCCAATGCAAGTACCAGAAATGTGTTGGCTTTTATAAAGGATTTTTATTTGGAGTAAAAGCTCACAGTTCCAAGGCTATGAAAAGCCCAACTTAAAGTACCAAAAGAGGTGCTTTCTCACCCAAATCAGCTGCCACATGTTGAAGCAAGATGGCAGGCCATCTCTGCCTGGTCTTTGCCTTCCCTTCCAGGCTGTACAGTCTCCTGGAGCTTAGCTGGGGGCTTCCAGGCATAGGGCTTGTCTGTAACTGGGCCTCCTCTCTTAGGCTCGGCTGCTCTGCTTTCTTCCTGAGTTAGCTGCAAGTTATCAGGCATATGGCTCATCTCTCCCTGAGGCCTCAGCTTCTTGAGCATCTCCTTTCCATCACATGGCAACAACAAATATGGCTGAATTCTGTTTTTCCAGTGTTTCTCTGTTTTTTATCAGAACCAACAAGAGGGCAGACACCCAACCTGAATCACACTTCACTGAGGTAGTCTTGCACCCACAAGAGTGGACCAGCCCACAAGCATAGTCTTTCTCTTTTTGGGATTCATAAAATAATTTCAAACTTCCACACAGGTCTTAATCATTTCACAGAAAGTTATTTAGTAATGCCCCTGCTCTAATCCACTTTGAATATAAAACTGCAGAATTAACTACAGGAACTTCTATATGGCATTTATGTTAATAATTACCCACACCCACTCCGCTTAGTCCTCATCCCCTATCCTGATAAAAGAAGAAAAAAGGGGGAAAAAAGGGAACAAAATGAAAGAACTTCAACATAGAAACTAAAATATTGAATCAACTAGTTTATTTTCAGATTGAAATTCAAGTCAATTTAATATTGTTTTTCCTTTTGAGCACTTTAAAATATTCCTCATGTTTGAACATTATCTCCTAACATGACCAATGATCTCCAGCACCACTGGTGTGGTTCCATTCAGTTCTCACGTTGCCCTGTCCAGCCTTCGTCATTCTACTTACATCAGTCGCACATTCTGGATTTATCCTCCTCTCCACGGGCCTCTAGTCAATGTACCTTTGAATTTACGTTATCTAACAATGTGTTTGCAGACAAACTTCACTTTATGACACCTCTTTCCATCCTCAGTGTAGAATAAGTATAAAATAAAGTATTGATTATATACAGATTGATTGGTTTCCAAGTTCTCAAAGCATATATTTAAACACATAGGACATGAGGCAATGGAAGTGTGAGAACCCTGTCAAGTCTTGCTGTTGCTAATCAGTTTGGATTATGTTCTCTTACACGGGTTAGAAAGTCGCTTTACAAAATTTCTCTACACATTTCATTTATATTTGTTGGTTTCTTATGCTACCTTGTTTTGAGGAAGGAAATTTATTTTTAATTCTGCTTAATTCAGTCATCTTGTTCCCTTCAAAGCTCCCACGCAAATGCTTTTTGAGATAATGAAAACATATCAATAGTCCTTTATTGATATTTGCTTTAAAAAATAATTCTTGATGTACTCTTGCTTGCTCTTCTTTGTTTAAATCTTACATGATGCCTGTCTACATGAACTATTCAACATCTCATTTTTCTTTCTTTATAGCTCTGTCTTTTTTTAAGTGTTCAATAAAGCAACCAACCAACCGATACATGCATACATAAATAAAGGACAATAACCTTAGGTAGACCAACTAAAAAAAGCCTTGGGGTAGAGGAAGACTGATACAATTTTGATATTCTTGAATGAATTCACATGTGAAATCCAGATCCATGCAGTTCATAAACTGAGTTTAGCAACCAAAATCTGATGTTCTGGCAATTTCCACAGACCTGTGAAAACTGTTATTTTTGACTGAAAAAAAAATTAAATTTGCATTGATTACCCAAACAGACTAACATTCATTTGCATGAACATGATAAATATGCAGTAAGCACACTAGCCAAATAGCACACTTATTGGAAAATAGCTTCAGTGTGAAATTAATAAGTCTTATCCTTTTTTCAACACGGGAAATTAGAACTTTTTGGTTTTGCTTAAGTATTATCTATTCCAGCTTATACATTGTTTACTTTTCTTAATGTAATAATAATACCATGGCACAAATGCATTCTTTCCATGTGAGATAATTGCATAAATTAAGTTAGTCCAATACTTACACCTAGACTGAGTTCAAAAAGGGTTTTTTAATGTTTTGATTATAAGCAAGTAAATGAGCATATGTCCAATTACATTTTGGGTGCAATAGCTTTCTCCACCACATTTTGGCATTTTATTTTATTAGCTAAAAGTTCACATATGGTTTCCATGTCTCCAAGCTGTCTTTAAGGACACAAGTGTTGTATAACCTAACATTGTTTTCTTTCCTTCTCTCTCCATAGCCCCCTCCCTGTTTCTCACATATGTTCCCTCCTAGAGGTACCTCTCTTTGTTTTGAAGATTATATGTGCAGATAGTGACTACCTGGAAGTTTGTTAAAGCTTTGAGAAAAAGATTTTTAAAAAATGCTTCCAACCCTAAATTTTCTACTTATTAAAGGAATCTGAAGCAAATTCCAAAATGCTTCCTATAGAAACTACAGGATTGGCATACAAACACATGAAGCTTGCAATGACAATTATTTAACTGCTTCTTTCTTGAGGCCTGGTGCCACACTAGACTTACTGCACCACCTTCCCGTCTCAGAACCCTCTGCAGCAGCTTTGGAATGAAAAGAGGGGGTAAGCTAAGTGAACATCTTAAAAGACTGAAATGTGTAAGACACAGCCCTGCTGGTGAAGGACACAGGATAAGAGAGCACAAAGGAACACATTCAGCTCCATTTGGTTTCAACATTCCACCCTGTGTGTCTATGTGTTACTGATGCAGTTAATGATTTGGAAAACTGCAAAACTTGCATATTCTGGCCAAGGGTTAAACACATCCTTTCTGAACAACCGATTAACAGCTTGGTTACTGTTTAAGGCTGTTGCTCTAGCAGTTCAAGAGCCTTGGGATAAATCAAATCTTTTCTTTTCTTTCTGTTGCTTCGCCCGTATGTCGGAAATAGTATATCCAGTTTCCAAAGAAAACGAGAATGTTGAATATATTGTTGATTTACAAAGATTTCTGAAACTTCATATAATGCAGTATTCAGTCACTATTCTTCAAGTTCAATCTGTATTTCACTTTAGAGAAAAAGTAAGACCTGAAATAGCTGACTGTACTAAACATTAAACTAGGCAAACTATAGCAGCAGATCAGACATTGACTTTGAAGAATATCTTGCAGATTTTCTGTTATTTGCAGTCAACCCTAAAGATCCAGAACATGGAATATTTATTTCTGAGTGACAAATTTAATGGAGGCAAGGCTGATGTGATGGAAAAGTGTTTGAGCTTATTTGATCATCCAGTACCTTCTTGTACAGATGATTTTCATTTCTAAAAAAATATACATATATACATAAATGACTTAAGTCATAGGAAATATTTGTTTCTTTGTGCAAAACGGAGCCCAAAAGAAAGTCAACTGCTTTAGTCCTTTATTTATAAAATCATTAACTATCAGATGGAACCACTTAGTTTTATTTATTTCAGTTATAATATATTGCATTTGAGTTGTGGGACATATACCCATCATGTTATTTACAATTCGAGCCTACCATGAATGTCAAAGTGTAAATATATTTTACTACCTCAGGTTTCTGACAGGTTCACTTTTCAATTATGTCTCTCATCTATGTTAGCCACCAACTTTCTATCTTGTGACTCATTCTGGCTGTTTGGAAGGTCAGTTTTTGCAACAAACTGCCAATGAAAGTTCGGGTGATTTAAATTTATAGTTGAGTCAGAATTTCAATTTCCTTTTAATCTGACAGAAATATACATGTTCAAGACTGTTCACAAAGAGTGTCTAGAATCTAATATTAATAGTATTCAAGGTAGGGGATATATCCATTTTACAGAACTGAGACTAATGATGTAACTGCTCATATCACATACTATAAAACTTGTAGAAACTATGATGCTCACAGACTGTGGTTAAGCCAGAATATAGGCTACTGTTCCTTATTACAGATTTCCTTATTACCATACTATTTCTGAACTGGTAATCATTGTATATTATTCCTTTTAATGCTCTTTAGAGAAAGCATACATAACTTCATATAAACATTCTCAGGAATAAGAATAATAATAGAAATAGATTTTATTTATGATATACCTAATATGTGCCTTGTACCATGCTAAATGCTTTGCATGAATTATCTAGTTTAATGTTTTAACAATAACATTATCCCTATATTCTACACGAGAAAATGATGCTTAGAGAAATTACAAGTAATTTGGTCTAAGACATATTATCATTGATAATAAGATTGAACTTTTACCTCAAATCCGGCTATCCATGAAAGAGAGTGAATGTAATTTTATAGTGGTGCAAATTGTATGGTGGAAATTACACTTGTAATATTGGGGCATATGGTTAAGGAAGAAAATGTGAATGAAAAATTTTGAAGAATTTCTTTGAAAAGTATTTTTAAAGGAGGTGTATTTTTCATTAAAAATTTTTTAGGAACAAGTAATATATGCATAAGGTATAAAATTCAAAAGCTGTAAAAGATTATACAATAACTAGTACATCTTTACTCTCATCTATAACCCTCCGTTTTCCTCCTAAGAGGAAACAGCAACTACCAATTTCTTATACCTCTTCATAGCCACCCTCCACAGGTATAAGCACACAAACACACACACGTATACACCCGTTCTTCCTTGCCCACTCCCGGACAATCTCTCCTTTTTTTTAACAGAAGCCGATTCTGCTTCGAGTAGAAATGTGCCCAGCTGAAATAAAATAATACATTTCTAAGGTAGCATCATGCTCAGCACAGTCTGGCCAATGAGAGGGAAGCAGAAGCTGATGGTTGGGATGTTGGAGAATGCCTCATAAAAGGGTGCAGTTACGCAGTTCTACTTCTCTCTGCCTGAAATATCTTTCAATGAGATGTTGAAAATGGAACAGCCACCTTGAAACACATATGTGATGAGTCATATGGTGAGAATAAATGAGAAAAAGAGGAAAGAAGATTGGTTCCTTGCTGGTACAGTGCTGTCTCTGTGTCAGCCCGGAACTGCATTACCCAGGTCTGCTTTTATTTAAGAAAAAGACAATTCCTAATTTAACCTTCATTCTTTTTAACAGCAGCAAAATATTCTACTTTATGGATGCATTAAAATTTATTCCTGGACTCCTATTATAATCCAGTTATATGGTTTCATGCTCACATTAAAGATAATCTGACAAGGAAATATCCAGATACATAAGCAATTCCACAAATGAGAAAGCATGTCTAATAATTCCTAGGAGTAGAACTGTTTGGTCAAAAGGTATATGCATTTTAAAAGTTAAGGTGTTTCCAAATTGCTTGTCATAGAAAATTTTCAAGTTTATTGCCATCAATTCATGAAAAAGCATGTTTCTCCATAGCCTTATTAATGTGGTATATCCAACATTTAGGGTTTGCTTTCTAAACTGATAGATTAAAACTCCTATCTCAATATAATTTAGTTTAATTTTTTCCCATTATTGATGAATTTGAAAATCTTTTTATATGTTATAGAGCCATTTATATTCTGTTTTGTGAAAAGAAAACAGTGTTTGACATTATTATCCCAAATTTCATTGGATTCATTTTTACTTAATTATTCAAAGGAAATAGTCAAAAAGTAGGAAAATCAGTCCTTCATTTTTGTATCATTTGCAGATATTTTCCCTACCTTTTCATTTATTTTTTGTACTTTTATGGTGGTTTTTATTAATTTTTGCAGAAATATTTTACATGTATACAATTGAATTTATCTTTTTAAAAAAATATATGGCTACTGGATTTATTTTTTAAAACTTTCCCACTTTGAGATTATAAAAATGTTTCCCTGTGGATTTTAATATTTGGTCCATTTCAGGATTCATTTTGGTATAGCATATGAGGTAGAAATTCCACTTCATTTTCTATCATATGGTTACTCAGTTGTTCTAATATTTTCATTGAATAAACCCTTTCCTCCTAATTTGTAATGCCACCTTTATCATATACTAAATGTTTATATATATCTTAGTCTATTTATTGCCTTTTTTGTGCCTCTTTTATTCAATCTGTCTAGTCATGTGCCAACATCATAGCCTTTTAATTATTTAGTATTACAGTAGGTTTAACACTGGACTTGCTCCCTCCTTATTACTTCCATTTTTTTAGACTTGGCCTTGTTCATCTTGCTTGTTTATTTTTCCTCATGAACTTTAGAAACCATGCGTTTACTGCCCAAAAAATCCTCTTCTTGTAAATTTATCATTAAATACATAGATTAATTAAGGAAAAATCTTTAAGATGTTGTATCTTCCTATTCAAGAACACTATATGAAAAAAAAAGAACACTATATGCATTTACACTTTTTAAATATTATTTTGCTTCTTCAGTTGCATTTTATGATTTTATTCTTATGGGTGTTATGCATTTCCTGTTAAATTTATTCTTCCATTTTTCACTTTTAGTTGCTATTATAAAAGGAGCATTCATTTTGTTTTTTAACTTCCCATCATTTTTATATGTGATTGCAGTTATTTTTGTTATGATAATTTTTACACAACAAACTCACTAAATCATTTATTGTTTGTGAAGTTTTTCAGTTCATTTTCTTGGATTATCCAGATAAACAAACTTACCATTAGCAAATAATGATAATTTTCTTCCTTTCCAATTTTTAAGTTTATTATTGCTTCCCTATGTCTAATTGCAATTGCTAGAGTTTAACTACAAAAATATTAATATGTTCTCTCAACTTTCTTCCTCACTCCCACTCCAATGCCATTAAACATAACTTGAACAGTCTTCTCTTGGAAGGTCTTAACAATTCATCAAAATGTATGTCAACTATATTTTTGGAGGAAAATAAAGTAGTAGAGAAAAGTAAAAATGGTGATACATGTAAAAACCATATTCAAAGTCAATGAAATCCCTAAATTGTAAAAATATTTATAAGCCTTAGCTAACAATTACATCTTTCTAAGTAGTATTTGTGACAATAAAATTCAATGTAATGAACAACATTTCCCTGGAGTTTAGTTTAAAAAAAACATGATCTGGAAAATTCCTCACCCTAATCAAAGTACATGTTTACATCTGTGAGAGTATTTTATAATTATGTTCAAAATTTTTTTTCCTGGAATTGAATTTCAATTATTTACAATGGAGCATTTTACATCAAAGTATCTGGAAGCTATAAAATGACTAGATAACAATTTTTAAATTAGTAAACTTTAGATAGAATTGTTAAATAGTCAAGAACTCTGTGTTATTTGTTACATTTTACATTTGATTTTCAAGAGGGAGCGACAAACAGATAAAAAAGCCATCATATAAGAAAAATTTCAATGTAAAAGAATGAATAAAAGTAAAAGTGATAAAGTCAGATTACTATAATGAATTATTTACCTATATCAAATGTTGATCCCAAAACTAATTTCACAGCAAATTCTTTTCTTTGAAAAAAGAAAGAAACATGTCAAGGCCAATAACTGCTGAAAAATTGTGGAGACTGGCACTTCCAAATGCTTGGCAGATTATTAAGCCAATTTTTATTGAGTCCACTCTAGCTGTTGGAGGGTCTGTGATTCCCAACTGTTTCACATCAGAGAATGAAAACAAGTAGGGCCCAGCCAAGACCACATTGGTGACTGCCAGCCCCTTTATATGCCAAACATGAAAGCAACAAGTCCAGATGCTTTGATCCTTGCATTTTTGGACTCAGCCCAACATTAAAGAAAAAAAACACAACTTATGTTAGGACAACATACATTATAACTAGAAATCAATCAATAGCACTGTGACCTTCAAACTCAGTAAATGTTTGGAGTTAGTTTCAGAGCATGTAATCTAAATTGGGGATTGGAAATTGGAACCGGTCCTAACCTAACAGAAAAAAAAAATGTATATTTTTAAAATACAGAGATTAAAGGAAGCAACAGATGAAGTTTTAATTTATGTGTGTGTGTATTCATGAAGAATGTATCCTCATTTAAAAGACCCCAAATGGTAAAGTAAAGAAACCCACACCACAATGAAATTCTCTTTTCCTGCATATAATTAAAAGAGAAACTGAATTGTGACAGGAAAATATATTGGAAGGAAATTATGAGCTTTCCCCCCAATTTTGTGTAAGAGAATAATGAGATAATTTAAGAGGTGAGTCACTTGGTTGCTAGGATACTGTCCTGACTTACAGCAGCACTTCAGTTCTGCCAACTTGTGAACTTATTGGCACTGGTCGTGGCCGGGTTGTGAGCTTACACCCCCAACACAGGTATACTCAAGAACTGGCAATGGCAGAGCTGAGCTGAGAAGGTTATGGCCAAGCTGAAATTGGCCACAAGTAAAACTGCAGCCTCAACCTTCACATTTTAAATCACTGCCTGTGGCCAGGGTAGTTATTTGAAAAAGTCTTCTGGGATAAAGGAAGTATCACTGAAAAACAGCTTAGCTTAAGGGCCAGGATCTGGCACCAAGAAGCAATTAAAAGTAATTTTGCATCGTTTATTTTAGTTTTTTTAAAAAAAAAAAAACTGTACAATAATGTTTTAACTGTATTGTCACACAATTTCTGTCTAGACTACATTGTGTTAAAACCTCAGTTTTGTATTGTGTTTTAAATTGTTCTTGGCACCAAATGGGCTGTTCTAGCACAAAAGCTAATTTGCAGTAATGTTGATAATGTTCAAGAACCTATCATTAAGATTTCTCTCTCTTTTCTTATATATATATTTTAAGAGCACAGTTTACATGATTAGAAAAGAAAATTAGTGGCGGTGATAATACCTTGCAATCTCAACTGACATGTCAGGAAAGCAACAAAAGATAGTCTGACATTTTCAAAACTTTCCAGGGACTGGCTTCTCCAGTTTCTGGATGATTTGGCCTTAGTTTGATGAAAACAACTTTTTTTCCCCCGCCATATGAACTGCCTCAAATTGCCTCATACCAGCTGCAAGGGAGCTGGGTCAAGGAAGATGGTCGTGGTATCAGTTTGACCGTGTTATCTGTCTGTGTTTTGGATGACTTTGCATGTACCCATGTACAGGCAGGACCTATTAGTCTATCTAAATGAGATAAGAATAAGTTAAGGCACAAGATCAGAACTTGGCCTGTTTGTAAATGAGTTCATTTACCCAAGTGCTGAGAGTAGCTTGATTCAGAACATAGAATCATTGATGTAACACCATGGCATCCATCTTTTGCACTGAGACTTTAAGTCCTTGCTAGTCACTTAACATTTATTAACGTTTATACCCTTATATATGTATTCCATATTCTTAGAGGAATTCTTCTTTTACTCTGAAACCTGTATCAACCAACTCTATTTCTGAATAAATACAGTAATGGTGAGTGGAAGAACACATACATCTATTCATTTATTCATTCATTCATTCCTATGTTGATCCCTTCTAACTAGTGAAAGACTTTTTTGGAGGCTGAGGATTTTAAAAACTGGGAAACATTTTGCTACAGTATAAGAGTCACAGACATTGGGGTAAGAATTCTTAGTTTAATTTTGGCTTCTTCACCTAATATGGGTATGACTTTAAACAAAATTATCACTTATCTTCCCTGCATTTCAGCTTCATCATCTTTAAAATTGGAATAGGGACATTATATGCCCTACTCTGGGCCTTGAAAATTAAAGTAGACAGTATAAATAAGTAAAAATACTTTGAAAACTTTCAAAATAGTGCCAAGACAGATTTAACTAGTAGAGAATATTTTTCATGTCCCAAAGGAGTTTCCTATTATTTTTAGGTGCAAGGTATCATGGCATAAAATGATTTTAGCACAAATTAAAGGAAATTGCTATCATAATGATTAGTAAAACAGTAACTGCTTTAACTGTTAATTTACAAAAGATATCAAGTTGACTAGGATAGTAAACAGAGTCTTCAAGATTTAAGAGGACTGCAAAGGATGTGCATGAGAAAGAGAAGGAGAAAGTGAAGCCAAGAAAAAGAGAAAACATAGAGTTCTGTGGGTCATAATACGAAAGTACAAATATACAACAAATATTCAGTTAGTCAATCATTTATTCAATCAAAAACAATTGCTTAGTATAAAGAGAAGATTTTGGTTGTTTGGAACTTTTTTGAAGAAAATAGAAGACAAAATTCAGGGCTTTCACTGCTTTCTGATATGTTACAAATAATTGTGAAAACTGGGCAACTGTATCATATTAGCGATAGGACAAGTGAAAAGTTGTATATATGAAAAGTGAGAATATAAGACAAGGTAGCATGTAATCTCTTTTCCAATTGCTGTAACCCTAGCTTGCCAAGTAAGGAAGTAACACCCAAGCCAAAAAATAGTGATGTATTTTTGGAACAACCCCTGGCTTCTTCCTGAATTTGCATTAACATTGGAGGGGTGTTTTGGATCAGGTATCTGGTCTACTTTGTGTTGGCATCTATGATGTTGTCCTGGAGCTAGGTGAGCTGCTCTGTCTTCTCAGTCTGCAGGCAACTCTGGATGTCAGGCGGGTGGCCAGGAACACCAAAGCAAGACCTGAAAGAAGGTCAGAGGTGGAGAAAGAAAAAAGGAGAGTTCAGTCCCAGTCCTAGCTAGATTACATACAAGAAGAGCAGTCTTAGATCTACAGTCCAACAAAGAGTATGAGTAAGTGGTGATGGGTTGCATATACCAACTGGGCTGTGCACAAGCTTCCTGGATAGGTTGGCTGAAGAGACGAGAAGAGACAGATATGAGGAAGATATGGAATGTAAACAATCAGAAAGGTCGAGATGCAGCTTCAGTATGAAGTCTATCTGGAAAACTGTAATGATATGTGTCTCAATGCAGCCTTGGTATATCTGCTTTTCAGCAAAGACTTAGTCTCTAGTCTTTTTAAAGTAAAAGAAATAGGAGAAGGTTGAGTTGGAGTTAGAACTGTAGGCAGAGAAGAGAGATGAGGAAGGGAGGCTATTCCTTACACTCTTAGGCTCTCTTTTTGATATTTCAAAATTTATATCCTGCAAAATCTTAATTAAAAATATTTCTGTTTTGTTTTCACTCTCATTTTCACTCTTTTTTCTTCCTCTTCCTCCTAATTTCTCTAGCAAATTATTTGTCTTCTTTTTCTTCCCTCCCTCACTTTCTTTCCTGACCTCTGATTTTAAGAATAAAGTCTATGAGCATAATTGATTTCACGATTTCACTTCAGGATTTCTGCAAATTATTTTTAGAAAAATTTTTATTAAACAAACACAATGTTTAAGGTTTACATCAGGCATTTGTGTGCTCTTGTAATGATGGACTAGCTTATTACAGATGAACTTTTCCACCAAAAATAAGAAAAACTGGATGACACACAGTCACACATGCATACTCATACATACATCTCTCTCATCTATATGTGAAAGATAGATAGATAGTTGGATAGATAGAAACAACAATATATAATTTCCGTTCAATTTGGAATTGGAATGTTATCAAGGCAATGAGGATTACAGAGGTCATAATTTCTAAAATGAGGGAAGTGCAGAGAGTTGGAAAAGTGATATGAATGTCCTGCACCATTTTTTCCCCTTGAGCATTTACTAATTCACAAGCAGAAACTAATAGGCTAAGAAGTTGAACAGAGCTTCTGGAAGGGCTAAATAGCAGAAATTGCCATTTAAGGGCTAACCAGGGAGGAGTCCTAGAAAACACCTTAGGCTTTCTGTACCTTATTGGATTAGGATGATCTGTTATTACTCCAACTGTCTACAAGATGACATAACCCAAACCTAAGAGGAAAAAAGAAAAAACAGACAAGGTGAACAAACCCCAAAGAAATCCAGATATAGGACTTGTTAGACAAAGACTATAAAATAATCATAATGCATTCAAAAAATTATGTGATAAGGTAGAGAATTTCAGCAGAGAACTGAAAGCCAGAAAATATACAAAATATACATTCTATATATGAGAAAACAAGAATTGAAATTAAAAACCCAATAGAGGAGTTTAACAGTAATTTAGACATAGCCAGAGAAGGGACTAGTGAACATGAAGATACATTGGAAAAATAATTCCAGTCTGAAACACAGAGAGAAAAAAAATGATGAAAACCAGAAAAGAACATAAAAGACATGTAGGACATGGTGAAAAAAAAAATGCATGTAGTTAGAAACCTACACAGAAACAAGAGAAGAATTTTCCAAATCCTAACAAAAAGTCATTAAACAGATTCAAAAGCCCTGTGAACTCCAGAGAGAATAAATACAAAGAAAACCACAGTTAGGGCCACATGGTAAAACTCCAAACAAAATAAAGACACTATCTCAAAAATAACTGAAGGGGGGGAAAAACACATATTCCCTATAAATTAGCAACAATAAAATTGACAGCCAATTTCTCAATAGAAATGATGAAGACCAGAAGCCAAACTGGTGATATTTTCAAAGTGTTGAAAGAAAATAGCTGTCAACTAAGAATTCCATACCTTTAAAAAATATTCTTTAGAAATGATTGCAAAATAATAACGTTTTATGATAAACAAAACCTGAGAAAATACATCACCAATAGACCTACACTAGTGAAATTATTAGAGAGAGTTCTTCAGGGAGAGGGAAACTGATCACAGAAAAAACATGGACATTTGGGAAGAAATAATGAGCTGAAGAAAGGGAAATAAGAGATTAATTTAAATAAATATTGACTGTACTAAACATTAAAGATAATGCATTGTTGAATTTAAAGCATATTTACAACTAAAATATATGACAATGATAACATGAAAGGAATGAGAGTGATAAAATAGAGTTAAAGTGTTTTAAGGTCCTTGTATTGTTTGGAAAGTGAGGAAAAAATACCCATTAATATTATTCTAGAAAAAATATAATTGATTTTTTAATCTGTAGGGTAAACATCAAAAGAATATTTTAAAATATGTGATTAACAAGCTAATTAAAAAGTAATTAAGGCAAGAAAGGAAAAGAAAAAATGTAGAAAAATTAGAACAGTAATACTTAGATGGTAGATTCAAAGCCAAATATATAAGAAATCATGTTAAAGTTAAGTGTACTAAAGGCTACAGAAAAGATAGATTACCAGATTGAATTTTTAAGAAAGCATTAACCACATGCTGTTTTTTTTTGTTGTTTGTTTTGTTTTGTTTTTGTTTTTTGAAAGATTTCTTTTTTATTTATTTCTTGCCCTTCCCCCCCCTCCCCAGTTGTTTGCTCTCTGTGTCCATTTGCTGTGTGTTCTTCTGTGACCGCTTCTATCCTTATGCCGCTGATAAGAATAATCTGTGTTTCTTTTTGTTGCATCATCCTGTTGTGTCAGCTCTCTGTGTGTGCGGTGCCACTATTGGGCAGGTTGCACTTTCCTTCGTGCTGGGTGGCTCTCCTTACGGGGCACATCCTTGAGCATGGGGCTCCCCTACATGGGACACCCCTGCGTGGCAGGGCACTCCATGCGTGCATCAGCACTGCGCATGGGCCAGCTCCACATGGGTCAAGAAGGCCTGGGGTTTGAACCATGGACCTCCCATGTGGTAGCGGACATCCTATCCATTGGGCCAAGTCCGCTTCCCCCATATACTGTATATACAAGCCACTTTAAATATAAGGAAGTTTGATAGTTAAGGATGGAAAAGTTATATCTTGCAAACCATAAACCAAAGAAACCTGATACTAATAGCAGAAAAAGCATACTTTAATATAAGAAGCATTACTGGAGATTAAATAGGGATTTCTTAGTATTTGGAATTATAAATTTGGCTTGTTGATCTCAAAAAACAACAAATGGATCTCAAAGACAGTAGAAGAAACCATAAGATGACAACAAGAATTGATGAAATAGAAAACAAACATACAATAGAGAAATTCAACAAAATAAAAATAATTATTTCTTAAAAGTGCTAACAGAATTGATAAGAAAGGAAAGACTGACAAAAATAAGAGAGAAGCCATCAGTAGAGAAAATTATACTGTCCCTATAATACTGAAGGTATTAAAAATAAAAATATGAATAACTTTATGCCAATAAATGGACAAATTTGTAGGAAAAAACTGTACAATAATTAATGTCTTTAATTATTAGTTTAATATTAAAGAAATCTAAAGAAGAAGTTTTGGCTTAATTCTTTGTGTGGGTCTAAAATACCTCTTTTAGGACTATTCTGAATGTCTTTCTAGTCATCCTAGTTATACCCCTTATATTGACAAGGAAGAGCCATTAGGAAAACCTTTAACAGCTATACAGTTACATCCCTTGTTGTTTTAGTTACAAAATAATATATGGGGAGTCTTTAGAAGGTAACAACACAGATTCATAGAATAAATGATATTTGGGGTGGATGATAAAGGGGTGGAGAGGATAAAAGAGTAGATGTGAGAGCCCTATATCTTCCCAACATCTTGAAGAGTTGCTTTGCATATCTACCAGGGCTTTTATGAGATCCAGTGGGCTGAAGTGCCACAAGTTTCCATGCAATGAGTCTGAATATGTTTTTAAAGAAAAGAATTGAAGGGTTGGTGCACAGGAACATTCCTCCCTGTCTCGCTGAAGTCCCTTTCTTAATCTCCTTCTCTTGTGTGTCTCTATTTCTTCTCTGCTCTTACATGAAAGACTTTCTGTGGTAGGGGGCTGTCCTAGCATGACCTGCTGCCTTCTCCATGACCCAAAAACATATCCTATGCTCAGGACCAGGTCTGTCTGCCCAGGGGTATAAAACCCAAACCTCTAGTAGATAAAGGGACTGCTAGTACTTTCCTTCTCCTATCACCCCAAGTACATGTAAATATTCACTGGAGACAGTCTAATTCTGGGGGGCATGTTTTATGATATCCATCTCACACCCTATCTGTCCCTGGCAAGGAGGGGCAGGGTTCCCTTACTGTAGGACACAAAAACAAGCAACAGGTGCTGTGCAGAGAATATTTCCCTGCATTGGTCACAGAGTGAGACCTGCTGGTTATGGAGCACTGATACCCATTAGTGAAGCTGACCTTGCTCTGACTCTTCTTTATATGAGTAAATGTCTTTCCATTAGTAAGACATACTTTTGCTGGTGACCTGTCACCTGTATAGGAGCAGATGGACATCTCTTTAAGTATCTCTCCTTCTGACTAACACTTTCCCAAGCTCAGCCCTCAAAGTATCTCCTCTCATTAAACACACAGTTTTTCCTATGTTCCTCCCATGGTGTCAATTATTCTTTATAGAAGACTTGACTAAATCTATAAACTTTGCTTCACTACTGAATTCAAGACCGATTAAATCATGACCCTCCCTCCTCGTAATAAA
Source organism: Dasypus novemcinctus (assembly GCF_030445035.2). Taxonomy (NCBI): domain Eukaryota; kingdom Metazoa; phylum Chordata; class Mammalia; order Cingulata; family Dasypodidae; genus Dasypus; species Dasypus novemcinctus. The sequence goes on from NC_080676.1 coordinate 40,581,319, forward strand.
GTCCAAGTTCCTTAATCCAAGATTCAAACACTTTGCCATTGATCTCCAAACTACCATTCCATTTCATTGTCTTTACTCCTGCTTTCCCACCTGGTATCCAAAAATCCTCACTTTTTTTTTTTTGGTCACAGTGGCATTTGCCCTACTCCTGAACATTTTCTGCATGTGCCAATTAAGCTTACACTCTTTTCTCTCCCAGAGATTCCTCCTGGATCTGCCTCTCAAATTCTTGTTTGTCTTTCAAGGAACAGTTCAAATCTCTTTTTATCTGAGAAAACTCCCTAATCTATTTCCCCTTTCTCTCCCTTCTCTATGGGTTCACCCATCTCATTTATATAATTTATAGCTGATTTATTTAGATGCTTTTTCCAGTAGATTATGATGGCAGGTATCACTTTTTATTCGTCATTGCTTTCCCACAATTCCCAGTTGGCAGTTTGTACATGTACTCCATAGAATCCTTTTGATTTTTGAACTTTCATTCTAAACTTTCAGCCCTTTTGCTCATGCACAGCTCTATGCCTAAATTGCCTGTTTCCCACTGGAAAAATCCTTCTCATTCTTCAACATCCAGCTCTTCTGTCATGCCCTCTATAAAGTATCCCCATTGATTCATTGAGCCATGTTCGTGTTTCTTAAAATATACTATTTTACCAGAATGTCTTAAAAGTGTTTCTCACAAAAAACATGGCTTATTTGGCATTAAGGTTGTGATGTGAAAGTGGATTCTTATATAAATATGTGTGGTATCATATTGAAGCACATTTTAAAGTTACCTATGGCTATGTGCATTTTTGTGTATAGTTAATTTTCATTAAAATGTAGCAACCAGAATGTGTGAGAATAAGTATATTCCCACTAATATGTGTCTTCTAGGATAAAATATTTAAGGACAAAGGGAACTTTGACAAAATTGTAAAGTTGAGGGAAAATGTAAGCAAACAGTGACAGGAGCCTCAATTAATGGATCAACAAGATTGTTTTGGCCCAAGACAACAATGTGCATTTGGAGAAACTCTGAATGGGTTGCCCACTTCAAATCTGATTGGCATGGTCATGCATGGAAACATTACTCTACTAAAAACCTTAGAGCATGTAAGTACAGTTTTCAGGAGATGAAATCCAACTGTATTCAGCTGAAGGGAGTACTCTTTCAACAACAAAATCCTAGCTCATTAAGCATTTGTGATGCTGCAGAAATTTCACACCTAGGGATGGAATCAAACTTCTAGAGCAGGCCCTCCTGGGAAGATCCATCTTCATTTTGGTTAGATTTAGTCCTGGATCACATTTCCAGGTGGAAAACATTTGGAGAGATTTGGCTAAGTTTGTAGATAAATAATCAGTAGTTATTGCTTTCATTAGAACTACATTTAAAAAATGGGTTTGAGTTGCTATGGCACATTATTTAACGTCTTCTTCAAAAACTAATAAACCTTACTCAAACACTGTGGCAGAGCAAATGGGAATACAAAGAAAGATGCTAGCTTTTGCTATAAGTGAAGTCATGGTTGAATTGGGAAGACAGAATATATGCATGAAACTAAAATGATAAGAGGAAAACCTGAAAACTAAATATATAGTGTATAAAACTTTCTCCCATGGGAGAAAAATTTAGCAGGTTCCTATGATAGAAAGTAGGAGGTAACCATTTGCTGGGAGAACTGCAGACATGTTCAATCAAGAAGCAGTAGCAATATTGGATAAGTAGAAGTCAGAGAAATAATGCAAGATTCGTCCCTTAATTTGATTAACTAGGAGTCGTGACACCAGGTGCAACGTCAGCTCACACAGTATATGTTCATGTTGCATAGACATGGGTTGGTTTCTCAACTTTTCTGTCAGTTCCCATGAGTTACTCTTTTAACAGTTTGAGTTTAATTCTACTACGGTGACCCATAAGCAGTTTTCAATAATAGAATTTGCATAAATCACACAAAGTTTTAGATTCTTAATTTGAATCTGGTGATAGTTCTGCATTAATAAGTAAAGTTGAATTTCAAAAGGGAAAAACGAAAAAGATTTCTTTATATTTGTGAAAATAATTTTGGTCAAAATGCACAGACCCAGTCTGAGTAGATAATGAGGTATGAATCATTTCAACATAAGCTTGAGAATGTTGTTTTAAACTGAAATAACTGTTTTTTTCCTTCCCTAGTATTTTCCTAAGATAGATCTTCAAAGCCAGATACATACCACAATACTCATCCAACATGAGTGTTTTTGATTGAACAAATAGCTTTAACAGAAGTGGAGTGTACCAAGAATTATTTGGCCTTACCCTTTCTTAAATTGATGTTTAGTTTTTTCCATGGTTAGCCATTTGGAATAAATCTGAAATGTTCATTTAACATTTTTCAACCATATTTTCTACAGACAGTTTCATTCACTCATCACTAAAGACCCAATAAATCACCCGGTGTTTATTGAGAGACTGCTGTGTGCTTGGCTCTAGGCTGTGTTGAATGTGAAATTAGAAAGAGTGCATTCTTGGCCTTGAAGAGACTATAATCCAATTGGAAGATCATTGGCATAAAGAAATGATGGCAATCTTGGCTAGACAAAACAGAATCAAAGTCGTTAGAGATGGTGAAATCTAAAGAAAAACAAAACAGAAAACATTCCTTTTGAGGAAGTCTCAGAAGCTAAACAAGCAAAATTTAGTAGGTGAGCAGTATTGTAAAGCCAAAGAATAGTACTGGCCTCCATGACGAATGACTCAGAGCAGAAGCCCAGAGTTGCCAGAGAAGAAGATTCTCCATGTCCCAGAAACTCCAGGGATACTGGCTGACATGGAATTCCCCAATACCCCATACAGTCCCACTGGCCACATTGTCACAATGTGTTCTCAGCTTCTCTTCATTTCCACAAGCCCAAAATGTGCCCTTTCAATGTCAACTCCAAATGCTGCCTCTGCCTTGAAGATTTCTGATGATCCAGCTGTTTTCTTTCATAAACTCATAGTCTGTATCCTCTTATTGCAGGGCCGTTGTTTACTTCATATCATAGCTCTGCCTGGGCCTTAGGTTCTCACATTTCCCCAAAAGCATCTTGGCCATAAAAGCCAAATCTGATTTTCCTTTATATGTTCACCATAGCCTAATGATATAATATAAACTAATAAATAATATGTGAAATCAACTATAAATTTTATTTTTGCCTTTGTATCGAGTTATGAGATTCCCCACAAACTGGTCGAAGTATCACACCAGGTCTTTTAGCAGGAAGAAAAATCTTCATGAAGATTATGTACAAGGAAGAATACAACACTGTCTACAAAGTCAGTGGAGAGGCCCTTTGTCTGAGTCATGAGGTGACAAGGGCAGGACCAGATTAGTGATGGGGGATAGGACAGAATGAAATCATTGAGTAGAAATAGGAAATGAAAGATGTAGGTTATAAATGAGTTATGCTTTAAATTTATAAATTTCATTAAAAAAAGTTTAGAGACTGTCTTGTGGGTCATTGTAGATAGCACATTATTAAGCACTGATTTGCAAGTGAGATCACCCAGTGACACTGGCATTACGGAAAAGGATTTCTAAACTCCAATTCTAACTTGGTCATTTCTTTTATCTTTTTTTAAAGATTTTTTTATTTTATTTATCCCCGCCCCCTGCACTTGCTGTCTGCTCTCTGTGCCCATTCACTGTGCCTTCTTCTGTGTCTGCTTGTCTTCTTGTCTTCTCTTTAGGAGGCACTGGGAACTGATCCTGGGATCTCCAATGTGGGAGAGAGACATTCTATTGCTTTGGCCACCTCAGCTCCCTGGTTTGTTGTGTCTCTCATTGTCTTTCCTCTGTGTCTCTTTTTTGTTGCATCAGCTCGCAGTATGTGTGTGCTCTCATTTCTAGGCCTAATAGGAATTCAGGCCAGAGAAGGTCCCAGTATGACCTTGTGGCAGACACTCCCAATCAGGTACTGTTCTCCTTCCTGTTGGCCTGAATGCAGCCCCATACTTTAACACAATACTCTTGGCAGTCAACTACAGGTTGATTGGAGCTAAAAGTTTGTCATCCACAAAAGGACAAATATTGTATAATTGCGCTATTATGAACTAAATATATTGAGTAAGCTCGTGGAGTTAATAATTAGAATATAGATCCCCAGGAAATAGGATGAGGTTAGAGAATGGAAAACTAAGGGTTAATCTGTACAGAATTGGTAAAAAAAAAAAGGTTGTTTGTAAATCTTTGGAAAGGAATAGAAATGGTGAAAGCACATCATAGTGTTGCTTACTAGCAGAGCTATTATATGGGTGTGACAGTGATTGAAAGAGAAAATATAAAGACATGTATATTATGAGAAGGAAAGCTAAACAGTGTAAGATGGGACTGTATAATATAGTGAAACCTCATGTGAAATACAAATATGGTTAATATTGCATATATAAGGCTGTTTTAACAAAATATAAATATAAATAAACTAGAGAGACAAACAGAATAGAAGCTATATATTTTTGAGGAAGCATAGAGAGATTGAAAGGTGATGAGGTTTTTTGTTTGTTTGTCTGCTTTTTATTATTATTATTATCATTATTATTATTATTGGAATAATGAAAATGCTTCAATAATGATTGAAGTGATGAATACACAACTATATGATTATACCAAACACCATTGATTATACTCTTTGGATGGATTTGCTTTATTAATATGTATCAATAAAATTAATTTGCAAAAAAAAAAAGGTTGCTGTCTTTGGTTTAGATATCTCTCTGCTTAAAACAGGTACCTGATACAAATGCCAATCTGAAATTCATGTCCACATCCCTGAGCCTACAGAGCTCTCAGTTCCAGTAATCTAATCAACAAAACCAGGCTATGATTATTTAAGGAGGAAACTCAGGTACTAAAGGCTTGAGGTGATCAAGATTACTGTAATTTATGTCCATATAATTCTGACTTGTATGTTTCTTATGGCATCCTTCAGATCTTTTCAGCCGTGTGTATGTGTGTATAGGAATACCTAATATTTAATTTTATCCATGTTCATAATTTTTCTCATATGTACCTAAGTTCAAATCAATTTTTCATAGGCTTTATTCTAATCATTGAGTGTTTCTGAACTGACTCATAATTCAGTCCAAAGTCTTCTGATCCGTCCTCTTGGCTACTAATCAGTCTGAAATATGGTGACATGAAAACCCTAACACCTTGCCCTTTAATTGATGATTGCCTTTCCAGGAGAGCGTAGCTGATGGTTCTCTTTTCAGCATATTGGTTTTATTTCCAACAATTTGAGTAGAATAAATGTTTAAACATCAAGTATTCCAAAATTTAAAACTATTTTGTCATATTTCTACACCCTTCAATATTTTGAAAAGCTTTTCTCTTTGTTTTTTCGTTTCCCTCCTTTTGTCCAATTGCATCTCTCAAAGATTTCTGAGCCTTATTCTACACAAAAGACCTGGGTTTCCAGTTGTGATTCTTCACTTACATTTCTTCCTCATGCTTTTTTACTTTCTTTTTTTTCCCTAAAAATCCATGATACTTTAGTCTCTTTACATTTCTTTCTTATTTTGTGCAGTATTTTCCCCAAACTTAAAGTTTAAGCAAAGAAGGTATGTGGACTAATTCCCATTTCTCCCATGACACCAAAATTAATAGAGTAGAAGGTCTAACCTTGCAGTCTTTTGATTCTGTAGAGGGCATATCCATGGTTCCTAAAATTTTAGCATTATCTCTAGTGATGATGCTTTAGTAATTAATTAAACTCATCTAAATCATAGGGCAAAATTAAATTTTATTTTAGATAATTCTACTCATTTTTTCATTCCATACATTTGTTGACTAGTCTTAAGGAATGATACGAACAAATATTCTGGGATGTGAATGAGCACATGATATTTTGGGGTTAGTGGGCAGTTTCCCTGGTTGAAACAGGATGCTTGGGGTACTGGTAGGGAGGGACAAAGTCTGAAGTCAGCCAACCACTATAGGGTATTACAGCTTCTAAAAGGTAAGCACCCCCAACTGTTTCCTGGGTGTCATTACGACATTTTAATTTGCGTTTGGTGGGGGTGGAGATGGAGGGGACAGATCTTAATTTGCGTTTGGTGGGGGTGGAGATGGAGGGGACAGATCTTGCTTAAGTTCCTCCAATTCATCTTAAAATTAAACACTCTGGAGACCATTCTTTAACAACACTTTTGGGTCATTCTAAAACACCTCTGTTATGGAGATTAATACTCTTTGATACTGAGCCAAAAGCATGGCTTTCAGATGTTACAATTACCTGTTCAGCTTCTCAAGGGCAATTATTTGAAAGGAGCAAATGCTCTGGTTACAATTGCCTCTGTGGGAGCCACGGTAATTGCCATCCATCAGGGCAGCAACCTGCTGAGGGCATCAGTTCATAAACTTTGGGCCATCAATAAACTGGAACCTGGACCACTGGTGCCAACATTCTTTACACAATGAAATATTATTACTGGCAATTAGGTAAACAATGAGCCAACCCTGTAATGGAAGAGAGTTGCCAATGACTACATTAGCGTCATCTGCAGATGTCTTCACTCTTTTCCTGCAAGGTCTGCCATACATTATGAAATTTGATCACCATAACACCTCAGTGAAGTGAAAAGGATGGGCATTATCGTTTCTATGTTGAGTTTTCTAATGTGGGGGTGAGGTGAGGGGACTGAGGGATGCAGGGCACATAGGTCCCTCGTACACCAGTGTTCTTTCCACTCTGCCATGTTGCCGGTCTGGTTCAGATTCTCCTTTTCCCTCACCCCCAAAGTGCTCACATGACACCTGATGCATGTTTCCAGGTTTCCCAAAACCTACCATAAGCTACTGCGAATCCAGGCCTTCCTCTCAAGAAGTTCTCTCACTGCTCTGACTCCAGGGAAGAGGGAAAAGTTGCAGCCCCAGAGAAGAGCAGGGAGTTGTGGCAAAGCCCTGCCTCTGCCTCCGAGGCTAAAGCTGGAAGACCAAGGAGTGAAAGCCAACATCTCCACAGCAGCTTCAGACAAACATAGGGACAGGCCTTTAAAAGTTATTGGAACTGACAGACACAATGGTAAGGTTGAAATGCAATCAGAAAGCTGACGAATGATGGATGTGTGGGATGTTTTATGAAGTGAAAAAGCAAGTAACTCCAGAACCAGATAATTTCAGTCAATGTTCTGTCTAAGTTGGAATTGATGAGTCCCTCCTCTCCACTCCTGTTGTTTTTACTCGAATAAATAATGCCACTGAAAGCTGTTTGATGGGATAAGAGTGCACCATTAAAACAGGAAAAATCTGTGAGTGCACAAGCGGTGGGAGGTCGGGAATTTTTAAAAGGTACCATTAGAGAAATGATGTGGTTTGGGGTACGTTCCTAAGGTAATACAGTGTGCCCTTGGTCAGGAAATTCTTTTTACTGATAAATCATATTTTATTTTCATAGGACCTTTAAGTTTATTAAATTCATTTTATATATCAAATAAGTTCAGGATCGATAAATTGTATTTCCAGAAAACAAAGCAGGAAATCGTGGTCTAGTGGTTAGAGCACAGAACAGAGAAGCAGGAGTTCTTTATTTTATTTTCACAACCACCACCACAAGCCCACAACTTAAAGTGACCTGGGCAGAAGAGCAAATGGTTTTTCTTCTCATTTCGTCATCTAAAAAACAACAGCAACAAAAAGTGGGGGGACAGGTTCATCTGTTTCAAAGCACTTAACATACTGAACCCCGACTCTCTTCTTTTCCTTTTTTTCCCCTTTCCTTTGATTAATTCATTATTTATTATTATAGTATGTGTTGATTGTGTCTTTATGAATTGCCTCAAATTGGGGGGATCTATGGGAGGGTAAAAGATAGATATACATTATTTGCAGACCTTTTAAGACCGTATAACAACAACATGTCAAACAAAACAGTAAAGACAGGAAAAACCCTAATACCATGTTCAAAATAGTTATATTTGTCCACTGCTCAGAATTAGAACAAGAATTATGAGGACAAATGACGATCCCTTGAGTCAGGTGCATAAAAAAAACATTCTAAAGAATTTCCTCTGAAATCTCAATAGAAAGCCTTCTAAAACTGTCCCAGCTCCAAGGTATGGGATTAATTCTTAGACTCAAGAGAGGAAATAAATATTAGAAAAATGGCTATCAAATAAAATACTTCCCAGCCTCAGGAATATCCTGGTGTGGCCCCATGTCTATAATTAAGCCGGTAGGACAAATTATGGCTGACTTATTTTAGATTTTAAGACAACACATTGGAATTAGTAAACGTTTTCACAAAAAGACATAATTTACTTTTTTTTATTGCTTTCTTCTGAATCCAAATGCCTCATTCCTTTCTCCCTCATTACATTACAACTCAATGAGAGCAAGAACTGTGTATTCTATTTCTTATGGATATCTCACAATCCCTCCCATTGTTGATTGACAGAATTATTTGACTCTTCTTCTTGGAAGTAAAAAACTCTCCTTTTTTTTCTTTAAAATAAAATAAGATTATAGACATGAGTTGATATAGAATCAGAATTAAAATTTGGAATGGGAAAATTTTAAATGTATTTTACTATGTAATATTTAAATTTAATATATTTTATAAGAATTCATAAGGGTTACCCTATACTCTATGAACATCTTTAGAGTGAGTTGACAGAATCTCGCCCTACCTCCCTTTCTTAGATTTTAATCTAATCATTGCTATTTTATATAACTCAGTTTTGAAGCATATAACCCTCAATTTAAGCATACAACTTTAAAGTAAAGGCCCCTTTGTTCTTTGCTGAACCTAGCGCTAATGCCACATGAAACATGTTTAATTATAGATTTTAAATTTTTTTTTAATTTTAGGAGGTAACAGGGATTGAACCTGAGACCTCATACATGCAAAGCAGGCACTCGACTATTGAGCCATACAACTCTCCATAATTATATACTTTTAAGTCCTTTATTGGAACTTTTGGATGAGATGGAATTTCAGAGATAATGAGACACTAGATTATAATTGTGTCTACTTCTGTTTTATTAGAATGTTCTCTATTATATTTAAAATCTCCAGCATAAAATTTGGAGTTGACTACTCACAGTTTTACCTTGTTCTCTATTGTTTTCATGGATAGATGGTTTCTTAAAATACTTAGTTAGGTTCTTGACTGTAGAACCTACATAGATTTACTTATATGATCTATATCATTTAACACAATCTGAGAAGTGAGAACAATCTCGTTTAGTCCAAGATTTCACAAACCAAAGAATACGACAAATTGGTTGGCAATAGATTATCACATGCAAGTAATGTGTGTGTGCTCTGTGTGTGTGTGTGTGTGTGTGCAGCCAATTATACATGAGTGTAGACATGCTCAAGTCAGCTAGGTACTGAAAAATAAGACTTTGCATTGTGTTTTTAAATTAATCTGCTTGAATCATTTACTATAAGTGTTACTTGCACATTCCTTACATGAGGAGAAATGTTTTCAAAGTATGTCCCTGAAACAAATAAGCAAATTTCAACTTTTAACTACTGGTTTCTTACTAAGAACAGTATGGACATTATTTCTGTGTCATGAGATTAGTGAGCTAAATTAACCTCTAATAACAAAGTGCACTGTTAGGGGACCAAACACATGTCTCTACAACAAACTTGGTAATGTTGCAATGATTTAATTAAATGGTAGTTGGAAGATAACTATTAATATAAACCTTTGAATATCCAGGAAAACTCTTCTCCCTTTTGCTAAACAAATAGAATGAAACATCTTTATGATGACTATAAACATAGTAACTATAAATTTAACCTAAATTTTATGGCACCAGATATGCTCATCTTTTGTAATATTATATCCCACCCCACCCCACCCCCAAAAAGCTAATGACTGATACAGTGCTTTGCATTTTCTAAGATCTTGCATAAGCAGCTCCTTAACCAAAGTTTTTTATTTAGTGGCGTTGTAATTTCTGGTCCATGAATTTCATCATAATTTTATTCATTATTGAATCAAGAACTTTGTGGCCTATAATAATCTGTTTCCAAGTGATATGTTCTTTCAATTTCTCAAGATGTTGTCATATGGAGCCAGACTCTCTTGCCCACTCTACATGTATCAGGATACATGAATAAAGATGCCAGTTGCTACTGGCAGCCATATTGCGACCAAGAGAAGAATCAGCTTGAAGATCAAACTAATACTGTGGCTATCAGAAGAAAGATATAAAAATGAAGTAGATTCTTGATAATGTTGTGAGCCAATTGATCAAGTCAGAAGTTTGCCTTATCTCTAAACTTCCTCTAACATGAGTTAAATCATTTGATTATTGTTTAAGCCAGATTAAATTTGGGTTTCTGTTACTTAGAGGTAAAATATATGCAGATACAATACATAAAGTAAAGGACAGTAGAGAAGCAACAAAAAGAAATTTTACTCATATTACAAATTTTCCAGGAGTCATCCTTGATTATTGACCAGATTTATTCTAACTTATTCAAACACAGGAGTTAAGATAAATATCAATAATCACAGGTCAAAAAGACAAGCGACAAAAATACCTTCAACTAACATTCCAAGCCAGAGTCCTCGGGTGCTCTACTGATGTTCTTATGCTTACCTGTTGTGGTGGTTACTATTTTTAAAGCCTTGGGTGTCCTCAGCAATAACAGAAGTTAATTAAGCTTTAGTGTATGAAACAAGAATTTGCAGTCTAATGTTCTCAGACTGGTTTCTTTGCAACAGTTGAAGCAACCTAGATTTTGCTTGTTTCTAGTGGCTACCTAAGATCAAAGAGAATACCATGTTTTAGTCCCCATACAATGCTAACAATGACAGGTAATTGCCTTAGCTGCCACTGAAGGTTTTTCCTTGCATCATCATTTGACTCATCTAGTTAATAGGTAACACCCCTGTGCTTGAACAATTTCTAGGCTAAGTACTAATTTTCTTTGATGGGTGGCCTTTGATGGGTGACTTTCAAAATGTAAAATATTTATTCTTCAACTCTTCCAGGGTTGATAAGCTCATCATTTCTTATTCTTTAATAAAAGCCGTTCAGTTTATAGTAGTCTGGAATCAGGTTGCCTGGATTTGAAACCTGGTTCTACTAGGTACAAGAACTTGGGCAAGTAACAACCTCTCTGTGCACTAATTTCTTCATTTGTAAAATTGGGATAATAGTAGAACCTATCACATAGGATTGTCAGGAGGATAATATGAGTAAATATATGTAAATTACTTAGGATGATGCCTACACAACATAAATGCAGAATCATAATCTGCTGTTCATCAATTTATTCATCCATTCAACTAATGATTTGTTGTGATTCTGTTATGGATAAGTACTGTCTAGGCATTACAGGAATGCAAAAATAAAAAGGCACACAGTCTCTGCCTTCAAGTATTAACTGTTTAGTATGGGAGATAAAGCTCAATCAAAAAATACCAAAGTATATCACATACGACAGAGGGTTCAGTGATTCACAGATAGTATTGTTTTTCCCATATATTCCTATAATTTATATACTACAGTGATTTAGTGTTTTTCTATTGCAATAAAAGGTTTTTCTTTGGTCAAAGGTTGCTTAACTGTTGCCTGTTTTCCTATTTCCCAATAATGCAAAGTAGTACAGGGTTTTATAATAGTAAGAAGGTGTTACTGGATTTTATCTAGGTTCTTGGCTATGCTGCAGAAATGAATTTCAAGAGCACGCTGGGTGAGTTGGGCCAGTAATTTATTCAGATAGGGAGGGAAGAGAAATGGGAGAAAATAACAGAGCAGGGGTCCCAGGTAAAGAAGAAGGGGGTGAAAAGGGATAAAGAGGGCTGATTTATAGGCTACAATTCCCCATTATAGGTTATAAATGCCCAAATTTTACTTGCGTGGCCATGTGGCAGAAGAAAAATTGCGAAAGCAGTGCACAGAGGGCAGGACGGGTCCAGAGGCAAGAGAGCAGAGTGCAGGAGAGCGCCTAGGCACTGTGCCTGCCTTTTTAAACTGTTAATTATTCCACCCTTTGCTAATGACAGGGGAGGGGTCCAGCTGTTTGCTGTTCCGATTGATTACCCCACCCATCTAATTCCCCATAAGGGCCCAATGATAAAGTCCTAGGGGACTATCCGGAGCTTCTCCTGGCTTCCAGAAGAAGTCTTTGTTCTGGATAGCAGAATCTTGGGGGTGGGGGTCTTCCAGCAGCCATCGTGGGGGTGGTTGATGTCCACATGGACTCTGCCAGGTTCCAGATCCGTCTATTAATTCCCTATCTTACTGGCCTGCTCCGAAAGGATGCTAAAGAAAGTACCAAAACATAGAGAACAGATTGTGACCTCCTCCCTGATCTCTGAGTAGAACCGATCATACCTTTCTTTGAGCTTCATTGTACTCTGTAAATATTTGGCTTATTCTGAAAGGTCAAAGGTCATATCATCCTGTTGGACTGTGAATCCCCAGCATCTAACAAAATGTCCCTGATTTCAGAAACTTGGCCAATTAGAATAATACATTCTCCTGGCCACAGTGATTGATTCAGAAAATGGAAAATGACCCAAACCAGAAATTTTCAGCCAGAACAATTGTTGAAAGACCCGTTCTGTCTACTAATGTTGCCAAACTGTTGGAATATGAGTGCAGAGTTGCCAACAGCCATTTTGCTTCCACCTGGAGAAAATCTGAGATGGAAGCAGAGCAGAGGCAAGAGTTAGAGACATAAAGAGTGAGGGAGAACACTGAGAACAATGTTTAGACACCTGGATTCAGATCCCTTCCCAGTTAATGAGCCAATACATTCCCTCTTTGTTTAAAGCCAATTTGGGTTGGGATGCTTGTTGCTCATACACAATAGTCTTCAGTAATACATCTTTTTTTCTTTAGCCCTAAGGAATATAGAAATTTGTAGGTAGATCAAGAATAAAAAATAACAGATTAGAAGACCCAGAATAAGTATTGTTATTACTATTATTCATAGGGATTTTTACACATAAATCTTTCTAAAGCTTTGTTTTAGCATTTGAATAGTTATGGAAGTAGAAAAAAATCATCATTTTCATCACCCCTATCATGACACAACACTCAACATTTCAATTTGCATAGAACTTTACAGTTCAAAAAGAACTTTCTCTTTATCATTGGATCCTCATGCAGACATCAGGAATAGAAACATTATTATTAATATTGTATGTGCATGGAAATCAAGACTCCTATCAGTTAAGCAATTTGCCTGGTGTAATACATTTGGTAGATGTGATGGTTAATTTCATGTGTTAACATGGCTAGGTTACTATATTTAGTTGTTTGGTCAAGCAAGCACTGACCTGATTGTTACTATGCAGGTATTTTATCCAGTCAGTTGCAGGCCTCAAAGTGAGAATTGAAGATTTTAGCAGTCAGAATAAAGACTTTCTATGTCTACTTCAACCAACCCACTTGTAGTGAATTCAACATCACCTTCACTGAAGTCTCCAAATCGCTGCCTGGCCTATGCCATTTCCCAGTCATGTGAGCCAATTCCCATAATAGATCTCTTAATATTTTTACAGAAATATAAATATACACATATCTGAACCGGTGGGGGCAGAGTCGGGGGGCCTGTGGGGAAGAAGTGGGGGCAGGGGACGAGAAGAATGGAGGCAAGACAGGATTCTGATCAAGCCTCATTTGTTGGGGGTAGGGCATTAGAATTTATACTGAGGGAAGGGAGCGTGTCCATAGGTGATAGGCTGGTCTTGCGGGTGGCAGGCATCCAAGGAGAGGATTGGCTGAAAGTTTGCGCCGGGTCTGCAGAGTTTCGCACCTTGCGGATGCGTGCTGCTGTGGTTACCAGAGTTGTGGCGGGAAGGGGAGAACGAAGAAGAAGAAGAAGAAAAATGGACTTGGCCCAGTGGTTAGGGCGTCCATCTACCACATGGGAGGTCCGTGGTTCAAACCCCGGGCCTCCTTGACCCGTGTGGAGCTGGCCCATGCGCAGTGCTGATGCGCGCAAGGAGTGCCCTGCCACGCAGGGGTGTCCCCCACTTAGGGGTGCCCCACGCACAAGCAGTGTGCCCCATAAGGAGAGCCGCCCAGTGTGAAAGAAAGTGCAGCCTGCCCAGGAATGGCGCCGCACACACAGAGATTCTCATGCCACTGACAACAACAGAAGCAGATAAAGAAGATGCAGCAAACAGACACAGAGAAAAGAAGGGGGGGGGGGGTGGGAATAAATAAATAAATAAATCTTTAAAAAAAAAAAAAAAGAACACAGGCTTTAGAGTTATCGAACCAAGCTGCATAGGAATCCCAGCTCTGCTACTTGGTGACTGGGTAGTACTGGGCCAATTTTCTTAAGCCCAGGAATGGCGCCGCCCACATTTCCCGTGCCGCTGATGACAACAGAAGCGGACAAAGAAACAAGACTCAGCAAATAGACACAGAGAACACACAACCACACAACCGGGGAGGGGGGGATTAAATAAATAAATAAATAAATAAATCTTTAAAAAAAAAAAAAAGAAGAAGAAGAAGGAAGTGGCGGGGCAGGGCTGTAGTAGTTGTGAAATCCGCCATGTTGTTGGAGGTTGTAAATAGGTTTCACAGCGGGTGGCTCCCCACATACACATACATAAATATATATCCTGTCAGATCTGTTCCTCCAAAGAAGCCTGCCTAACATAGTACGTGAGGTATCTGTAGCAGTTTGATATTGTTTATGAATTCTGAAAATAGATATTGGATTATGTTTGTGAACTGGTCTTTCCCTCTGGGCATATTAGATTATATTGGATTCAGAGGTTTCATTTTTACTTGATTAAATAATGAATAGGGCTTTGATTGGGTCATGTCAGTAGGATGTGGTTGATGGGGACTCATAGAGAAACTGCACTACAGAGAAGGGAGATTGGAGTTTTGAGCTGGAGCCCAGGAAGTAAACACATGGGAGAGAACATTGCAGCTGAGCCTGGGGAGAATCAAGTCCCAGGGAGGGAGACAAAGCCTAGAGAACTTGATAGTCTACAGCTGACCTTGTGGAGATAAGAAAGCAGTTGAAGAGAAAAGAGAAAAAAGAGAAACGAGACTTATGCCAGCCTACTGCTAATATTGGAAGAAACTGTGACCACGTAGACTTAAGAGGAAGAGGAATACTGAATGTGGGCAGCCATCTTGCTCCAATGCATGGCAACAGACTTGGGTGAGGGAAGTAACTTACACTTTATGGACTGGGTAACTGTAAGCTTCTACCCCAAATAAATACCCTTTATAAAAGCCAACAAATTTCTGGTATTTTGCATCAGCACCCCTTTGGATGACTACTACAGTATCTATTTCAAAAAACGGAACTATTCCATCAAAAAATAAATGTAAATCTTTTTAAAAGTAAATATTTACTTCCATATATGGACAAGATGGAGTAAAGATCCAGATTTATCCTCCCACCTTAAACAACAATTGAAAAGTCAGGGAAAAATATATACATGTATCAACAATTTTTAAATATTGGAAAACAGGCAACAGAGGACTATGATCTCTGGAAAAGGAAATAAACAATGTGAACCATACAATTGCACCAGTGTAATGCCTGGAGGCAGTTTTCAGGCTGCAATCTGGGGAGGAGAAATCCAAAAAGTGTCTTTTAGACTCTCTGAGTTGAGGAGACATAAAGAGAAGTTTAGAGTGGCCAAGGTAGCTAGAATTTGTAAGGTTGAGTACCAGAAAGGAGAGAGCTTCAGGGAGCTGGGCAGATAGAGAGAGAAAGAAAGAGTTCCAGAAATCATCAGAGTGAACTCTTGAATCTTTAGCTGAGTACTAGACAGGGCATACGGAGAGATAATCATTTAAGATCAGAGAAAGAACCACCAGAAAGGAGGAGACAGAGCTTGTGTTCACAGTAACCAGTAGAAAGACCTTGTTTTACAATAGAGGGGTAGAATCCTCAGAAAGCTCATCCATTCATAATGGAGAAAACTGGTCTTAGACTAAAGGCTTCTATGCTTCCATTTTTAAGAAAGTAAATGAGCAATATAAAAGGCTCCAATTGATTACAAGTAACTGTACTGCAAAAAGAAAAAATTCAACACTTTTTAAAAGAATACAATTAGATCCAAATATCAACAAAGCTAAATTCACAATGTCTGACATCCATTAAAAAATTACCATGCATGCAAAGAAGCAGGAAAATATTATTCACAGCCAAGAGAAAATCAATTAATAGAAACAGACCTAAGAATAACATAGATGAAGGAATTACCACACAAGGACATTAAAACAGTTCTCATAAATATTCTTGATACGCTCATGGAGGCAGACAAAAACATGAGCATGATCAGGAGAAAAATTAAAGATATGGGAAGATTTCCAGGAGGAGTAGGGATCTCCAGGACTTGATCCTTCGACCAAAACAACCACTAAATAGGAAATAACTGTCTGAACAATTATTTTGAAACTCCAGAGGCCAGAAGAACACTGTGCATCATCCAAGGCAGAGAGGGAGGAAGAGACTGATAAATTATGGTAAAGACCTGTAAATTCCTTACAGTGGTGGCTCCTGGTATCCATCCATGCTCTTGTGGCTGGCTGCCACAGGGTTCAGCCCCTAGCTAGCTGCTGGTGACAAAAAATGACATTAAAATCTTCTTCCTCAAGGACAGGTATGGGCACAAACATTCACTGATCATAGCTTTTCATTAGGGAATTTAGATTGCTGAGTCCTGGCTCTGAGGGAAGCTGTTATTTCAACCTGCCTTGGACAAAGGCAGAGGCAACCTTTGCTTCAGCCTTCCCCAGACAGGGGCAGAAGTGGTGGAGATTTGAAGACACAGTACTTCTCAGGGCTTTGGGGGACAGTTAGCTGAAGGGATGCATTTGCTGTGCAGACCAGGAAAGTTCAGCTATGAGGTGCTGTTGCAGGTTTTGGTACCCATCCTAATGCCCTCTCCAGGTTATTTTGGAGCCAGTCTATGCCCCTTCCATGGGTCTCTAGCCTTGTTTTGACTGGGAAAATCCTCTCTGGGATGACCCTTCTTCCAGACTCCAGGTATAAGGAGTATGAAACAATGAAGGGAGTGTAAAAAACTACAGAAGCATTCACAACATCTGTAACAAAAATATATTTTTCAAAAAATAGTGTGAGTTGGGGTAAAAATACACCAAATGTAAGATAAGGACTGTAGTTGGCAGTAATATTTTGACAATGCTCTTGAATAGTTTGTAACAAATGTTTCTTAACAATGCAAAGTGTTGGTGGAAGGGTGATGTATGAGAACCCTGTGTGATTTTACATATGTCTATTTTGTAAGTTCACAATCTTTACTATACACTTACTATTTATGTGTGTTCATGTATGAATGATATACTTCAATTTTTAAAAAGTTAAAAAATAAAATAAATGAATGGTTAAAAAATCAAATTAAAAAGGAATAAATATTAATACTTTCAGGTTAAAAAAAACTATTGAGGCAAACAGTCTGGGGCAAAAGTTTGCCATAGTGAGAGGGAGGTTTGTCTTCTGGGAAAGAATGAGATAACCAAACTCCTATAAACAGAGAAACTCCAAGACAGCTAATAAGAAAAAGCCCAGGACAAAACAGAGGCCCAGAGAGGCAGGTAAAATCCTGCATTGTGCATTCACCTTGGATAGAACTTCCTGAGAGGAGAGTTGAAGCTCAAGAAAATCTTTATCTTATAACCAGTGGGTTATAAAACCGAGAAACAGACATCCCAGGGAGTAAATCCCAGAGTTAACATTCTAAAATATTAAAATAGATTAAAAAAGAAACAGGAAAGTATTGCCCATCCAAAGGAAGAGGATAAAAATACAGAGAACACTAAAGAAGATGACAATATGGACATACCAAACAAAGCCTTTAAAAAAATGATTTAAAAAATGCTCAAGGAGAGGAAGGAAAGCACAGAGAAAGAACAAAAAGCTATCAGGAAAACAATGAATATACAAAGTGAGAGTCTAAAAAAAGAGCTATGAAGATTTAAGAAGAACCAAACAAAACTCCTGGACTTGAAGACCACAATAACTGAAATGAAAAATGCCCAGGAGAGTTTAAAGAGCAGATTGGAGTTGACAGAAGACAGAATCAGTGAACTTGAAGAAGTGATATTTGAAATTAGTCAGGTTGAGCATCATAAACAAAAAGAAATATTAAAAGTGAAAATAGCCTAAGACAGCTATGGAATACCATCAAGAGCACCAATACATTATGGTAGACCCGGAAGGAGGAGAAATAGAAAATGGGGAAGAAGGAATAGTCAAAGTAATAATGACAGAGAACATCTCAAATTTAGCAAATGACATGAATATGCACATCCAAGAAGCTCAGAGAATATCAAACAGGATAAACATGAAGAAAAATATACTCCATCACATACTGTTTATACTATCAAATGCAAAGGACAGGGAGAGAGTTCTGAAAGCTGCCAAAAAAGCAATGTGTTACATACAAGAGAGAACCAATTAGATTGAGTGCAAATTTCCCATCGGAAACCAGGGAGGCAAGAAGGCAGTGGGCAGAAATACTGCTGAAAGAAAAAATTGTCAGCCAAGAATTTTGTATCTGGTGAGTCTCTTACAAAATTGACAGAGAGATTAAGCCATTCTCTGATAAAAATTGAAGGAGTTCATCACTACAATACCTGCCCAACAAGCAACACTAAAGGTAATTCTTCAGACTGAAAGGAAAGGACATTAGGCAGTAGTTCCAAACTTCATAAAAAAATAAAGACCTGTGGGGAAGGTAGCCATTTCAGTAATCATAAATATCAGTATTATTGCACTGTAATATTTGGTTTATAACTCCACTTCTTCCTTCCTACAGGTACTAAAGTGCAAATGCCTAAAAAGTAATGATAAATGTATGTTTTTGGACATAATATGTGTTTTTAGACATAAATGTACAAAAGTATAAGTGGTAACAAGCACCAAAAAATGGTGGGGGATGAAGGGATATAGGAAAAGTATATGTTTATGTTATTGAAATTAATTTGGTTTCAAACCAATTATGATTGTTATATAGTTAGGATGTTAAATTTTAACCCCATGGTAACCACAGGGAAAATAGAGGAAAAATATATTCATATAGAAATGAGAAGGCACTTAATATGGTACAACCCAAAAAGCAAATAAATACATAAATAGGTTTCAACAGAAATGAGGGACAAAAAGGTATAGGACTTACAAAGGCTAATTAGTAAAATGGAAGAAGAAAGTGCTACATTATCAATAGTGATTTTAATATAAATTGATTAAATTCTCCTGTCCAAAGACAGAAATTGACAGAAGGAATAAAAAAAGCATGACTAAAGTATATGCTGTCTGCAAGAGACTCAACTTAAAATCAAATATACAAGTAGGTTAAGGGTGAATGGATGAAAAAAATACATACCATGCAAATAAAAACCAACAGGGATCTGGAGTACCTAGACTAATATCAGATAAAATAAACTTTAAGTCAAAACCTGTGATGAGGGACAAAGATGGTCATTATACACTGTTGAAGGGAAAAATTCAAAAGGAAGATATAATAATTATAAATACATATGCACATAAGAGCAGAGCCCTAAACTATATGAAGCAAGTACTGACAGATTTGAAGGGAGAAATTGACAGTTCTACATGAATAGTCAGAGACTTTAACATACTGCTTGTAATAATGGACAGAGGATAGAACATCTAGAAAGAAGATCACTAAGAAAGTACAGGGATTGTACTTTCAAACATATATAGAACATTGCACCCAATAAACACAAAATAAACATTCTTCTGGAGTACACATGGATCATTCTCCAGTATAAACCCATATCTAGGGTCACAAAACAAGTCTCAATAAATTAAAAAATATTTAAGTTATATAATGTACCTTCTCTGACCATAATAGAATGACCCTAGAAATCAATAATAGAGGGAGAAAGGAAAAAAATCACAAATATGTGGAAATTAAACAGTATCCTCTTAAACAACCAATGGATTAAAGAGGAAATCAAAAGTGAAATCAGGAAATATCTTGAGGTAAATGAAAATGAAAGTACAGCATGTCCAAATTTATAGGATGCAATGAATACAGTGTTGAGAGAGAAATTTATAACTTTAAATGTGTATATATATTTTTAAAAGGCTTCAAATCAGAAAACTAACCTCAAATCTGGAAGAAGAAAAAGATGAGCAATTTTTTAACCCAAAATGAGAAGAAAGAAGGAAATTTAAAAGATTAGAATGGAGATAAATGAACTAGAAAACAAAAAGAAAATAGAGAGAATAAAAATAAAAAAGTTCTTTGAAAATACCAGTAAAGCTGACAAAGTATTAGCTAGACTGACAGACAGAGAGGATACAAACAACAACAATTAGAACTGAAAGGGGGACATTCATCCTGACCATGCTGAAACAAAAAAGACAATATGGGGATACTATGAATAACTGTATGCCAATAAATTAGATAACCTACATGAAATGAACAAATTCTTAGAAACACACAAACTACCTATATGGACTTGTGAAGAAATAGAAAATCTCAACAAACCAATTACTAGTAAAGAGATTGAATCAGTAATCAAAAACTTCCCAACAAAGAAATGCCTGGAACCTGATGGCTTCACAGGGACCTTCTACAAAACATTCCAAGAAAACCTAACTCCAGTTCTGCTCAATTTCTTCCAAAAAATTGAAGAGAAGAGAACTCTCCCTAATTCACTCTACAAGGGCAATATTATGCACCTATGAAATCTGAGTGAAAATACTACAAGAAAAAGGAACTACAGACCAATATCTCATGAATATAGATGCAAAAATCTTCAACAAAATAACTAGCAAACTGAATCCAACAGCATATTAAAAGAAATATACACCATGATCATGTGGAACTTTATTTCTGATATGCAAGGTGGGTTCAACTTAATAAAAACAATCAATGTAAGACATCACATTGACAGAAGGAAGGGGAAAATCACAAGTTCATTTCAATTGATGGAGAAAAGGCATTTGACAAAACACAGCACCATTTCTTGGTAAAAACACTTAAAATACTAGGAATAGAAGGAAACTTCTTAAACATGATATAGGGCACATATGAAAATCCTACAACTAACATCCTACTTAATGGTGAAAGCCTGAATGTTTTGCTCTCCAATCAGAAGCAAGACTAACATGCCAATGTCACCACTGTTAGTCAACATTGCACTAGAAGCTTTTGCCAGAGCAATTAGGCAAGAAAAAGAAATAAATGCATCCTCATAGGAAATGAAGAAGTAAAATTAAGTGCAGATGATAGGTTCCCATATACAGAAAATGTTGAAAAATCCACAACAAATCTAAATCTAATAAATGAATTCAGCAAAGTTGTAAGGTATAAGATCAACACCCCAAAATCAGTAGTGTTTCAATACACAAGCAATGAACGATCAGGAAAAGAAGTCAAGAAATAATTCCATTTACAAAAGAAACTAAAAGACTCAAATATCTAGAAATAAATCTAACCAGGAATATAACAGAATTTTACACAGAAAACCATAAAACATTGCTAAAAGAAATTAAAGGAGCCTAAATAAATGGAAGGATATTCTATGTTTGTGGATTGTAATCCTAAATATAATTAAGAGGTCAATACTACCCTTAGCAATTTATAGATTTGAGGCAATCCCAAACAAAATGCCAACAACTGTCTTTGCAGAAATCTAAAAGCCAATTATCAAATTTATATGGACGGGTAAGGGACCCAAAATAGTTAAAGCCATCTTGAAAGTGAAGAACGAAGTTGGAGGACTCATACTTCTCTGTATTAAAACTTATTACAAAGACACAGTAATCAAAACAGCAGTGTTCTCACAAGGTGAGACATATAGACGAATGGAATAGAACTGAGAGCTCAAAATCAACTGTCGCATTTATGCTCAACTGATTTTTGACAAGGTGGCAAAGACCATTCAATTGGGAGAGAATAGTTTCTTCAAAAAAGGATTGAACAAATAGGAAAACTGGATCTCCATTTGCAAAAAAAAGGACGACCACTACATCGCACCATATACAAAAATCATTTTAATATGAATCAAAGACCTTAACAGAAAAGTTCCAACTATCAAACTCCTGGAAGCAAATCCAGGGAAGCACATTCAGAATCTCATATTAGGCAATGGTTTCTTAGACTTTATACCCAAAGCACAAGCAACAAAGAAAAAAATTGATAAATTGGACCCTATCAAAATAAAATACTCTTGTTCCTCAAAGGACTTATTATGAAAGTAAAACAACAACCTACACAATTGGAGAAAACATTTGGAAAACAGATATCTGATAAAGGTTTAATATCCACATTAAATAAAGAAATCTTTCAGCTTAACGACAAAAAGACAAAGCCCAATTAATAAATTGGCAAAAGATGTGAAAAGACATCCCTCCAAAGAAGACATACAAATTACCAGGAAGCACATGAAAAAGATGCTCAACATCATTAGCATTCAGGGAAATGCAAATCAGAATCACATTGAGATACCATTTCACATCCATTAGATTGACTGATATTAAAAACAAAAAATGGAAAATAGCAAATGTTGGAGAGGACGTGGAGAAATAGAAACACTCATTCATTGCTAATGGCGCTGTAAGATGGTGCAGATACTGTGAAACAGAGTTTGGCGGTTCCTTATAGAGCTAAGTGTAAAACTGCCATATGATCTGGCAATCCCACTACTAAGTATAAACCTAAAATAATTGCAAGCAGAAACTTGAACAGCTATTTGCAAACAAATGTTCATAGTGGCATTATTCACAATGGACAAAAGATGAAAGCAACCCAAGTGTCTATCAACCAATGAATGGATTAATAAAATGTGGTATATAAATACAATGGAATATCACTCAACTGTAAAAAGGAATGAAGTCCTGATACATGCCACAACATGTTGAGTGAAATAAGTCAAATTCAAAAGAACAAATACTGTTTTCTCTCACTGTTGAAACAATTAAGAATAAGCAAACTTGTAAGGTCAGAATATAGAATACAAATTACCAGAGGATGGGTTGGAATAGGGAATAGGAAGTTAAGGCTTAAAATGTATTGGGTTCCCATTTGGAATGTTGGAAATGTTTTGGTCATGGGTGGTGGTGATGGTAACCTAACACTGTGATCACAATTAACAGCACTGAAATATATACCCGAATATTATTAAAAGGGTAAATGTTAGATTGTTTCCATGGCAATGGTATAAAAATTTAAAACAAAATACTATAGAACTACACTATCATAAACAGTGAATCCTAAATTAAAGGTTGGACTTTAGTTAATAGTACAATTA
The DNA here is from genome assembly GCF_030445035.2 of Dasypus novemcinctus. Classification (NCBI taxonomy): domain Eukaryota; kingdom Metazoa; phylum Chordata; class Mammalia; order Cingulata; family Dasypodidae; genus Dasypus; species Dasypus novemcinctus. The sequence continues at coordinate 40,604,529 of NC_080676.1, forward strand.
TAAAAATGTGCTATTATCAATTCTCACAAATATTCCACACCAAAGCCAAGTGTACATGGTGGGGCTTTATGTATTTTATTCATGATTGTTCTGTAAACCCAACCCATGACTTCTTTAATACAGAAAAAGAAAAAAAGATGTTCAAAATGCCCAAATGGAACCTCCAAAGATGAAAAATACAATACATGAAATGAAAAATAAGCTGGATGAGATTAACAGATTAGTCACTGCAGAAGAAAACATAGCAATAGGAACAAATGAAGAAACTATTGGAGTGGTAGAACTATGAAGATATAACAATAGAAACTATCCAAAATGCAACACACCCAGAAAATATATATATACACATGAACAAAGCATCATGGATCTATGAGGATAAATCAAGCAGTCTAATACATAGCTAATCAAATTTCAAGAAAGAGAGGAGAGAGAGGGAAAATAAATACATATACACATTTGAAGAAATAGTGGGTACATTTTTTCCGTATTTGAGCAAAATCATCTGCCCACTGATGCAAGAAGTTCAAGGATTCTCTAGCAAAATTAACATCAGTAAAAGCATGCCAAGGCACACCAAAATCAAATTACTGAAGACAGTGATAAGATAAAGTCTTAAAAGTTCTGGGAAAAGAAAGACATTATATACTAAGGAACAAATTAAGAATTACAGCACACTTTTTCTGAAAGCCTGCTAGCCAGAGGCAACGGAATGATTAGGGTAGGGAGGAGGGAGGAATAAATTTTAGAGAAAAATAACCTGAGAAAGTTCATTGTTACTAAGAGAAATGTTCAAGTTGGATTAAAAAGCAAGACCTAAGTATGTGCTGTCTACAAGAAACTTAATTTAATTATAAAAATAACAATAGGTTAAAAGTAAAAGCATGCTTAAATTGAAGAGTGTCTAATTGAGGTGATAGAAAAGTTTTGGTATTGGATGGTGGTGATGGTAGTACAATTTGGTGAATAATTAACAGCACCAAATTAAATATTTAAATGTGGTTAAAGGGGGAAATTTTAGGTGGTATGTATGTTACTATATTAAAATTTAAAAAAACAGAAATGTACAACACAAACAGGGTATTCTAATGTAAACCATGAACTACACTAACAATACAATTGTATCAATATCTTTTCATCAATTTTATGTAATGTACCACGCTAATGCAAGGTATTAATAATGAGGGAGTATAGGGGAACTATGTATTTTCTTAATGATTTTTCTCAATGCCTACAACATCTCTAATTAAAAGAAAAACAGTAAAAGAATGGAAGAGGATATACCAAGCAAATATAACAACAAGAAAAATAAAGGCAAAGTGGTTATATTAGTGTCAGACAAAACTGACCTCAGAACAAGGAAGCTTACTAAGGATAAAAAGGGATGTTTCATTATGATAAAGTGATCAGTTCATCAAGAAGACAAAAAGTCCTAAATGTGTATGCACCATATAAGAGAACTTCAACCTACATGGAGCAAAAACTACAAGGAGTAAAAAGTAAAGAAAGAAACTAACAAAAGCTAGAAAGATAAATGGATAAATCTATGTTTTTGGTTGGAGATTTCAACACTTATCTTTCAGGAGTTGCATAAGTGAACAAAAATTAGTAGAGCAGTAAACTTTATATAACTACCATCAACAAAATTGACATATTTGATGTTTATAGAATACTCCACTTCCAAAAAGCAGAACACATATTATTTTTAGTACACATGCAGCATTCACCAACACAGATCATATTCTGGGCCATAAAATAAGTGTCAACAAATTTAAGAGGATTTAAATCATACAGAGCATGCTTTCTGACTGTAAATAAAATAAAATAAAAATCAAACCCAAAATCCCAAATAACAGAAAGTTAAACAACATACATCTACATTAACATGGATCAAAGAAAAAGAATCACAAGAGAAATTAGAAAATATTTTGGATTAAATGAAATTTGATAACAAAGTATAAAAATTCGTGGGATGCAGCTAAAGCAGTACTGGAAGTTTACAGCTTTAAGTGCTTATATTAGAAATTAAGAAGGGTCTATAAATAATTATTTGAACTTACAACTTAAGAAGCTAATACAGAAGAGCAAATAAGACTCAAAGTAAACTGAAGGAAATTATAAAGAGTAGAAATTAATGAGAGAGGAGAAAGAAGAAAGAAAATAAAATCAAACTACAGTTATTTGAATAGAACAATAATATTGAGAAACCTTCAATCAGACTAATCAGGAAAAAAGGGGGTCACAGAAATTTCAATGTCAGGAATGAAGGACAGAACATCATGACAAACCCTACTAATATTTTAACAAATGGGGAGATGGGGATAGTTGAGGCTAGTGATTTGTCTGAGTATAATAATAGAACATATCCTTCTCTATATTATTATTTGGATTCAGTCCTGAAAATGGGTTTGCCATAGACACTGCCTATAATATTCAAACCTATGATTTTGGGAGAAAGATTACTCTCTTTTTCTGTATCAATACTAACAAAAATATCCTTTACCTCTGATTGCAATAATAATACATGTTTGACATAAAAAAGACTGTAGAGCTACACAAAAAAATACAAAATGGAGTCACTTCTGGAGAAATCAGTGGAATTAGGTGGAGGCCATAGGGTGATTTCAGTTTATTGGTACTTTTAAAATAAGAATATATTTATGCATCATTTGCTGTAATTGAAAAATTAATAAGCAAAAAATAAGTGTAAAAATCTAAAAAACATGGTAAAATATAAAAATGCACTTTTAATTGCATTCTACAGGTAAATGTTAGTATTCTGTGCATTTTCTTCTAGTAATTTTTCTATTTACATAAATGTGTAATTATATATTTTTAATAAAATTTTGACTAAACTGTACTTGTTCAACTCACATTTTCATGGTTATACTGAATTCATCCATTGTCCATCATTTATTTAGTCATACTTAAATTGCTGAATATTTTATGGCAGCATGAATGATGTTACAAAGAGCAAAAATGAGCATACATCTTTTTAAATATCTCAAGTTGTTTTTGTAGAATACATTCCTAGAATGAAGTTGCTGTCTCAAATGTATGACTATTTAAAGGCTTTTGTTAAATATTACCCATGTTGCCCTGTAGAAAAAGTTATTCTAAAAACAGTATATGATCTTCTTCATTTCCCATCACTTTTTCCAAGACTGTATATTATCATTTTTTCATCTTTGCCAATATTATATGTGAAAAATGTTTTTTATTGTTATTTTAAAGTGCATTTCTTTGCTTCTTTGTGACGTAGAAGTTTTCTGATATTGTTTACAAAGTGTATGGTGAATTTTGTGCTATTTTCATTCATCAATTTTCCTCTTAAAGTATTATATTACCTATAAAATCTTCCTAAACAAGAATAGTAACTCTTTATCATTTTTATTACAATTATATTACTAGGGTGCCATTGTTATTTTACTTATTTATAATATTTTATTAGATCTGTTTTTTACTTCTTGAACTTACATTTTTTAACATTTTCTTTTTTGATTGTTTACATTTGATTGGAAGGCTTTCCAACCAAGAAATCAGATTGTTGCTTCCAGTTATTTTATTGCTTTAACTATGTCCTTTTTCATATGTTAATCTATTTGAAATTTTAAAATCAATATTGTGAGCTAGAGATATAACTTTATATTTTCCAATTAATCAATACATTATGCCATATCCACTATTAATTAAACTCATTCTTTCCCACCAAATTAAAATGACCCTTTTATCATATTAGTAACATATTCTCTCTGGTCATTCAAAGCTATTTTATCATCCCTCTTATTGACCCATGTTTGCAAAACAGTACATTTGTGTTCATTCAAATGCAGTGTGAATTTCATATTTGCTCTATTTGAAACAATTAGGCTGACAGAAGTGGTAAAAGTGTCTTGGGTCTCTTTTTCAGTTTCCTATTCCCTTCCAATAATATATCTGTCCTTACACTAGTACCACACCAGAATCATTTATAGCTTTTAAAAAATGGCATCTAATTTTAAAGTTCCCCTCATTATTTTCACTTTCATAAGTTTCTTATTTTCACATATTTATTATTCTACATTAGCTTTAAATCCATTATATTGAAATTACTTTAATTTATATATTTATTTGAGGAAATTGATATCTTTATAATATTTGCATTCAGAAATACATGTCTCTACATATTATCAAACCTACCTTTATGTTCTTTAGTACAATTTTATACTTTCTTTAAATACTTATACTCCATATATTGAGTTTATTATTAGACTTAATTTTGGGTTTTTTAAAATGCAATTTCCTTTCCCTGTTTAACATTCTAGCTTCATAATCGTGAGTTCATACCTGAAACCTCATTATAGCTCAGGGCCCCTTGTCATACAAGGAGGTCACTTGCCATCCCTGTCAGGAAACACAACTGCCACAGTGACCTGATCCTGAACACACACTCACTCATACACACATACACAAAGAGAAAAGTTGTCAAATAAGTTTTCCATTTTCAGTGACATTGAGAACAAAGTGATCAAGAAAAATATCAAACCACCACTTGGGACAATTTCTATAAATGGCATAGAGAAAGCAAATCTCTGAACGTAGAGTTTTTTTCAGACTGAAAAATATAGTGCAAGAATTGCTTAGAATTAGAACAATATGACAAGCATGATTATAAAATAAAAACTAGTGTTCTAAGTGCCCTGAATAAGCCCAGACTAATGTGCTAAAAGCACCTATAATTGAGACCACACTATGAAATACATTATATAAACCATTGTCACGGTAATCTTGAGATTCACATACAGATGTAAATAACTAGTTTTTTAAAAGGGTAAGATAAAGCATTTTATAAATATATAATTGGTGTTTAGCTATATATTTATGGAAAAAGAAAAGGAGACTGGATCAAACTTCGATGAGAGTGAACAATATTTCTGGCCAAATTCATCAGGATATATTGTGAAAGGGAAAGTGATGACTGGAATGTAGCTTGGATTTGTTTATGGTTGTCATCTAATTCAAAATATGAACATCTCTATGTTGACAGCTATTTGGTGTAGTTATCAAAAAGGAAATATTGGGCTGCTCTGAGAGAAATCTGATTCTATTTCAAATGGCTCAGATGACACCTGCAGCTCATTAGCTGAAAAGGATAAATGGATAATATTGAAGAGATGATCAAGCAAGATGAAATAAACTGAGTAGACATTTCTAACATAGATGAAAGAAGGCTTGGTGTGCAAGAGCATATCCTTCAAATATTTGAATAGTGATTACATGGAAGAACTCAATTTCTCCTGTATGGCTATAATAGGTAGAACTAGTTCCAGAATGTGATGGCATCAATGCAAATACAACTTTCTAATATCTAGAGATGCCCAAGAGTGGAAGGAGCAAATGGGCATCCTCTGTGGTAGTGTGCGAAAGTGTTTATGTAAGCATATTATGGAGACTTTGCAGTGAACAGTCAAGTACAGTTAAGTATTTTTTTAATTAAATAATCTTTAAATAACTAATATTCAAAGTGATTTTTAAAATTGAGTCATCTTTCTGTTAGCCTAAGAACATCAGGTTCCATGTCTTCAGAATTTTTTCCTTAATCAGGAAAGAAGTAATAAATTAGAAGTTGGAGAAGGGGTTCCCAGAAATGACCTAAAATTTATAGAACCCCTAATATGAGCCTTACATTGGCTGTCTAATTTATTCTTTAGAAAAATGATTGTTGGTTATTATTAAACCAATTTTAAGAGGAAAGATAAGCGCAGATGTTTAAATAACCTACCCATCGTCATACAGCTAGTTAGCCAGAGAGTCCACGTCCTTGCTGACCCAGATCTCACTACTTCTAACAGCCATGTTGTTTCCCAAACTACCTCTCTAGAGGCAGGAGATAAGAGTCAACAGCAAGTCAATGAGAAAATGACAGAGAATCTCTAGTCAACATCTTACAAAGTATAGTACCTGGAGCCAATTAATGTGGGTATGAACAGCCTCTCATTTCAAAAGCTCATTTCGCTGACTTACAAACACACAATAATTGAAATCCATTACGGTATATATAGTTGAGAAAATGCCAGGATGTGTTCAGTATGCTATGTCTAATAAGATCAATGTCATTGCCAATTTTAAGGAAAAATTTCCTGTAAAATTTTCCATTGCTTCGGAAAATTAAATTGGCTGAGGTTCACATAAAAGCCTTCTAAACTGTTCTGCAATGGAGTTCAGAAGTTTTCCTGAACCAAATACAAAGGCCATGCAATACAAATATGTGATAATGTCATTAGACTCCCCCAATTTAGGCAATAAAGGAATTTTATCAGATGGAATGATAAAGGTGACGCTAAGCCTCAGGGTTAAGTGGACAAACTAATTGATCTCCCGGAGGGCTCCCTCTTTCCATCTTTTGTCTTTCCATTTACCTTGGGTCCTCTCTGTGTCACTTGCCCTGTTGTGGATTAGCTTCTTCCATGCTATGGGAAATATGGCTGTCAGTAGTACTCTAGTACTACCTCCAGGAGCTCTTATCACTCTAAATTCATGGAATAACCCATTACCTTAGCTCCTATTTGAAAATCATGGATAAGGACACTAATCAGCCGGATAAGGTCAAGTGTCTAACCCTGGGTCAATCAGTTGTGAACCCTAGGAAGAGTTCACATACAATCAAAACACGTAGGCTTGGGAGATTAATGTTAGTTGGAGGACATCTAGAGGATAATGTAGGGAATGATTTTGATGGAAGATGAGGATTGTGGTTAATAATATAAATACAGGAATGTTCTACTAGGTGATAAGAATGTGGTGGTACATGGGAAAATAGAACTAACGTAATTTACAGACTATAGGTAACAACGACATTGTAATGTTTTTGTAGCAAAAGCAAAGAAGGTACTATATTAATGCTAAAGAAAAAAAAAAGAATATGGTGTATTGTTTTCTGTGATATGAATATGAGTAAGCATTTTTTTTCTTCTTCATTTCTTTCATTAATAAGGAGACCTTGATTATGTCACTTAACTAATCTGTGTTCATCTGTGTATCTTTCTGAACACTAGAGTAACCATTGAGTTAGTTGTTGGAATTAGATGAGATAAAAGTGCCTGGACAAAATTTTTAGAAGTAATGCTTCCATAAATAGTTGAGCTGCCTTTCTCTGTTATTTTAATTTTTTGAAATTGAAATAAAGTTTCTTTAAAAAAAAGAATCAAAGTGGCTCCTGCTGGATGCCACTTTGGGGCCATGCCCTGGCAAGGATATTATAAGTCACCACATTTAATATCTCTTATATGTGGCCTCCAATAGAATTACACAAAATGTTTATGGCTTGTTCTGAAGGAGATTTTAGAGAAAATTCTACCAAAACATGTCAATTTTTAATTAAAAAATATAGAACAGTGTAGGTTTACAGAAAAATTATGCAGAAATAACAGACTTTCCATATACTCCTCCTCACACAGGTTGCCTTATGATTAACAGTTTGCATTAGTATCCCCCCTTTGTTACAGCTGATGAAACAATATTCTTATAATTATGCTACAAATTTTAGAGCACTGTTTACATAAAAGTTCACTCTGGTCATACAGTTTTATGACCGTGTGCGTGATAACTTATACACAATCTAAAATTATCCTTTCTGTCCCTTTTCAAATACACAATTCAGTGGTATTAATTGCATTTGTAAAGTTGTGTCACCATCACTCATTGCCAAAATTTTCCCATCACCCCAAACTCAGTACCAATTAAAAAAATAACTCCCTGTGGCAGTTTGAGGATTTTGTGGACTCCAGAAAATCCTGTTCTTAAGGCTAATTCATTCCTGTGCATGTAAACCTGTGTGGGGGGGAACCTTTTGATTAAATTACTTTAGTTAGGGACCTTTGGTTAGATTGCATGATCCAGGGTGGGTCTTAATTCCCCTACTGGAGTCCTTTACAAATGGAGGAATAAAAAACCTCAGACACTGAAAAGAGCTGCAGAGACAGAAAGCATCCTAAAAGGGAACCAAAATGGAACACAGAAGCTGAGAGGAAGCCCCTTTAGCCCGAAAGTGAGAGTAACAAGGCCAGGAGGAGAGCTGAGCATACACTGCCATGTGCCTGATCACCTACAGCTGCAGCTTGCTGAGAAAGGATCTCCCAATGATACCTTGATTTGGATACTTTCATGGCCTCAGAACTGTAAGTTTTTGACCTAATAAATTCTCACTGTAAAAGCCAACCCTTTTCTGGTATATTGCTTGGCAGACTTTAGCAAACTAAAACACTTCCCATTTTCCTACCCCACTTGGCCCCTGGTAACTAGTTTCTGACTTTATGAATTTGCGTATTCTATTTATTTCATAAGTGAGATCATAAAGCATTTGTCATTTTGTGTCTGGCTTATTTTACTCAACCTGATGTCTCCAAGAACCATCCACTGTACAAGTTTTAAATACAAAATATTGGGCACTTAATGAAATAAGTTTTAATTATCTAGAAAATCCACTTGTCTGGGATATCTGTAGCTAATGATACTAGACAAAGCATGGAATCTAGTCAAAGCCTTTTTCCAAAGTGCCTTAACATTGCTAGAGTATTAAATTGCTAAACAGTGATCAAGAGGCCTAGAAAATAAAAACCTTTTCAGGTGTGATTGACATACAAGGGCAAAACTGAGTCCATGATCAAATGATTTTCTCTAAGTAGACTTTTTAAAAATAAAATGTATCAAGAACTGTTTCATCTTTTAACTCAATTATTAGTTTATAAGGTAGGTAAAAGTGAGTGATATTATTCTCTTTTGCAGAGGCAGCAGCCAAAACTTGGTGAGAGCAATTTATCTAAATATATGTTAATCATTAGAAGAGGCTAAAAAATGTATGTTCCAATGATATGGCTATATAAATCGAGTTCTCAACTGGAATACTGTTAATGTATTTTTGCCACAGGCAAAATGTCATATATGAAATGTAAGGCCTAAAAGCTGGTCTTGGACAGATAAAACACACACACACACACACAGCAAATAGACTGCATTGTTGTAGACTGAAGTTCATTTTCAGAAATACATTGCTCAGCACTAAAGTGGATGGTCTAATCAGTTCCTCTGCAGAAACAGCAAGAATTTTACAAATGAAAGAAAATCTACACAGATGAAGCTGTGACTGGGAAATTTGATCCACATGGTTGTATTTTCAGATTTGTCAAAGGTTGACCTCTGTTGCAGTTTTTCTAGTAATAGTTTAATGTAAAATTAGTCTATTTATTGCATTTCTACAAATAGAATTGAGGTGTATATTGTACACTATTATTTCTAGAAAGGCTGAATATTCTCTTTATCAGTTGCAAATACTTTTTAAGCAAAGCAAGTGGTGGATAGCCTATTCTGAATACATTTTATGCATTCTGGTTAGTTAATCTAAAATCCTTATCTGTGATAAGAAAATTTGGTGGAAATTTACAGAAGATGGAATGTACTATGTTGTTACCTTCAAAATATCTGAAGGGTAAGAGATGGTGAACAGATGGGGAAATTCTCACCACTGGAATCCAAACAGAAAGATTGGTTGTTTTTTTTTTTTTTTCATCAGTATGTGGGAAAATCTTGAGCGTGGAAAAATAGTAACTTCTCCCTATTTAAAACTGACACAACCTGGTTGTTTTCACAGGCATATCATTATTATTTTATAGATAAGTACGTATATAAGTATGTCAACACATATATACATGTGTGTGGAGAAGTATCATGGTGACAGGGTAGGGGGAATTTCTAGACTAAAACCATTACCCTATTTTAAACTATGCTTTTACTAAACCTATTATTGGCAATTCAGTTGACAATCATATTACTGTGTGATATTCAAATGTCAAGTGCATATCTCATTTCAACTAAGACCATTACATCATTCCTTGTCAAATGCACTGAAATATGGCTGGGTCCAGTTCTGATTAGATAAGGGACCTCATGCTGGTGTTAGCAAATCCAACCCAGGGATTGATTCCCAAGCTGAGGGAAATGGCAAAGTTATTATTGATGATGGTGCCAAAGCTAACAGGTTTCACATGTCCTTCATGAACATATGGCTACAGACCCAACAGCGACAAGTTAAGAGCCATTTGTTCAAGTGTCCTAGAATCATTCCTGAAAAAAAGGTGAAAAATCCATAAATTTTGAATGCCCATTAGAATGGAAGTTTGCTCAGCTCATTGTAGGGTGCCTGGTTCTTGCACAGACTAGACTCATATGAATGATAATCCCGAATGTGTGTTTCTCATTAGAGAGGACATATAACATGTACATTAAAATCCAAGTCTGGGCTTTGAGTCTGTGTTTTGTTCAATTCTAACTGTGTTGCTTTGATGATGTTCTTAATTTCTCTGGACATCAATTTTTTTACACAGTGGTGATAATTGTAAAAATTAAATGAAATCAGGTACATAAAACACCTTTGATCAATAAATGCTAGGGCTCACTATTATGTTATTTAGCTTCTTCTAAACCTCATGCAGGATATAAGGGTACGCATGATGGTCTTTTTCTAGAGCAAGAAATGGAACCACAGAGGGTAAATGGCTTCTCCATGGTCACATGGCTAACAAGAGTGAAAATCAAGCCGAGGTCTCAAATTGAAACCTAGTAGTCTTAAAATGTCTGTGGAGAAAAAGAAACTCTGTAAATTGGTCTATGATTAGGGTACTGCTATACTTGCAAGGCAATGTGAAATGGTGAATTGGTCCAATTATCTCAATAACTCAAGTCCAAAAGTACCAAAACCCTTTCATGTAGTGTGTCTGAATATTTCAGGCCAAATATCTGAATAATTGCTCCAATTAGTCATATCATTTTGAATAAATGTATAAGTCTGGTCTTTTGAGGGGGAGGGGGTAAGATAGGCTCTGAATCATGTCTCCAATCTTTCCAATATAAATAGAGAATTCTTTTTCAATTCCCCCTTCTAATTTGTTTCAAGATCCAGTGGTCTTTTTTTATTATTATTAAATTGAAATTTGTGGATAAACAGGGAAATCTTTACTGAAATACAGTACTGCCCACTATAACTTCGTTTAGAACCAGGCTACTTATAAGTACAACTTCATACCAGAGTCACCAGCCCTGGCTTTGTTGTAGGTGTGTGTTGGGGTGGGGCATAGTTGGAAAAAAATTCTAAGTATATATATTTTTTCAGCTTTTAATTTCAGTACAGAACTGAACTCTGATCTTAGAGAAAATGGTTCAACCCTGCTAAAAGAGAGTTAAAATCAAATTAATCCAAGACAACCCTGATATCAATAGTGGGTTAAAAATTAAAGTTATTTGAAACTTAAAACTACCCTCCTTTTCTTTCTCATCTTCATAAAAATTCAAGGTAGAGTTAAATAATTCTAATTAGATTTCCTTAGCTTCAGAACCGAACTAAACATAATATCAGCATTAAAATAGAAAGTAGTCACGTTTAGAAAACAACCAACAAAAGTTTTTTTTTTAACCTAGAGAAATACACATCAATTAAAATTGGGCATAGTTACAATCGAACAGTACTAATAAAATTTCTCAGCTCACCATCTTTTATGTTTTATAGTAAATATAGTGCTTAGGGGAATGTGGGAATAGCATTACCACAGATTGACAAGTCTATTGTACTTTGAACAGGTACAACACAGAAAACAGGAAAGTAGGTGCCTTTTTACATTATGAATGTGCATTGTAGAACAATCCCTAGAAATTAGGTTCAGACAAATTTAGGGCTCATTTTAAAGGCTAAATTGAACATAATGCTGTGGGTGTAAGTTCCTCAGCATTAACTTGCCTCCCCTCACAAATGCTTTCTGCTCTTCTTGTCAACAGCTTGGTCTTTGCTCTAAAACCTGTCCAACGTGAGAGACTATGTAAAGTTGCCTCAAACCAAGGAATGGGGGTATGCTCAAAAGCAAGTAAGACTGTCTCTCTCTTGGCTTTGATAAGTTCTCTCTTTGGAATTGCAAACTTATCCTTTTTATGGCTTCCACACTCTACTGCTCTGCATATTTACGTAAGTATGAAATGGAAAAGGGACAGTGCCTTCACATAAGAGATGGACAGGGGAGGTGCCCGTCAGAGAGTAGAACCTCAATAAATCTTATTGAATGGGTATAAAAGGAAATCTAAGAAGCAGAAAGAGAAAATAAATAAGATGTATTACAGCTTCATTTCTTGATTTCAAAGGGGAAGGGTTGGCCCCTGTTATATTTCCTTAGCATGAAGGACAATCCAAAACTACTCTTTTCCTTGTCTTAACCTAGAAAGACAATATTATGGACCATATAAATTAGAAGAAAAAGGAAAACAAAACAAACAAACCTTTACAAAATTGTGATTCTTAAGATCCTGATTAAAAGGAGTTTATTTAAATAGATGTTCTCTCTACAGAGCTGGCCCCAAAATTCAACTTCTAGGAATTTTCCCAAGGAAATAATCATAAGTGTGCACAGAGACTTAACTCTAAGGATATACAATTTCAGCAAAAATTAAAACATGGACTGGTTAGATATATCTTATATACACATATGCACTAGACTAACATGGAATCTTTAAAATGATGTCATTGGAAAATTTAATTTAGTCTGCATATATTTATTGACTGCCTACAGTGGGCCTGATCTTGCCCAGGCACTGACTTACAGTGCTGCCTACTTTCACAGAATTCACATTCTAGCATAGAATAAATAAATAATTGAGATAAGTGTGGTAATACATTATCTGGAATAAAAACAAGTTTAAGGACATTTTGTTTCCATTTTTGTATACACACACTCATTGTATCTGTTAGCTGTTATTGCACACCTTGCATAACAAATCATAGCCAAACAACAGTCCCCTTTTATCACTCCATCTGTGGATCACTACAGTTGCATGGATTGGCTGGAAGCAGCTCTGCTCAACATGTCTCTTCTCCTCCTTAGAACAACAGACTAGCCTAATCATTTTCTTCTAATGGTGATGTCAGAGGTACAAGACATTAAAAACAGGGGAGGTTTCTGTAGGTCTAGGCTTAAGAATATACAATGAAAAACATAGGAACCCTCCAGGAGGCAATAAGTACCAATATTAGTTATCTGAATGTAGGATTATGTTTGATTTTCAATGTCTTCCTTTTGTTTATTTGTCTAAAGTCTCAACAACAAAATGGACTACTTTCATAACAAAATCTCAACAAGTTGTTTTATTTTTTTTAAGATTTATTTATTTTTAATTTATTTCTCTCCCCTTCCCCTCCAGTTGTCTGCTCTCTGTGTCCATTCGCTGTGTGTTCTTCTGTGACCATTTCTATCCTTATCAGTGGCACCGGGAATCTGTGTTTCTCTTTGTTGCGTCATCTTGAATCAGCTCTCTGTGTGTGTGGCACCATTCTTGGGCAGGCTGCACTTTCTTTCGTGCTGGGCGGCTCTCCTTACGGGGCGCACTCCTTGCACATGGGGCTCCCCTACACAGAGGACACCCCTGCGTGGCACAGCACTCCTTGCGTGCATCAGCACTGCACATGGGCCAGCTCCACATGGATCAAGGAGGCCAGGGGTTTGAACCGCTGACCTCCCATGTGGTAGGTGGATGCCCTATCCATTGGGCCAAGCCTGCTTCCCAACAAAAGTTATTTTAAATATTTCACCAACCTAAATTTTCACAGATTTTTTGTATTTTTTATGTCCCCAACTGGACAAAGAAGAATGAATGTTTTCTGTTGTCTGTCTCTAGATTGGGTCATATTTACTTCATGTGTTTCCAGGTATGCCTTTGAATATAAACCATGAACCACTGATAAATCTGAAGTATTAGAGCATTATGAAGCCAATATAATCCACGTTTATTTACTTCCTTCATTTAAAAACACACGTTCAAAATAAAGAATTGGAATTGACTTACAGAGAGAGGAATCTCCTTAAATTGATTTTTATTTGCATGTACTCAATTAAGTGTTTTGATATGGAAGGAAACCAGACAACACCTTGAAGTGCTGGTGTTTCTTTTCAGAGGCTGTGTGGTCCTTCATATCATAGCATTTCTCATGGTGATACATGAAAGGAATACTTGATGCCTCATCCCTGCTTTTTTGCTTTCTTTTCTCTTGTAAGCAGTGCTTTTCTCCCCTGTCCTAGAAATTTGTTTAGGAAGTCTTTCCTCTCCTTCCTTTTGGTTCCATGATTAGATTGAAAAGTAGATGTTTCTAGTGAATCATTCCACCAATTAGGCTAAAATATTAAAAGACAAGTAACCTGAGAAGGAAACTTGCATTTCTATAGCACTTTGCAGCAGATGTATCCTATTTACTGCTTTATTTTATTGCTTAATGACTGGATCTGAAGTAATTGCACCATTTGACAGATATTTATTTGTAAAATGTGATTCATTCAGTCAGACACTTTTAGAATGATTTTCATGCCAAGTGTTAAAATTGTGTAGGCTTGAGTAGCTCTTTCAAAAGATGCAAACACGCATGTAAATTCCATGCATCAAGCACATCTACTTTCGGCTAGTTTTATTATAGAAATATACCAGTTGACAAAGAGTGCTAGTGAACAGACGGCAGGGACTTCTGGACTTTAATCAACCGCAATCACTGGCAGAATTCAGAATTAATTTCCTTACCATGAATCACCTGCAGACAATGAATCACGTTCTAGAGAATTTTGCCAAACAAAACAAGCTGTCATGCCCTGTAAAACTTTTGAGGACAGGCCCATGGAAACTCATTTGACTAGCATAGCTGAAATAGTGAAAAGAAAAGAATACTAGAAAATAGTGGAACAAGCTATCAAACACTGCCTGGAGACTTTCAGGCTTACCAAGACAAGAGGATCAAGAGTTCAGCTAGAAAGCCCTCTCTTTCCTATATGGTCTACTCACTCGTTAGATTCTGTTCCTAAATTCTAGCTGATGAGAATCAAGGAATAGTGTTCTTTGTTAAAAATGCGTGGCTATGAATGGTTCTACGGATTGCTACAACAAATCTCTACCACCACTACTGAGTTCTCAATGCTTCCCAGAAATCATTTCTTCTATATTTTCTTAGCACTTTTTCTAGATACCTTTAGTACTTATTTCAAGTTTAATCATATTGTCATCCAGGGCAAGCAGATCCAATGGACTCACAAGTTAACTCTACAAGGCATGATGTGACCAACATATGATGTGATTTTTAACAGTGCAGAACCTCTGGAAGTTTCCTTCATTAATTAAATCTCAGAGACTGAGGGAAATAGAAAAAATTCTGAGTCTTGGTTAGGATGGGGAAACTGATTTGCTTTGCCTTGGAGTTAAACATTTAGGTAGGTCGAACTTTAAAATTGACCTCCTATTCAGTAGGATAATTTGGTAAAGGAACCTTCCTGGCGTTAGACATAGAAAAAGAACACGCATACATAACCTTCTAGGACTTCCTGGGTAGCAGCTTTACTAACGGGTGATTAAGGGTGCTACGAAACTTAGTGGGATCTTGGATGATTAGTCAATGTCTTTGGACTTTGGTTTTTCTGTAAAATATGTATACTAACAGAACTTAATAGGGTTGGTATGATGACTAAATGAGATATTATCTGTAAGTGCCTTTTAAGAACTCAGTAAATGTTGCCTCTTAGTTGTTGATCCCATTTCCATCCACAACTCTGGCTCCAAATCTCTCCTTCCTGCTGCACTAAATTTCTTTAAAATGCTGCCTGTATTTGCAGCCTCCATTTCCTCATTTCTCTGCCACCTCTCCACTCTACCGCTCCTCTGGACCTGTGATCTCACTGAGGTCACCAATGGCCTCCTTGTCACTAAATCCTCTAGACTTTTCCCCTCACTTGGATTTTAGTGGATGTCTAGCAGTCTCCACCATACCACCTCTAAACTAATGGCTTGAAATTCTGTATTTTGGCCCAGATCCCTTTCCTTAGTTTCAGACTCAAACATTTAACTGCTTACTGCACAAGTCCACTTGGATCTCCCACTTTCCTCTAAAATTAAGTATGCTCCAAACTGAAATTATCCTCTCTCTCTGATAGTCCCTACATTCCATTTCACCAAAAATTGACTCTTCTCTTTTGTTTCCTATCACAAGAGTAGAAACACTGTTGTTGCCCTAAGCACATAGTCGTGCATCATATTTCACTACTCTGACTCCATCACTCTCAACCTCCACTACCTATCAATCTATCACAATAACCTTTCAATGCTCTCCTTTAAAGCTCTCTCAAATCCTCAGGCCACTGTTGTTTCAATGCCCAGATTATGTTCCAGGCTCCGTTATCTCCTACCTTAAATTTAGAAATGTTATTCACTCTCTGACTCGATTCGATACCTCAGTTTGGACAACAAGAGTTCAGATTTTTTTAAAAAAAGATATTATGTTAAACAATATATTTTATAGAGTGAGTACCAAGAGGTTGGAGAGTAAAGGATTGATCTAAAATTTTAATTGAATTTATTCACTCCTGACTTGACAAGGTATGATTTTCAAAGATGATAATGTGAATAGTAAGAGATACTGCTATTCTCCACAGAGAACCCAAGTGCTCTTTCTAAAATACAAAGTGAGTCTTATTTCACTACCACATATATAACTTTTCAATGGTTTGTTTTGCCCTTAGAATAAAGTCCAAATCTTAACATGGCTGAGAAGTCTTCCATTCCTTGATTTCTATTTAATCTGCCACTCTGCACCCTGAAATCTTGACTCCAGATATAGGTAATTTCTCTGGCTGTATGCATGCACCATCTCTTCTCTGTCTTTATGTCTTTACACACGGCATTCCATTTGATGGGAACGCTCCTCCTTAACCTTGGACACTTTTGCCTAACTAATTCCTTCTCATCCCCCCGGTAACAGTGTAGATGCATGTCTTCCAAGAGTCATGGAACCCTCACTTGCAGAAGAGATTAGGTTTTTTTGCTATTTGCCCCTTTAGCACCTGATATTTACCTTTAATTAAACTTACAAAACATCATTATAATTCCTTTGTATTTCCTATTTCCTCATTGATAATGTAAACTCTGTCAAGACAGAGAACTAAGTATTTCTTCACTTTTTAAAAAAGATTTATTTATTTATTTATTTCTCTCCACCCCCGCCCCCTTGTCTGTTCTCTATTTGCTTTGTCTTCTTTGTCCGCTTCTGTTGTTGTCAGCAGTACAGGAATCTGTGTTTCTTTTAGTTGAGTCATCTTGTGTCAGTTCTCCATGTGTGCAGCACCATTCCTGGGCAGGCTGCACTTTTCTTTCGCGCTGGGTGGCTCTCCTTACAGGGCGCACTCCTTGCGTGTGACGCTCCCCTATGCGGGGGAGGACACCCCTGTGTGGCAGGGCACTCCTTGTGCACATCAGCACTGCGCATGGGCCAGCTCCACACGGGTCAAGGAGGCCTGGGGTTTGAACCGCGGACCTCCCATGTGGTAGACGGATGCTCTAACCACTGGGCCAAGTCCACCGCCTATTTCTTCACTTTTGTATGTGCCAAACTTGGTAGTAGATGCTTAGTAAATATTTAGTAATTGAATAGGTAGGCTTCAATGAGAATGAAAGTACTCCAAAAGGTATTTGGTAATAATTGAGTTATTATAATTATAAGGTTGAATAGATTGGTTTTATTTACTAAAGCATTGTTTTAAAAATAAAATTTTATTGAAGTATATCATTCATATATGAACATATGTAAACAATAAGTGTATAGTAACATTTGTGAATTACAAAATAAACATGCATATCATCATATAAGTCTTTCATACATCTCCCCACCACCAACACCTTGCATTGTTGTGAAGCATATGTTACAGACTATGAAAGCATCATCCAAATATTACTACCAACTATAGCCTATATCTTAAATTTGGTGTATTTTCCCCCCAACCCTCTCAATTATCAACATCCTACATTAGTATCATATATTTGGTATCATTCAGGAGAAAACGTTCTCTTATCTGTCTTGTTAACCACAGTCCATCTTCCACCACTGGATTCCCTGTGTTATACAGTCCCATGTGTTGTACAATCCATTCAAAGTGTACACTCAGTGGTTTTCATTTTCATCACAGAGTTGTTCTGTCATCACCTGTCAGTTTTAGAACATCTTCATTACTCCAAAAGGAAAAATCCCTATCCCCTTATATGCCCCTTATGTTGTCTCTTCGTACTGAAAAAATATCTTCTTGCCATTGTACCAGAGCACTGTTTGATTGAAAACCTTACTTGAATAACATTTTTCGAATAAGAGCTTAAATGAATGATGTCAAAACAGGTATGGAAGTGTCAGAGTCTGCCTGATGACTGCTCTCCCTCCCCTGCCTGCATCTCCCTGTGCAGTCCACATGGACAGAGCTCTTGCCTTAGCCTGACAACCTGCTTCCTTCCGGTTGAGAGTTATGGGAAAGTGGTGAGCCCAGGAACATTAACTCATCAGCTGGTCGGACTCTCCGTTCTGTGTCAACCCTGAGTCTTGGGCATGGGGTCTTTCCTTAGGGAACAGGGCTCAGCCACAGTGGCAACCAATGGGGAAGTGTGTCACTGACTGGTACTGAAAATAGAGTACCAATACTTGCTAGTTTTGCTCTTCTTAAAGCCGGAGCAGATTCAATGCCACCTCTCTAACAACCTCATTCTTGCCACTTTTCATCTAGTATTTTTTTCTTCAGTGGAAAGGAAAAGATGCAGTCTATGCCAGGGGAGGCAATGACCATGGGAAGGGGATGCAATAGATAACCTAGTTATCTATTTTCGAAATGGGAATAAGAGTAATTTTTCATGTAAAAAGATTATCTTTACACAGAGAGCATAGAATTAGCAGGTATGAATTAAACAAGAGCAAATTTTAAAACTTCCACCCTAAATGGGGGAGAGGCGAGGAGGAGACTCTGCAGTCAGGAACCCCCTCTCAGAACTGAGCAGGGCAGGATGTTCTTGCTATTAGAGAAGGGTGGAGTTATCCTTCCAACAAACTGAGGGTCCCAACCTATTGTGTTTAACTCCTCCAGTCAGGAGGGTGCAGCAATTTCACCATGGGGTCCAAAAGACATAAGGTCCAGGGCAGTTTCTGTTACTTACGAGGAAAGATATGAATGCTTCCTTCATGGGGTTAACTGGGACTATCATTGCTTTTTTTGTAGCTGCAAGGAATTTTAAATTTCATTCCTAATCTAATTCTACTGTTAGCTTTCAAGCATAGCATTTAGTCCTACATTCAAATGGTGCGTTAAAGCTAACTTACAGCAGCCAGCTTTTCATTTCAGGTCTCCAGGCTTAAACTAATTTAGGAGACAATTTGATGTCCAAAGAAAGAAAACCTCAGGACGAAATGGAATTTGCATGGCAGGACCAACTAAAAACATCTATTTGGGAGGTCCCCAAAAGTAACTCTCTCAAGGGCAAATCAGCACAGTATATGTATCTCTAAGAAAAAAAAATTAAATGAAATTTAAAAAGAAAAATAGTTTTAGGCTACTTCTATAAGCAATGGCAGAGAAGCCTCACAAATTTACCTGGACCTGACTTAGTGCCTGATTCTACCAGCATGTCCATGATTTTCACTTGAAGACATCTGGAAAACTGTCAAGGACACCTAGTGATGTTCTAGGACCCAACCGTGTGTGCAGTGGCGACTCCTCTGAAGATGGACATAGAAAATGCTCAATGGTTTTGCACGCTTCGCATTAGCATAGTCAAGCCCTACAGACCCAAACATAGACATATACTCTTTCATAAATGTGTTATTCCTCTCCGTGGTTCATTTGTTGTGTTTGTTATTTCTCTTGATGCTCTTGTTTGTTTTTAATTTTTAAAATTCAATGCTTTTTTAAAATACAGTACCAAGTTATATAGGTTTGAAGAAAAATCTCATAGGATGTTGTCTAATTTCTGAAAAAGCCACAAGGCTCATCGTTTCTAAAGACTTAACCATTCTCAGGCTTGCTCCAGATGAATAATCTCCAGTGCACACAGACACCAATCTGTTGTCTCT
The DNA here is from genome assembly GCF_030445035.2 of Dasypus novemcinctus. NCBI lineage: Eukaryota > Metazoa > Chordata > Mammalia > Cingulata > Dasypodidae > Dasypus > Dasypus novemcinctus. The sequence continues at coordinate 40,624,444 of NC_080676.1, forward strand.
TCCTCTTCCTCCATCTCCTAGTCAAACTATGTTTGAAACTATAGCATTGTAGAGCTGGTTACTCCCTAGTGAATCCTAAGCTGTCCTAAAGATCACTTTTCTACCACCCTGAAGGTTTAACTACAACTACATTTAATTGGCACTGGTGTGCAATTCATCAGGGCACTGCAATGTGCCTATTCAGGAAATACTTGCCTGCCACAGTGCTGGCAGGCTTATTTCTCTAAAATCTCACAAGATCACTTGTCGAAATGTGTTGTGCTGCAATGTTGATGATATGCCCAGTTCAATCAATCAATCAGCAAATAGTTATGTTAAATGCCTGTTATATCACTACTGCTAGCACGAAACACCTCCTCGGTTGGCCAACACGCTAAGGCAAAAGTCAGGGTGATCCTTGTCTGACCCAGTTGTCTGCTGCTGTTGCTGCCAGCCTTTCCCAATGGAGAAACCAACTAACCACCAACAATCATTATTGAGCACCTACTATGTGCCCATATTTTTAGTAGGCTTATATTTCTTTCAATTTGATGAAACTCTCAAAAGTTTTGGTTATGCCCCCCCTTCTGTCTTTCCTTCACTCTTTCAAGAACACTTTATTGTGCTAACATCTAATATTTGTATAGAATTTTGTAGTTAGCATAGAAGTTTTTGAATTCTACCAACAATATTGTCAGGAGGATGTGTTTTTGTCTTTCATAGCTGACCAACCAGGAGATTGGCTTTGTCCAAAGTCATAGTTAGTAAAAGGTAGGGTAATGGCTCAAGTCTTCTAACCCCAAAGTGTCTTTCCCCAGCATATTTCTTTCTGCTACATATAAAATACTATAAGTGCTTGAGTATGGGAGTAGGAGTCATCATCAACTGAATAAGGTAGTTTTTTACCTCAAAAATGTAATATCAGAGGCAACCCAGTGATTTTGGCTCATGCTACAGTGGAATGATGCATTTCAGAATGCCTCCCTCTTATCCATCAAGAGATGACACCAGTCTTTGGAGTCATCCACAGTTGCCCTGGCTTCATAGGTGTTTTCCTGCTTGACATGTGAACCATTTTTTTCTTCTTGAATCCACCTCTTTCATTGAGTTCTGTGGTACCGTGTTTTTGTGGCTTTACTCTATCCTCTCCAATATTTTTTCACACTCTTTTGCCATTTCATTATTTTTTTTACTCAACGAATCAATGTTGACATTCTTCAGGGTTCGTTCTTACCAAGTTTATTCTTTTTTATCAGTTTCCTATCCCTTTGCAATCACATAAAAAATTAACACATTAGCATGCCAAGTTCATTCAAATATGTATTTCCAGGACAGATACTTTCTGTGACTTCTTGCTTGACATATCCAACTGCCTTCTCAACATTTCCACTGGGATGTCTCATATACAACTTAAAGTCAACTTTCTCTTCAACCATGTTACCTTCTGGTATTCCCGCCTTAGTAAAAAGAATGAGCATTCAACGTACTATTGTAATTAGAAACTTGGAATCATTCTGAACATCTCTGTCGCTCTCATTCCTAATATTCTATCCATCACTAAGTCCTGAAGATTATACCTCCTATATCTTTTTATTCACACATTCCTCATTCCCAGCTAATGCTGCCATTCTCTTTCACCTTGACTGTGGTAGTAGCTTTCAAAATGCTTTCCTCTCATCAGTCTGGCCTTCATCTATACATTTTCCATACAACGAGTAGAAAGATCTATTCAAATACAAGGAACTCCTGTCATTACCTGCTTAGAGCATGTTGATGTCTTTTTCATACTCTTATAAAAAAAAGACCAACTAACACCTTGTCTGAGCACACAAAATTATACCTCAATATCTTTAAAGCATCCCACACTCGTCTTGCTTTTCTACTGGCGTCATTGACCATCATTTCATTTTAATAAAAGTTCCTTGCTTTCTTTCACTGCAGTGCCTTCCACATGCTGGCCCTGGTGCCCTTTCTTTCTCATTAGTCCCGACTCATCTTCACTTCTTGGCAATATCATCAAATCCTCAGGAAAGTCTTATCTGATCAAGTTGACACTTCACTTTCCTCCTCTTTGTAACGTTATTATGGTTGTGGGTTTCCTTTCCATCTTGGCATTTTTTTTATTACATCTCTCTCAGAGTAGATTGCAAACTCCATGAGGGCAGAAGCTATGCCTTTCAGGAATGTTAGTCGACACTGTGTTTCCAGGGCCTGGCATATAGATGCTACTCCAAAATATGGTAGTTGTAGGAGCTCACCTCTGGACACTCTGAACCCAACTCTGTCTATAGCATAATGCGGGAACAGCATGGACCTCTTCCTACAGGAAAGTTTATGGAAAGTTTACTAACTTGATAAAACCTGCCATGTTTAAATAGTTGTGGTCATTAGAATTGAAGTCACATGAGTTAGAGATTTATTAGGTGACATCATAACTTCATGACTGACAAAGGACTAGAAGAATCAGGCATTTCTATTCCTTCTGTCTTCTTAAGACTTGACACTGCAGTTCCTGGGTTCTCACTACTCACAGGGCAGTATTGAATGGCCAAACTACAACAGAATAATATTATTTCTTAGCCATCTATTATTTGAGCTCAAATATATAGCCAGCATTTAAATTCTGTTTTTTTCTTAAAAGGAGACTGTTTTAGATTATAAGGACTAAACTTAGACCCTACCAAAATTCCCAAACCCACAGTAAGAAAACAAACTGGGAATTGCATTATTTTGCCTTCAGAATGGCCAGAACTATTTCAAACATCAGGCTTTTGATGACTTCATAGATGAATAACAATGTGGTTAGTTTTATTAATAAACAAGAAGAAACTTACAGCCCTTTCCTAGTCTGCAACTCCATCCCAGGGCTTAATAATAAAAGAATTATTTTGCAGTCCTGATGTTCAAATGCTAAAGTCTCGGAAATTTGCCACAAAAACAAAATTAGAAGACTCTGCTTAGAAAGTTTTCTTCCTATTAATCTTATAGAACTTTTTTTTAAAGAAAAAAGCTTCTGGACAGTTCATTTGAATGGCCACAAGAGAGCAGTAAGAAATTAAAGCTTAGGAAGATGACTCATAGTCATACTTCTGTATGTGTCTTTTGCTACTAGGAAGAATTGAAAGACACACCGACTGATATTTGTTCTTAAGCTTAGCAATACAGTTTAGAGTTTCTTATTCTTTTAAGCTATAGAAAGGACAACACAGATTGCATCAGTGAATTTCAAAGTGAAAAGCATCTTAAAGTAGGGCTCCTAGGAGTCTCAAGTTCGCGTGTGAAAATGAAGGAAAATAATTACCCTGGGCAAAGGGGCATCCTGAGAGGCCATCTGGCTCATCCCTGAGGAAGGATTACGCAAGCCAGGCAGAAAGGTATGTAGCCGGTTTACTAAATCCCACAGAAGATCCCAGCTTCCCATGCTAGGGCATGGTCACTATGTTAAAATTTTTAACCCTTAGGAAAGTTTTCATTGTATCTAATTCATTTGCTCCTGTTGTAATTTAGCCATTATTTTAAACAATATCTAGGGATATCCTGCCTCCTGCTCTAGGGCTCATTCCTGTTTCGTTGTAGGCACTGTTCGTCCCACCCCCACCTCCTTTTTTGCCCACACAGACTTTGATATTTTTTATTCAGAATCTTGGATGCCGTGCATTTTTAAAAAGGCCAGCAAGACCCTAGTATATGAGAAGCTATTAGAAATCGTCTGATAAAAGATTAACAACCAGAGAAAAATAGGTAAAGGACATGAATAAGCAATTCACAAAAGTAGAATCACAGATAGTCAATAAATATATGAACAACTGTTCATGTTTAATGGTAAGAAAAGAAATGCAAATTAAAATGGGATACTTTGATATTATTAGATAAGCACAGATTTTAAAAAACTGTAATGCCCAGTTTTAACAAGAAAGAAAAGCTCCTTGCAAACACTGGAGCCTATATTGGAACAACTTTTATGAGGGTAGTCTGGAAATATATATCAAAGACTTTAAAAAAGTGAATTTCCTTTGAACTAGCAATGTCACTTGTAGGAATTAATTTTATGGAAACAACCAAACAAATAAATGTGTGGGTTATAATAGTAAAAAGAACAGAAAAAATAAAAACTTAAATTTTCTCAAAAGAAGAATTGGTTAAATTACGGACTTGCAATACAAATGGCCTATAATGCAAGCTATTAAAAATACTATAAATATGTACTTATTAACATTACAAGTCTATGACCCATTTTTAGTTAAAATAGACCTTAAAACTTCATATACTGTTTGAATAATCTCACTAAGAGAAATAATTATGAATGACTGCTTAGAAAAATGCCTGGATGGTATATACCAAAACATCAACAGCAATTATCTCTGGGCAATGGACTTACAAATGATTTTTTTTTCTCTTTGTATCTTCCTTTAGAATCTGAGTTTAAAAATTAGCATATATGTGAAAGTTATTTCTTTATTGGAAAAAAATGGTAGAAAACTTTAAAAGTTGGTTTGGTGAATTTGTGAAAAGTTTGAGGTTTAATTTCCATATAAAAAGTTGCTAAAGTTGCAGTAAAAACATGACTTAATAAAATATGATCAGTGGTGGCTACATTTTTTTAATCATATGAAAGAAAAATACAAATTAACTATCAAGGTATATGTAGGTTCTTTTCCACATGCTATTTTAACCAGGGAAAATTTTGTTTCTAAAAAATGTATTCAAATGGTTGATTTCTTCATAATGTAAATAACCTTACGTTTTAGGGGAAAATCCTCCTCACCTCTTTTACCCATAAACAGGCCAGTTTATGGCATCCAACCTTTTTTTTCCACCCCTAAATGTTCTAACCACATATTCATTGGTTTTCAGGCTCTATTTAAAACATAATGAAATCTCTTTTAAAGGGCCTTTACTTAAGGTGATTTCTGTGTCGTGAAGCCCTCCTGTCTAATTATAACTGTTGCTTTACTACAGAGTTGGAAGAGAATATCATATTTCTTAGTAAAAGCTACTAGCAATTCTTTGTTTTTGACAGTGTTTGAATTAACTCTATGGTACAATTATCAACCATTGAATATCTACTACAGACCTATTACTAGATTAAACCTCAAAACAATACTAAGGAGAAATATTATCTTCAATTCAAGATGACAAACTGAGGGTCAGAGAGGCTCAGTAAATTTGCAGTGAATGGTGTTAGTGGAGCTGGGAAGACAGCCTGTGCACCAGACAGACACCAGAACCTAGCTCGCAGCTTCTTTTAAGAGGAAGAGGCAATTTTCCTCAATTGCTCACACTTTTCTCACCATGGCACTTTCTCTAGCACTTGAGGCCTATTCCAAGCTTACGGAAAAAAAATACATTCTCTCAGATGCCTTAGAAGGGCAACATTTCAGTGTTCTGTCATTTTCTCCCTGCCTGTATTTGTGGGAATGGAGGATTGGGCTTGCGGGAATGGGTGCAAGGCAAAGCAGTGCAGCGGGCAGTTCAGAGCCCTCTTTCCAGCTTACCACTGGTGACCTGAACCTCCTCAAGGTAACTGCCCAGTGTTTGCACTCCACCTTTCCTCATTTGTGGAATCAGGGTAAGTAAGTCTCCTTGCTGTCCTCATTAGTCAGGTGCAATACACCCTTCTTAAAAATATATTTTATCCTTCCCAGAAAGAAAAAAAAAAAAGGGTGGCATGGAGACACGAGAACAGAAAAGGAAGAACATGTTTCTGTCTTATCTATCACCTCTGAAAATAGTTGTTAGCCGTCAACAAAATTGTTGGTAGCCGGACGATTTAAATGTCCTCAACTGTGTTTGGCTCACAGGAGGGCTCAGAAGCAGGGCGTGGGGGCTCTCGTTGTACAATAGAAAGAGCACTGCCAGCAACAACGGGTAAATGCACTAGTCATTTCCAGCTTTCCTTCTGGCTAACTCTGAAACGGATGACTTTGCCCCTCTTCAGTAAAGTTTTCTTGAGCTAAAGATCTGATTCTCAGTCTCTCCCTATCCCCTGTCTTTCCTGCTTTCAAACAGCACCAGAATCTTTGATTTCTGCATGTCTTTAAACAATGTGTTGGAAATGAGAAAATAAGTTTGCACTTTTAAAAAATCCAAGAGAAAACAAACAGAGCAAAGACATTTAACAGCAAATAGGCAGGAAAGTAGAGATGAGGTGATGAGGAGGAAGTGCTGTGGGTGGCACAGGCTGTTCGAAACCCGGGGCTCTTTCTTTACTAGCTCACAGGAGCTTCAAGAGAGTCGTCTAACCTTAATCCCACCGGAAAAGTGGGATGTAAGAACTTCCATGCAAACAGGCAGAATAACACGGAAAAGATCTCTGAAAGATGATCCTATTAAAAACTCCAAGTATTATTTTTATCCCTCAGCTTGCCTAGCCTTCACATTTCAGTTCGTGGCATCACGAAAACAGGGAACATTATTAGTAACTTTTTTCTTGTTATGTTTAGGAACTTGGCTTTTGGAGTGGAATTAATAAATTATATAGTGAATAAGAGGTTGTCCTGCTTAATTAAAATAAAATGTCATATTCTGATTCTGCTAACATTCACCAAACACTTAATGTGTGTTCTGTTCTCTATGGGCATTAATAGAAATTAAATGAATCTAGGGCTCTGGCACTAATTAAGGAAATTGTGGAAACTAGAGAACGAAATTAAAGGGACTGTGCATTAATAGAATAAGATTGGGATCCTAGAACCAGTCCTGAGCTTTTCTTCTCTAGCAGCTTTGATTTTTTTGGCTACTCATCTATTCATCCAACCAAAAAAGATATTGAGTAGCTATTCCAGGCCAAGCAGCGACCCATTGTTAACAAGACAGACAAAATCCTTTCCATCAGGGAGCACCAGAAGACAAGAAAGAAACAAGAAAACCATGAGGATAAACTGTTTATGAAGGAAATAAAGTAAGACAATATTTCTTTAGCTAGAGTAAACCAAGGAAGAGCTCTCTGAGGAGGTGACTTGACTGGCCGGCTGGCACCCAAAGGACAAATGAGAAGTCAGTGTGTAGTGAGGTAGAAGGACTCTCTCAAGAAGAAGGAAGAGCAGCCCGTTCAAAGGTTTCAAGGCAGAACCACGAGGAACACCCCTGTGGACGGAAAATATTGCCCAAAGAGGAGGAGAGTGGTAGGAGACGAGATCAGAAAAAGGCAGTCCATGTCATGTCAGGCTTTTGATGTGAAGGGTGTTGATCAGAGTGCATTGAGAAACCACTGGAAGATTCTAGCAGGGGAGAGAGGTCTGATCTCCTTTACATTCATTCTTTTAGTTAATCTTATTTTTAGAGAAGGTTTAGATTACATAAACGTTACATAAAAATATAAGGGCTTCCCATATGCACCATTCCCCCCTCCTCCCACACTTTCCTACATTAACAACATCCTTCATTATTGTGGTACTTTTGTTATAATTGATGAACATATTGAAATATTGCTGCTAACCATGGACTACAGTTTACATTATAGTTTATCCTCTGTCCTGTACAATTTTATAGGCTATGACAAAATATACAATGGCCTGTATCTGTCACTGCGATGTCATACAAAACAACTCCAATGTCCTGAAAGTGTTCCCATATTACACTTGTTCAGCCCTCTACCATCCTTCAGAACCCCTGGTGGCCACTGCCTTTATATCGATAAGAGTTCAGGAATTCGATACCCTGTCAGTAAGCCTTACTTTGGAATTTATGCTCCCCAGTATAACAGAGTTAGACTCATTTATAGGTTCTCTGTACCTGGCTCTTCTACCCCTTTTATTTGAACCTGTAGTAAGTACTATACTTGATAAATATATGTCCCAGAGACTTAAATCTTTGGTTCATCCATGTGCCAGTTGAGCCCAGAATTTCAGCAGGGTTGCAACACCTACTCTCCATTCATTGGACACACCCATGGCAGCTAACAAGGAGATGATGATGGACAATGCCCATCCCAATGAACAGAGTGTCTGCAACTGCAAGTAAGATAGTTCCATCCATCTGCTACATGGGATCTAAGCCCCCTCTCAGTTAGAAGCAGAGTGGGCATCACTATTCCCAAATCCTCAAGACTGAGGAATGAACAATGGACTAAAGTAGACATTATTCTACTATAGATTTATTGTTATTCTCACAGTGGAAGGAAATGCAAGCTGTGAGGAACAGATTATAAGAGGTCAAGAATAAAAGCAGCAAAGTGAATGAGACAGCTACCATACTAGTCAGGTGTGCAAGAAATGTTGCTGGGGACCAGATTCCTCATGAGCTCTGGGTGACATTGGAGTTTTTTATGGTACATCGGACATTGTTCTTTTGAAGGAGACTCCTATTGTCTGATACCCTGGCCTTGGAGGTAACTGTCAGAATTAAAACACCAAAACAAATGAACTACAGTTCTGGGTTAGAAAAATAATTTAGTTTTAGTTCTCTTGGTTTTGATTCTTTTCTCTAACTTAAGAGCATTGTGCCATTACTTGGACTATGGATAATACTTATTCTTCCTTCCCCCTCCCTACCACAGTCCCTTGCAGGGAAGGCAGAGAAAGGTAGGTAGGGGTCAATAGCTTCTGTCAACATGGGAAATGAGAGGTAGAACTGCGAGCAGAACACAGGTACAGTGTCTGGCCTTCAAGAAGGCTCTAATCAGAACCACATTTCTTTATAACAGGAAATCTGAACTTCTAAGAACAGCAGAGTGGAGACTTACCAACTGACCTAATCGTACCAGGAAAATGCCAAACTACAGTTACCGATCTTTGTACTCATTTCTGTCGGAAGAGCAGAGGTTGGGGCTCCTGCCCAGCATAGATCACAAACACACAATTATCCAGGCTCCATGTTTCAGAGAAGAGCTTGGCTTAAATGTGCCAGATATTGTTAAAAATACAAAGAACTCTGTTCAGAAACACCAGGTTTCATACTGATCCAAAAACACATGTTTATTTGTGTGGTCAGTGGCCTGCATATTTTAAGAATCATGTAAAAAATAAAGTCAAACTACTTTATTTGGTATGCGTGAAAATGATGGTCCAATAATCAGACACATTTGTGGTTTGTTGTATCTGTGCCTATGCTATTGGGAAGAAATAGTGACTGTATACATGGGAAAGGATTTATAAAATATCTTAGAATTTTATATATTCCTTTGTACCAAAGGGGTCTTTTGTTTCCTTGCTTCATGAATACAAATTAAAATTAGAATAAAGAAATGATTATGATGACTATTCATTAGCTATGTGGCAAATAAAAATGAATATTTTTACCAATCAGACCAATCAGACTTGGAGTGGAAATATAGTGAGAATATTTGGGCGATTCCTGAGATCTCACCTTGGAAATAAAGTAGGTAAGTCTTTGCTTCAGTGACTGAAAAATCACATTTCTTTCATTTGAACCCTAGGAGAAAGAAAAGTAAACTTGAAAAAGTCTTCAGTCTCATTAAATAAGGTGCCCAATCATGACTAGTTCATAGAGTATGTAAATCTTTCCCTGAACAGTCTTAAAATTTGCTTTATGACCAATAAATGGTGATTTTGAAACCAATTGTTTGAGAAACCATTTGAGATGCCACTGCTCATCTGTTTATAGTAACCTGCAGCCCAAATTCAGAACACAGATCCATTCCAAATAGCTGAACTTGGGCTGAAGTTATGGGCAAATGTCAACCAACTTTTGAAAGGTGCTAAACGCAAGATGAGCATTCATTAATGTTTTCAGCTTAACTTAAGACAAAAAGTTAGTAAACCCCTGCCCGAGTGAGGACTCCTTCTACTGTTGATTTCTGACTTTTAAAGCCATTAAAGTTTATTTACATATATATCTTAAACCACAGATAATTTGAAACTGGCATATAAATAACTCAGAATTGTTTTTTGTTTCTTTTTTAATTTTCAGCCAAACGTAGTTGGTTTGAACTTCTGGAATGGCAGACTTCTGGAATGGTCAACTTTTCCCTCTGTGCCCAAGAGAGACATCTCTAATCGATCACAGCACTCATTCTTACCAATCCTGGATGAGGTCTCGTAGTCCTCTTGACAGAGCTCACCATGTAGCTATTAATACTAAGGGTAAGTGAAACAAAGAAAGGAAAGGAAATCTTCTTGCTCTACCTGACCTATATGCAAATGAAAGTGAGTGCTCCCATAGGATAGAAAATGCACCCAAAAAAGAAGGAAAGGTAGGTAGTTCATCTGCTCTGTGCACATGTTGTCTAAATAGACTAATCACTGGAGGGTAAGTCAGTAACAAGACGGTGAAAGTGGAAATACAAAATGCTAATAAAGTCAGGATGAAATCCACATCCCCCCACTCAACCATGATTCTACTGCCAAGTCATGTGGTATATTATGGCTTTTATCTGTAAACTGCAATTCACAGGGGATTTTTTGAGCATTGTTTTAAATTAATGAATTAATTAATGGATTAATGGAAGTCACAGACTGGATGAAATGTTTGACTTTGATTTGAATCAACTTCACAGAGATTCTTTTTCAGTATAATAATTAATACCAAGTAAAAGCAGGAAACAATACTTTGACAATTAAAAGAAAAAAATGAAAAAAGAAAATTATAATTTCAGATGTGCATTTAATAAGTCAGTCTTGACTCAATTACTGCTCATTTGAAACCTTATGAGTAAACATAGATTCAAGCTAAAATAAGACCAATATTCCACAGTCAACTAGTGATCTGAATTAAGAAATCTATCTCAAACTTAACTAGAAATAATTGCTAATTAAAATAGTATAATACATTTTAGCATTCAACAATATAATTTATAAATTATAAATTACTCCAGTCTTCTCAGTAACTTGAAAAATCCTCAAAATATACTATTATAACCTCAGAAATTAAAGAGGGTCAAACTTTTACTTTGATAGAAAGATAGATTGACTAATATATTTGGAAATTTTCATTGAATTATTTGAGATAAGAACCTAATTATTTCCTGGATGTGAAAGATGATCAGTTTGTTTCACCCTGATTAATTACAAGATCATCACCGTCACTCAAAAATCATTTATTATAAATAACCTTAAAATATCAATATAAAAGTTACTGTAAAGAATGGACTATGGATTTTTTATTCCATGATATTACAAAGTTATTTATATAGGCTTTTAACTCATAAAGATCCATTATTTGAAATGCTAGCATACTTTAGATTCTTCTAATACCTTAAGTCCAGTGGTAAATACATTTCTTTTTTTAAAAGCACATTATTAATTTTATTGAATAATTTTTTTACATTTACATTTTTTCTTCCCCCTTCCTCTTCCCCTCCTTGCTTTTTTTGCTGTCTGTGTCCATTCACTTTGTGATCCTCTGTATCTACTTCTCTTTTTGTCTTCTCATCTTTCTCCTCTGGGATTCAATCTTGGGGACCTCTGATGTGGAGACCTGTGATGTGTCAATTGTGCCAACTCAGTTCTTGGTCTCTTTTGTGCTTCACCTTGACTCTCACCTTGTCTCTCCTTTGTTGCATCACCGTCTTGCTGTGCAACTCACTTACACAGGCTCTTGGCTCACCATGCAGGCACTCGACTCACCGTGTGGGCACTCCCACAGGCACTTGGCTCACTGTGCTGGAACTGGCTTGCCACACAGGCACTGGCTCACCACTAGGGCATTCATGTGGGCACTTGGCTCACACAGGCACTCAGCTCACCACATGGGTATTCAGCTTGCCACGTGGGCACCCACATGGGCACTTGGCTTGCTGCACACACTTGGCTTACTGGGTGGACACTTGGCTCAGCACATGGGCACTTAGCTCACCATGCAGGGACTGGCTCACTGTGCAGTCATGCTTTCTCTTCTTCTGTCTCACCAGGAAGCCCCAGGGATGGAACCTGGGTCTTCCCATGTGGTAGGTGGAGGCCTTATCACTTAAGCCACATCTGCTTTCCTAAATACATTTCTAAGTGTTGCTTTTTTTCTGAACAGGGAGCTAGATCAAGAGTTTCTGCCATGAAAAGGCATCTGGAGTAAGACCAATTTAAATAAATTGAAGATGTGAATAATTCCATTTATAATATTATCAGTTGTCTCATTTCCAAATAAGATCTCGAAGAATATTCTGTTTTACTTAAAATTTAATCTTAGTAGAGCCTTTATTACTTTCCTTTTCCATTACTACATTCATGCTTCTCACCTCAAGATTAAGAATAAAAGGTATGGAGTGGGTGTTACTCAGTGGTTGAGGGTGTACTGTACATATATAAGGTCCTGAGTTCAATTTCTGCTACCTCCTGAAAAAGAGTAAAAGATAATTTGCTTATACACAATTGCTTAATTTTGGAATTGTGAATAACCTACCTGGATGATGACTGGTTTTACATTTATTGCCAGCCATACCCAATGATATATCAACTGACCCTAAGTCAGGATAAGGGCTTTTGTGAAATAAAAACAACAACAACAAAAAAACAAAAAAAAAAAACAAAAAAAAAAAAACAGGAAGCAATAACTTGCCTTATTTTTATACTTATTTTGTGAGTGGGTGACTCTCTAGCCTATGACACAAAGTCAAATTTACTTTTTAAAATACAGAACCATGTATAAGAGTAGATTCTGAGAGTAGAACAGAGTGTTTTACCACAGAGCTATACAGACTATGAGAACTAGAAAGGATTCTTTATATTTTCTGCATTTATGTGTTTTAAATCTTAAATTTCTTTTCAAAACCAGTGGAAGCATGCAAATGTTGCATTGTAAAGGCACACAATGGTGTGAGCTAACCTGAAATAATATGACTGTTGTTGAATGTGGCTCCTTTTTAAAAAAATTATTTTTCCAGCCCCAGCTGCTGACTTCAGTTTTGAAACATTATTTCCATGCACATCCATGAATTATTTAAAATTCCTTAGTTTTTAACTCTCTTCTCTTGCTGCTTACAACACTGGTTTTAATCTGTTGTCTTGACAAAGACAAAGCACATGCAAGTCTGAATTCCACATGAGACACCCACTGAAGTAAATAGTGTTCATAAATGCTTTTATTTTCTAAATTCAGTTGTTCAGTACAGTGAGTACATAGTCTATTAATAGAATTTTAACATAAACCAATGTAAAATGAGACTTTGGGTACCTACAAATATAATGGAAAATAGTAAAGAATAATTTTTCATTTTAAGAATGCAAACAGAAAAGTCTCTAGCTTTTATGTAATCCAGAGTCATCAAGGCTGATGCAGCTCTCCACAAAGTTTACCCACCCACATAAAACGTCATAGTTGTCAAGGTACCGAAAGTTTTTCTCTAGTATCTGTCTTTAAATATCCAAACATCTGGGTTAGAAGAGTATTCTTATTGATATCAGTGAAAGTCTTCAGCAAAGAAAAAGGTATTATTAAAATATCACTACCTATCCAAGGAAAAATGAGAAAAATGAATCAAATGTCAAATATTTCCAAAAAGCTTGAGCATGTAGTGTCTTCATTGTAGACCAGCTATCTTGGCATTTGGGCGGAAGGCAAGGCAATATCATTAGGCATCACCATGTCATGGAATATGTTTTTCCAAATTAAGCTTAGCTTTCTTTGTTTTCTCTTTTTACTTTTGTCCTTCTCCCTTTCTCTTCTATTCTCTTTCTCTTTATTCTTCATAACTTTCTTTATGTCCCATCTAAGTTTTGGCCCTCTCACTACTCAATTCAAATGGGCTACCTAGGGCCAAACAGGCGATTTGTATCTTATAGACACAACCTATATTTCAAAATATAATCTGGCAACATTCAGCTGTGGGGCTCAAATGTACATGCCAAAAACACAAGGTGCTATGATGAAGTTTTATTGTGTCTAGAGGAAAACTCGTAAGTGGAATTCTTTCTCCATCAGCTTTCTCACATTAAGGAGGTCAATTTTAGAAAATAAACTTGAGGTTTATGGCAGAATCATCAAACACAAGGGCAAAGTGTCTCAGTTAAGACACATTTTTACAATTTGCTTCTATTCCAAATGTTTGATCATTTTACTATATTTGAGAGAGTTAAAACTTTCTCTTCTGATGACTCTTGCATTCTACAATAAATGTTGTTTATAAAATCTGTAAACAAATCTGACTGAATATATAAAATTGCCATCTAAGAATATAGCCTAAAATAATCATTTTAAAAGCTATTTAAATAAAACATAAACTGATCATATTGCAATTTCTTAGTAGAAAACAGATTTTGGAAATTTTTCCTGACAGTCCAGCTATGAAAAGAATATACTGTATATATTTAAAAAATAAAATACTAGCTTCGTCAATAACAGAAGCAATAACATAAAAGACTTTAGGACATTATTAAAATTAAATATATAGATCTTATTTTAATATTTGCTATTGTTGAACCAGTATTTTAGTTTGCATTAAATTCTTAAATCATAACATATTTTAAGGAATTCCTTATGACACATGGAAAAATATTTCAATATAAATACGAATTTTTAAAAAGATACAGAATGTTTTTAACTTTTTAGTTCAGTGTTGTCAATAATGTACAAATAATTTAAAATTGACTTACTAAACTAAAAAATTAACAGTATTAGATATTTTAGTATAGTTATTCTCAAGTCAAAATTATTTGTTTCTATTTTCCATTACAGAATTAAATAATGTAATTCTTAGGGAAACAATATTAGTAAGTGTTCTTGATAATGTAGACTGGTATGTACTGTCCCTAATTCCATGGTATAACCACAAACAGGAGGCATGCAATACATTTTTCAAAACTAAATTTGAAATCTTTTTCAAAAAAGCTGGCATGTACTTTGCATGTATAACTCTCAGCTGTTTGTTTGTTTGTATTTTGGACAGGATACAGTAGTAACTTCCTACAATTTTAAGCCATTTGAAAAATATCCTTATTTCAAAAGTCTCAATGGCCAAAGATAACATCAAGAACCATAGACTCGTTTTTAGCAGGAATTGTGAAAACTACATACACTTATGCAAGGAAATTTGGCACTTTCTTCTCGAATACTTTTCCAAAAGAGATAGGGTTCATAATAAACAAAATATACCTCCCAAAAAGAATCATGTGTTTAAAAGAGAGATAATCAAAGGTGCATTATTCTCTACCTTTTCTAAATTACTTGGAAATAGTTTTCAGGACCAAGAAATTTCCATTTATTTGTATTTGTATAATAATTTAAAGGATGAGAATGCTTTTTTAGCCAATAAATTGCTTTAGTAAAATTATATGACTTGTGACTAACTCTGTGTGCTTTTGTTTTTAAAGGAAAAAAAAATACAGTTACGTACATTGTTAGGATGTATTTATAGAGCATTTTTATTGTTAAGATATGTTTTTAGAGCTTTAGGAACATTTGAGAACAATAATCAGTGGTGTGTAATGGTATTGTTAGTAGAGTCCTTTCTATTGAAATTTCAAGATGTTGTAAAATGAGATTATGTGAGTAGCACCTCTGGACACTTTTTCCCATCATTGTGTTGGTATCAATCGCTGACTTCCACCATTTCTCCGGGTATTAAATAGAAAAACTGTTTCCCACTGCCTTGATTGGAGGGTTTATAATACGTGACAGGGCTGATAACCCTACTGAGATTAAGCATTGTAACTTTATGAAAGCTAAATGAAACCTGTAGCTCCAGAGATTGTCTCTTAAGACAGACCTGAGAGAGTGTAAGTAAGAAGACATCTTACTTACATTTCTTATTTTGACAAAGCACTTCTCTCCCTAGGCGAATCTGACCCAGAGAGAGAGAGTAAGAAAATCCTATGTCTTCTTTAGCTTCAGCACATTTGGTAGCCGTTCTACCACCAAGAATAACGTTTCCCATATGCAGAAGCTAATGCCTCACGGCAGAAAGTGTGGCATATGATCACTTACTGCACACGGACAGATTGCCAGAACACACCAGATGAGTTTGCAATTGGCAGGGCTCGGCATGGCTGGAAATTGCACTACGTATGAAGAAGGGATGCCTATTCCTGGCTCTGCTTCCAAAATCATCTTTAACTATGGAAAAATCCTTCTCACATCTGCTTCTTAGTTTCCCTCTCTCCCCCCACAAAAACAATAAAATTTAACAATCCATCACTGACTCTCCCCTCCAAGGAGATGATGAGGATCAAATATTTTAATCTGATATATCAAGGGTGGTATACCAGTTGTTGGTTCTGATTGCAGAGATCAGTGGATCTACAGCCAATCAGTAGAATTTTTTTTTTTTTTTTGCTACATTTTCATCCTCACTGGTCATGGGTAGTTACATTATTATCTATGCAGACTGGTTTTCCCCTTTGCATTTTTGGTTTCAGCTCTCCTACATAATTTCAGCTTGTATGTGGCTCTGGCTTGCCATTATAACAACTTTATATTACCACTTATATATCCCCTTACCATTCCAGGATGCAGCATCATTTCTTTTTTATTCTGGGTCTTATAGTCCAAATTCTTCCAACAGGATTTTGTTCATTCCTCTGGAGTCCAGTTGTCCATACCTATTCCAATTTACTGTACTAATTGGGGTTTGGTCTATCAGTTAACATGGGCAAGAACTTCAGCTAAATGCTAGGATAAAGGAGAGTTTCTTTTAGAAGGGAGCATGGTGGTGTCAATGACTAGCATCTCTAGAATATGATTGTGAGCTCCCTCCTGGTGGAAGAGTTCAAGCAGAGAATGCATAATTGTCCCCCTTCATTGTTGTGGGATTAGATGCATTGGAAAGGATGTTATCTATGAAAGTCTTCTAACTTAGATTTTGATTCTGCAAATTTCAACATAAATAGCAGATTTAAGGGAAAATCTTTGCGAGTTCTCAGATCCCACTAATTAGGTGACTGATCACACTGCTGTTGACCAGTCTAGTGTTTCCATCTTAGTATATGTGCCCACCATTCAAATCATTGCTCTAGTCCACAATCTGGAAGTTATTCTTTTCCTTGACACCACATATCCAATCAACCAATGGGTCCTGTCAATTTAACTCCTAAAAACATTGTACCATAAACTTTTTCCAGTTTTACTTGACACTGCCCTAACCCAAGTCACTAACCATTGACTCTCACCTGAAATACTTCAAGTGTTAATTGGTTTCGCAAGGTCATGCTAACCCCATTCTCCATACTGCAAAGAGAGTGATCTTTTCCAATCACTTGTGATCAGGTCATCTCTCTGTTTAAAACAGGAATTATCAGGCTTTATGTTTAAAATCCAGTATTCTTCAAGATTCCACATATTTTGGGTCTTGCCAATCTCTCCTGCCTCATCATATTCCACTTTGCTCCTTACTTTCTAGGCTTCAGGCATTCACTTTATTTTCAGAGCAGGAAATAAGATAAATTTTCTATCCCCTCAAGACCTTTGAACTTGCTCTTTCTTCTATCTGGAACACTCTGCTCCACCATTCTTGGGCTTAATAACACCAATTTGGCCTTCACGTTTCAATGTAAGAATCATTTCTTCAGGGAAGTTTTCCTGATGAATGTTTTCTCCAATGGCACCCTAATATTCCTCTTTTGCATCATTCATCACAGTTGGCTTCACTGGTTCAATGTCTAGCTTTCTCACCAAAGTATAAGATTTATGAGGACAACTGTTAATGCATAAAGGCAAGGACAGTGCTTGACATATACTATAACTCAAAAAATATTCATGAAGAGAATGAATTAATGGTAAGCCTAGATCAAATACCACGTACTCTGAAGATGTGGAATTCTAAGTTTCTTACATTATTAGAGATAATGAAAACGTCACTCTTCATGAAACTCAAAACATGATTAGGGAAAGCAAAACACTTTGAGAAAAGCTCTAATATCAGGAATATATTTAGAAATTTGTTAGATTATTTCTCCACTAAAAGAATAAATAAAACTGTATGTGGGTTGTGCTTGGTATATCTAAATATTGGTATAAAGAGATGTTAAGTTCATACAGACAGGAAAATAACACATCATAATTCTGTTGACAATTATATGTTGTGTCTAATGTGTGTAGGAAATTTTCTAGGTATTTTAGAAATGGGGTGAACAAAATAGAAAAATAACTCTGCTCCCACAGAGTTTACAGTTCAGTAGTGTTTCCAGTCTAGTAATGATCATGGTTAATGTACAAAAATAGGAAAAATGAAAACACTGAAGTATTCACTTAGACTTGGAAAAATTTTGTAAAACTCCTAAGTGTTTCAGAATTTGATCTACAAAATGGTAGTGTTTCTCTCCTGTCAGTGAAATCTCCCATTAAATCTCCTAGATGTTAGATAGAAAAAACAAGGATGAGACTTTGGGTGAATGCTGGAGTATAAGAAGATGTAACCTCATTATGAATTTGCCATGATAGAGGTTTATGTTTAAATAGGTACATATTATTTGAACCTGGATAACCTAGCATTTCAAAGAAATAGTAAAGCTGCTTTTCAAGCATCACACACAAAATAATGCTACCTACAAGGTTTACAAGGAATAAACTAATTTTAGTTGACCATAACTCTCTTCATATCTTCGAACATCTGACATTTCTAAGGAGGAGCAATGACAAGCCTCAATGACAGAGGACCACAGAGAGACTGAGTTCCTAATAAACTCTAGATGAAATTGACTATGGGAATATGTGAGACTCTAGATGCCAAGAGTTGAAAAGAAACTATGGAAAATAGGGTGATATAATGTTCCTTTTAATCTCTTTTGTTTCAATTCCTAGGGAATCTGTGTTGGTGCAAAGCCAGACAATAGACTCTGCAAGAGCAAAGTTCACAGTACAATAGGTGCTCCTAAATGGATGTCAATGCAAAAGGAAATAGGACCACTTACAAAACAGAATGCTGCCTTTTGTCTTAAAACCCAAGCCAAATTTAACTCAGAGAAGAAAATTCTGAATATAAAAGAGGGTTGAGGGTTTTTGCATTGGTTTAATCAGAGTCCACAGGTATAGATAACAAAGGTCACCAATTGCAAATTCTGAAAACTCTAAGAAGCTATCAATAATTCATTCATTTTGCAAATATTTATTGGGTTCCCACTGCATATCAGGTACAGTTCTTGGCACTGGAAATGGAGGATAGACTACAACAAACCCTGCTCTTACATAAAACACAAGGTACTACAAAAGATAAGTATATAGAAAATTTTTAAAAATGCATGTGTAATATGTTGTCGGATGGTGGTAAGTGTTATAAAGGAAAATAAAGTAGTGAAAGGCAATAGGGAGTGCTGGGAGTGCTATTTAAGATGGGGCGGGGGGGGGCACATATGTCTTGTGTGATATATTTACACTTCTGCCAGAGTAGAGTGATCCAAGAGAAGCATTGTCAAAGAGGAGGGGAGAAAGGTAGCTAGGGTTCAGATGATGAGGACTCTGTAAGCCATGATAAGACAGTGCAGTGACTTGGACCAGAGTAATAAGAGATGATGAAAATAGCCACTTTCTAGATATCCTGGATATATATGCACATATATATGCATACATATATATACAATCACTGGTTGGTAAGGTGTTATGAAAGTCCAGGCCCCTTGCCTCAAGTCAAGATAATTGGACTACTTAAAACTCAACCAAGTAGTAACCCAACATTAGCTGCTATTCCAGATAAATTATCTTTACTAGAGCAGATTAATAATGCCTCCTGTACATTGTATATTAATACAGCCTATGCATAAATTCAAACTTATTTTATATTCAAACATGCTGAGAAAGCCAATTGAAAAGTATAAACTCTATAGGCTTTGAATATTCAGGGAGGATGCAAGCCAAATGTGTCAAGCTTACCTGGAATGTAGGGGATATGTGTTAAATCAAGCTTACCAGGAGGAAATAACCTATCTAATACTCAGATAAAACACTTGAAGAAACTAACAAAACGTCCTTTTGCATACAAGCACTGTTTGACTTCCCATTCTTACATCCTCTGTATAAAAGGGGCCCAAAAATTCTATTTGGGGCTCGGTTTTTATCGGGACAAGAGTCCACCAAATCCGGCCAGTTGAAATAAATCATCTTCCTTCTCAAAATTCTCACATCCTGGCCTCTGATACCATGTATGCCCGACTTCTCTACTACTACATTTCTGGGGCCTCGTCTGGGATTACACTGAGACAGTCAGAGGTGGCAATGGTTGTTTGCCCCTCCTGGACATCTCCAAGGAGGCTGGGAGGGCCCGGGTGACACCCAGCCCTGGGAGCCTCTGGACTCCCCTTTTAGTCCAGAAGGAAGGTTGTGGACTTTGCCAGAGCCCTCCCAGAGGACCCGGGAGTACCAGAAGTTTTAAGAGACCCTGAGAATGAAGCAAGGAGCACCCCACACCAGATGGGTAAGGCCCCTGGGGGCATAGCACAGGAAAAGCCTAATTCTAAAATTAGGAGGGTGCCTAATCAGCTCTCTAAAAGGAGGTGACCCCAGTACTCCTTAAAATATGGGAGGAAGCCATCTCCTAAGTCTGAGAAAGGAAAAGGAGGGGTTGTGTGCGTGTGATTGTGGAGACTGAGATGCAGAAAATCACTTCTGTGGGGCGAGTGCAGAGTCCCAATCTGCAGTTCCATGGTGATTTCATATGGTAAAGGGCAGTCTGGGGGGCCTCCTTGCAAAGGGACCCTCTTCCAAGTTGGGGATTTAAAATGACCCGCTAAGGCTAAGTAAGAGGCACCGTAAGCTCCCGTGAGGGACGCGGCCAGAAATGGAAGAAGTGTAAAACTTGAGTGAGTGTTGTGCAGCATTGGCACAGGATAGAAACATGGGAAACACAAAGTAGGACCCCATTAGTTTGTATGCTGAAAAACTTCTCCCGTGCATTCAGTGAAGAAGTATACAACATAATGTTCCAGCCAGGAAAGCTTAGAATGCTTTGTGATTTAGAATGGCTGACTTTTAGCATGGGCTGGCCCCAGGAGAGCACTTTAGATCCTCAGATCAACCATAAAGTTCATGATGTAGTAACTGGAAAACCAGGGCACCCAGACCAGTTCCCCTACACTGATACCTGGCAAAACGCTTTGAGTCAAATTCTGCCCTGGTTAGGGAAGTGCACAACTAAGGAAGGCAGGATTTGCCTAATACAAAAGCTGAGGAGTGCTGTCCCAGGGACCAGACCAAATGATCACCATGCAAAGGATCCAGAGAAAGTGCTCCCCAAATCCAGTGCTGACCCACCCATTTTAGAAGGGCCACATGAAAATGACCTCCTGCCACATTATGCGATTGCTCCTACCATGGCAGTACTGAGGAATGAGAATGAGCAAGTTTCCCTAAGCAGCGCTCCCTCATCATCCCTGTGGGGAAGTGTGATGCCCACACCATCCCCACAGTTGCCTTTATTGCCATCTGCACCAGAGAGGGCACCTAAACCATCCCCACAGCTGTCTTTGGCATCTTCTGCACTGAAAAATGCAGACCAGCTGTCTCCACAGCCGATTGCCCCTGGTAATACAGCACTGATCATCAGTGCTGAAAAAAATGGTAACTCTGACCATGGGAAGCCCCAGGGGCAGAGGGAGCAGAAAGAAAGCTGGCTTTGCAGTTACCTCAGGGGGGAAACTGGACATTTATCCACCAGCCCTTTACCACAATGGACCTCTTTAACCAGAAAAGCCGCACCCCACCATTCTTGGAGAAGCCTCAAGCCATGACCAACCTTTTCCAGTCCATCATACAGACCCAAATGACAGGCTGCTCGCTCCCTGAGGGGTCGGGGGTCAGCGGGGGTAGACGGAGGGGCTGGCACGGCCGACGATGATGCTCTAAGACCCAGGCGAGGAGTGGGCCAGAGCGGGGCTTCTAAGGCGTGGGAGGACGCGTGGTAAGGAGAGACCACGGAGACAGTCTGGAGTGCAGAGCAAGTCTAATTTATTACGGAAGTGCAGGGGTTTATATAGAGAATGAGGGGGGCGAGGGTAGAGCAGGAGGAGTGATGGTTACGGGGCGGCTGGGGGTTGGCAGAGACTCGTGGGCGGACTTGTGGTCTTGTGTCGTTAGCTGTTACTAGGGAAGTGGGCAGATTTTAGGTTAGGATACAACATTTGCCCCTTTTTCTTTTTTGAGAAGGTGGGGGGGGGTAAGTGGTAAGTGAGGGGTTTGCTGGAGTGTGTATTTATGGACGTGTGTAGGCTATATTGGCCGCTAACAGGGGGCGGGTGGCAGGTCCAAAGAGTGGCAGGCAAGCAGAACAGACCAGCTGTGCTACACGTGAGTGGTGGGCTGCGCACTTCCCCCACTAGGTGCGACTACGCCTGCCATTCAGACTCGGGCCTGCCCGGCCCCCTGCCCGGCCGGGGAGGGAGAGCGAGGTTGGTAGCTAAGATGGGGAACGCACGGACTGGGGGAGCAATGGAATGCGTTGCGGGGTTCTTGGTTGAGTAGTCCTTGATTTCTTCATGGGGCGGGTTGAGCAGGGCTCGTTGGGGGGGCTGTCTTCAGTGGCGAGCTGATGGTACTGGATGCGCACGAAGGACGTGAGGATTGCGTTGGTTTGGTCCTTGGCGAGCTGGATGATTTTCTTGACAGCCCAGGGCCCTATGGTAAGAGCTAGGAAAATTATTATTAGCGGGCCTAGGAGAGGGAGGAGGTATGGGAGGAAGGTATGGAAGACTCCGGAAAAATAGTTAGCGGCTTCACGCTCTTTTTGGCGCCGCTCTAGTCCTTCTCGGACCTTTCTTAAGTTGTCCTCGGCAAGGCCAGTAGAATTGGCGTATATACAGCACTCTTCTCCAAGGGCGGCACAAAGGCCTCCCTCTTTGAAGAGGAGAAGGTCAAGGCCCCGGCGGCTTTGGAGAACTACTTCAGAAAGGGAATTGAGAGAGTTTTTAAGATGGGAGATAGCGACTTGGAGGTGGGAGATATCACTGTCGACAGCTTGCCTGAGGGAGGAAAGGGAAGAGGATTGTGTGGCAAGGGCGGCGATTCCTGTGCCTGCTCCGGCGAGACCTAGAAGGGTAGCAACTGTGAGGACGGTGATAGGTTCTCTTTTCTGGAGGTGAGCAGGGAGTTTTTGACTCTGAAGGGCGGAGAAGAACTCTTCGTCACTGTGAAAAAGGACTCGAGGGGCTAGGAGAATGAGTAGACAGGTTTCATTTGTGGCATTGAGGGTGGCGACGTTGAGGCAGGGGGTTAATCCCGTGGAGGTACAAAGCCATTGGGAGGTGTTATGAGGAATTAAGAATTTGGTGGAAGCATTGGGAGAGGAGTAATTGGAGCAGACATCTAGGAGGGGATGGGAACCTTGGCGAGAATGAACACAGCGCCCTGTGGAGGAAACAGATTGGAAGGTTAAGGGGACAAAGGAGGTGTTCCAGTTGCATCCGGTGGGGGAATTTTCAGAGGATTCGCTGAAGGTGAAGTTTGTGGCGACGGGCTCATATAGAGGAAGGGAGGGGGAGATACAAAGCCAGCAGCTTGCAGTGAGGTTGGGGTGGGAGGCGTTTAGAGAGGTGTATGCGGCTCTGATTAGGTTAATGAGGGGGCTGGAGTACTGAGTGGGGGGTAAGCGAGGCTTGGGGTAGTGGGAGCTAAGGGGGGCAGTTGTGAGAGAGGTGCCGGGCGAAGGAGAGGGCAAGGCAGAGCGGGGCGGAGAGGGAGGCTGAGCCTGTGGAGGATTGAGAACTTGATTTGGGCCTACTAGGGTGGAATGAGCGGGAATTGGCTTCTTTTTTATAATGATAAAGGCGCCATAGTCGTATCCGGTGGCAAATAAGCGGACTCCCCACGTGTGGCCAGACAGCCAGACATCGTTTGAGGGATTTTTGACCGTGAGGGTTATGCTGTTCCAGCCCTTAGTCTCAGTCAAGATGAGGTATGGGTCTTTGTTGGGGGTGCCAGACCACCCATAGGCTATGGTTTCGCATCCCCAGGAGGGGCAGTAATAGTCTGTAGGGTTATGGCATCCTCTGGCGGAGGATGGGTAGATGTAGAAGCCTGAGACAGAGGGGCTGCGCCCTCCCCACTCGCTAGCGGCGGGTGAGCCCATACATGGTTTATAGGAAGGGCTAGAGGACGGGCTCTTAATGAGTTCAGTGAGGTTACAGAGATTTGTTGTAAAGGAAGGGGCGGAGGCAGTTACGTTCACGAGGAGAAGCTTTTCCTGCTGCCAAAGGGAGAGAGTCCAATTAAAAGGCTGATGGAGTGGGTTGGAGAAGGCAGGCTGGAGAAGAGGAATGAGAAGGAGAAGGACTGGATATAGACGAGCTTCAGTCTTCTCTATCGGTGCTGTCATCTCGGGGGGCAGACGAAGAGGGGGTGCTCGGTGGTGGACTGTTGCTTGATAGCGCGGGTGCAGCGTTCTCTGGCTGTGACGATGAGGGCTGGAACTTGATCACTGCAAAAGGTGCGACGTTGTCCAGCGCGGGCAGCGTAGGGTGTTTGTCAGATGGCGGCACGAGGGGGTCAGTGGCAGGTCGGATGCAATGCGCAGGAATCCACAATGGTTGAGGCTCAGAATCTGGAAAGACACAAGCAAATCCTCGCCCTTGGGCAAGGAGTGGGGCTGGCTCTTGCCAGCGGTTAGTGAGGGGGTCCTTCCAGTGCACGAGGGGAACTTGGGAGGGCTGCCACATGGGACCCCAGTGCTTATGAGTGGGGGAAAGGCCTTCTTTGTCAAAGGAGAGGAGATTATGGTGTATAAGGCAGGCAGTGATGATGTCAGCTGGTGACTTGTGAGGAGCACATTTTGGATGAGCAGCTTGAGGTGCTGGTTGGTTCTTTCTACAACACCCTGTCCTTGGGGGTTGTAAGGGAGGCCAAAATGGTGTTTGATATTATAGAGTTGCAAAAAGGCGGCAAAGGCGGAGCTACGGTATGCTGGTCCATTGTCTGTTTTTAGGTCCCAGGGGACTCCCATGAAGAGGATGGCCTGTCGAAGGGCTTTGATGGCGTGTTTGGCGGTTTCTCCGGTTTGTGGTATGGCAAAGCACATGTGTGAGAAGGTGTCCACTGCTACATGCAAGAATTTTAGGCGCCCGAAAGAATTAACATGGGTGACATCTAGTTGCCATCTGGAGTTTGGGCGAAGGCCTCGAGGGTTAGCTCCTTGGGGTTGAAGTGGTCCAAGAGGGAGCAGAGGCGCGCATGTACGGCAGGAACGCACCAAGTGTTTGCAGGTTTCTATAGGTAAGTCTGGGAAAAGTTTGCGAATGGAACGGGCGGAGAAATGGAACTGTGAATGAAGTAATTTTGCTTGGTTGATAAGGTTTCCGAGCCGTGATTCATTGACTAGTCCTTCGTGATAATTTACACGTGAGAGCGCGGCGCAACATGCGGAGGAGACAGCTTGGTCTGCCATGTCATTACCACGGGCGAGAGGTCCAGGTAAGCTAGAGTGACTTCGAATGTGAGCGATGAACCAGGGCGACCGTCTGGACTCTAGTTGACGCTGCAGAAATTGGAGCGCTCTGTCAATAGCGGTGTCTGTTGGAAAGAAGGTGGCCAACGGCAGAGCATGGCACACTTGCATAGTGTAGAGACTATCTGTGAATATGTTGAGTGGTTGGTTAGGGTAGGTGTGCAAAGCAGTGGCGACTGCGAGGAGCTCTCCTACCTGAACAGAGAATGCGTTTGCGAACACAAGAGTTCGCGGCTCAGGTGATCCTGAGATGTAAATGACAGCTGCATATGAGGTCTTGGAAGCATTGGTGAAAGCCGTCGCGGCAAACGGAATGGGCTTGCGGGCTGGCAGCGGATGGAACGGGGAGGAGAGTGCGAGCCGTGAAAGGCCTTAAGTAGTCGATGGTGAGGATAATGATTGTCAAAGGAGCCTCGGAATGTTTCTACAAGTATTTGCATATCTTCATTGTGCATGAGTAAGTTGGTGGTGGCCTTGGCATCAAAAGGCCAGATAATTGTAGAAGGAGGAACTCCATAGGTATGCACGCAAAGTCCCACAAGATCGGAAGCGAGGGTGATCCATGCCCTCGTGAAAGGGCAAATTTTTGGAAGCTTGCTTTTGGAGGTATGTAGGTAAAGCAACGGCCCATCTTGCCAAAGAAGTCCGGTAGGCGTGACTCGGGTGGGAAGAACTAACGCAAGGATTGGCTGTCCTGGAGCGTAGCGCTCGAGGCGACAGGCTTGAAGAGCCTCATTGACATCTTGTACCGCTGCTCGCGCAGCAGGGGTAATGGTGATGGAGTGGGTGACCGCATTGGCAGGAAAATCTTTTGTTTGAAGAAGCTCGAAAAGAGGTTGCATTTGGGCCGTTGTGATTGGGAGAGCCGAGCGCAGCCAATTAATTTGGCCGCAGAGCTGTTGCAGTTCTGTAAGCGACATTTTTGGCGCGACTCGAAGCTTTGGTGCCACTGGCTTGACATAATGATGGAAGTGGAACCCCAAAAACTGAAGGGGGGTTTGAAGGCGAATTTTGTCTGACTGAACAGTAAGACCAATTTGAGCAAGGTTATGTAAGAGCGTGCTGACGAGAGCCTCGAGCTTGCGCGGGTCGTTGGCAGCGAGAAGAAGGTCATCCATGTAATGAATAATGTAGGTTTGTCCATTTGTTTCTTCACGAAGTGGATTAACGGCTTGGTTTACATTAAGCTGACAAATAGCTGGGCTGTTGCGCATCCCTTGAGGGAGGACTCTCCACTGGAAATGTTGTGCTGCGCCCTGGTGGTTTGTGCGTGGCACAGTGAAGGCGAACCGCGGGCAGTCTCGTGGATGGAGAGGGATGGAGAAAAAGCAGTCCTTGATGTCGATGATTGCCGCATGCATATGCTGCGGGACTGCAGTGGGGTGCAGGCATCCTGGTTGAGGTGACCCCATTGGCTTGATGTGCTTGTTGATCTCACGCAGGTCGTGGAGAAGGCAGTATTTACCAGTGCCTTTCTTGCTGATTACAAAGATAGGCGAATTATAGGGACTGGTGGATGGCTCAATGTGCCCTGCCTGTAATTGCTCCTCGACGAGAGCAGAGAGGGCTTGCAGTTTGTAGGCTGGCAAGGGCCACTGCTCGACCCAGATGGGCTCCTCTGTGTCCCAATCCAGAGGGATAGGGTGTCAGGCATTGTGATGGGAGCAGTGGCCCCTATAAGGGGGAGGGCAGATTGAGCGAAAGGGCTTCGGTAGTTAGGATGGCTCCCGTTTGGCTGAGAATGTCTCTGCCCCAGAGGATGCCGCCAACGGTGGAGAGGATGAGGGGCGGAAGCAACCGTGTCGGCCCTCTCGGTCCTCCCATTTGATAGGAGTGGCGCATCTCCAGGACTCGGCGGAGCCTGTGGCCCCAATTACTTGAGGCCCCTGCTCAAGAGCCCAGTGATTGAAGGCGGCAATTTCAAAGGGAATGCAGGAGACTTCAGCACCGGAGTCGAGGAGTCCCTCTAACCATTGCCCTTCGATTTTGAGCTCCATGACGGGCTTGGAGGCGCTTTTGATGGGAACTGTCCACATCAAGGCTTGGGGTTTCTCTGATGGGTGTCCTCTTGGGGGTGGGGCTGAGGCTTGCCCCGCTGGGAGTTTAAAGGTTGCCGAGGGTTTGCTGAGCGGCAGTCACGGGCCCAGTGAAATCCTTTTCCGCATCGCGGGCACGGGGTAGAAGGTCCTCTTGCGCGGCCTTGAGGACGAGATACAGGCGGCAGACGAGGCGCTTGGTTTGTTGGTGGTTGAGGACAGTCGCGGGCGAAGTGACCTGTCTCTCCACATCGGAAGCATCCGGACGAGACTGCCATAGCTGATGCAAAGGCATTGGCTAATGTTTTGGCCTGTGGGTCTATTTCGCGGCATGCAAGAACCCAGTTATGGATGGCTTTGTCTCGCATAGTTGAGATGATTTGGCGGCAGGCTTCAAGGCTGCCCTCTATGATGAGGTCTTTTGCAAGGGCAAGTTGGGCTTCTTCCCCGCGAACTTTACGTTGACAGGCTTCAAGAACGTGGGCCACAAAGGTGGCAAAGTCCTCATCTTTGCCCTGAGTGAGTTGGGTGATTTTAGTAGGACACGCAGTGGAAACATTTCGGTAAGCTTGCAAGGCGATAGTTTTCAGTCGTTGCCAGAATCCTGGGTCGACATTGCGGTACAGCGCTGGATCGACAAAGGTGCCGGTACCGGTGTAGGCATCCGGATGGTCATTAACGCCTGTGCGAGCGTTGTTGGCCATTTGCCTTTCTGCTTCGGCTTGGAAGTGTGCTCTCCATTCAATGAATTGGCCTGGTGTAAGAATGGCTCGGGCTAAGGAGATCCAGTCGTATGGGAGGACGAGTTGGGCTCCTAGTTCTTCTAACAGCTATTGTGCATAAGGGCTGCCAACTCCATCTTCTTTAACGGCTTTTCGAAGCGTTTTCATTTCGTCGTTGGTAAATGGGAACCATTCTTGTGGGTGCGCTGCAGTGGGCACCAGATTTAAGGGAAAGAGGTGTGTAGTTGGCTGGACGAGAACACGAGGATGTTGGGGCATCCAGGAATTCGTGGCCTGCCATGAAGTTGCATAAGATGGCGGTGGTTGGCAACATGGCGGCTTTCCTGCCGGCGTGTGCTGAGATGGTGGCGGTTGGTTTTCCAGTTTATAACAAGATGGCGGCGGCCCCTCTTCCAGTCTACACCAAGATGGCGGAGGCCTATCTTCCAGTCTACACCAAGATGGCGGCGGCCTCTCTTCCTGTCTATACCAAGATGGAGGCGGCCTCTCTTCCTGTCTATACCAAGATGGTGGCGGCTTCTCTTCCGGTCTACACCAGGATGGCGGCGTGGCAGGAAGAGGCGGGTAGAGAGAGGCCGACTCTTTACCGGAAGGCTCATGCTTCCCTTTTTCGGGCGAGGAAGAAGGCGGAAGTTTGCCATCTTGAGGATTTGTGGGTGGGGACTCCCCGTCTTCGGGTGAAGAGGGGGTAAGTTCGCCATTTTGAGGTGGTGGAAGAGGGTGACGCTCAAGATCGGCATTGAGCTGCTCGGATAAGGACTCGGTATCTGAATTGGGAGTGTTTTCATCATCAGGGTCGCAGTCAAGCGGCCGCGCAGCAGTCCCGGCGGAAATTTGGTAAGCGTCCTTTGGGGCTGGCGCACCAAGGAGGCAGGTGCGGATGGCCACAAGGGTGGGCAGGAGGCCGGGGGGAAACGACTTGCCATCATACTCCATAGAGGAGGTGACGCGATCAATGAGACGTGAGTAAGTGTCTGGGCTCCAAAGGTGGCAGGTGGCTAGCCACGGATTAAAGGGCAACAGAAGGTCCCAGTACTTTTGGAGCTGTCGCAAGGAGACTTTAACTTGGTTCATATCAAGTAAGGCAGCTAGTGCCCTAACTTGGGGTGCCTGACGGGAGGATAGGCGCCCGCCCATGACCTTCGCCTAGGGCCGGTAACGAGGGGTCCTTACCTTAGAAGCGCGGCGACTGAAGAGACGAGGGGCAGCAACGGGCAGGAACCGGACACCGCGGGGGGTCCCTGTTCGGGCGCCAGATGATGGGCTGCTCGCTCCCTGAGGGGTCGGGGGTCAGCGGGGGTAGACGGAGGGGCTGGCACGGCCGACGATGATGCTCTAAGTCCCAGGCGAGGAGTGGGCCAGAGTGGGGCTTCTAAGGCGTGGGAGGACGCGAGGTAAGGAGAGACCACGGAGACAGTCTGGAGTGCAGAGCAAGTCTAATTTATTATGGAAGTGCAGGGGTTTATATAGAGAATGAGGGGGGCGGGGGTAGAGCAGGAGGAGTGATGGTTACGGGGCGGCTGGGGGTTGGCAGAGACTCGTGGGCGGACTTGTGGTCTTGTGTCGTTAGCTGTTACTAGGGAAGTGGGCAGATTTTAGGTTAGGATACAACACCCAAACACCCACCTGGGCTGATTATAAACAACTCATTATGACCTTACTAAACTTTGAAGAAAGAATGCATGTCAGGCAGGGGCTCTGACCTGGCTTAGAGAGCACCCACCTGAGGGAACCCTGAACAGTGACCAACATGCCCACACATAGTTCCCAGACAAGACCCCTACGGGATCCCAACAAGATGACCGGGCTCAACTGACTAGAAACATTCCATAGGGCCTTAGTTAGAGGATTCAGGGCGGGGAACCAGAAAGCAGTAAACATGGCAAAAACAACCCAAATCCTACAGGCTCTAAATGAGAGTCCAGCTCAATTCTATGAGAAACTGTGCGAAGCATTTCGTGTATACATGCCCTTTAACCCAGATGCTCCCGATAGCCAAACAATGGTCAATGCAGCGCTCATTGCCCAATCACAGGCTGACATTCAAAGAAAGCTGCAGAAGTTGGTTGGCTTCGCTGGTATGAATATCTCTCAGCTCTTGGAAATGGCTACCAAAGTCTATGTCAACTGTGATGTAGAAACAAGGAAGGGAGAAAATCAGATGAAAAAGAAGGCAGATCTTCTGGCAGCGGCAATAGTTGAAAAATCCAATGCTGTGTCAAAGAGAGTAAACTGGAAAACCCCTGCCCCAAGGAGGGGGAAGGGCCCACCCCCAGGGGGAAATCAATACACATACTGCAGGGAAGAGAAACATTGGAAGTGAGAGTGTTCCAGCCTGCCGCTTGACCCAACTTCTGCAGCCAAAACATTAGCCAGGAAAGCTAGCAGGACATCACAAACCAAACCCTGGGTTCATAAAAATTCAGGAAAAAACCCTGCAAATCAGATCATTGGACTGGCAGGAATAGAGGACTCTGATAGAGATTATTAGGACAGACTGTGCAACTGTTCTCTCGGCCCCGCAGAGCCTATGGTCGGAATCCAAATTGGGGCCCACACCATACATATGATGGTTGACACTGGGGCTCAACACTCTGTAATGACCAAGCCAATTGCACCTCTATCAAAAAGACAAGCCACTATCGTAGGGGCAACTGGCAAAAGTGCCCAGCAGCCCTTCCTCCAAGCCAGGACCTGCAATATTGGGGGAAAGGGGGTTACTCATGAATTCCTTTATCTCCCAGAATGCCCAATCCCCCTCCTGGGTCGAGACCTGCTGTCTAAACTGCAGGCTCAAATTACCTTTAATGCCACGGGACAATCCACACTGACACTGAGACCACAAAACCCTCTGAAAATAGCGCTAACCCTTCCTCTGCAGGAGAAATGGAGACTTTTGCCTCAGTGAAACTAGCCAATTCATGGCCACACCGCTCCCCTTTGAAGATATGTCCGAAGTATGGGCAGAGGGCAACCCAACGGGGATTGCACATGACATTCCTCCAATTATTACTGAAATAAAGCCCACAGCCAGTCCAGTAAGCATAAAGCAATATCCACTTCCACGCAAAGTGCAAGAAAAAGTCTAGTTACATATTCAGAGATTACTGAATGAAGACATATTAAAGCTGTGCCAGTCTCCGTGGAATACCCGACTCTTTCCAGTTAAAAAAGCAGATGGGGATTACTGCTTGGTCCAGGACTTATAAGCAGTTAATTTGGCAGTAATAACTCCATTCTGCAGTTTTTAAGCCATATACTCTTCTCAGTTTAATACCCTCTTTGGCAATCCACTTTTCATGCTTAGATCTTTTTGTTTTTTTAATTTTTAAAATGTATTTCTCTCCCCTCCCCCACCCCAAGTTGTCTGCTGTCTGATCTTCTGTGTCCACTTGTATTCTTGTCAGCAGCACCAGGAATCTGTATTTCTTTTTGTTGCATCCTTTTGTTGTGTCAGCTCTCCATGTATGTGGCACCATTCCTGGGCAGACTGCATTTTTGTCATGCCAGGTGGCTCTCCTTATGGGGTGCACTTCTTGTGCGTGGGGATCCCCTACACGGGGACACCCCTGTGTGGCACAGCACTCCTTGCACACATCAGCACACATCAGCAAGTGGGTCAGCTCATCACATGGGTCAGGAGACCCTTGGTTTGAGCCTTGGACCTCCCATGTGGTAGGCAGATGCCCTATCTGTTGGGCCAAATCTTCTTCCCTATGCTTAGATCTTAAGGATACCTTGTTCTGCATTCGGGTAGTGCCCTGGAGCCAACCGATTTTTGCCTTTACAATCCGAACTAAGGCGAAAAGCAGCAGCTAAGATGGACACAACTGCCTCAGGG
Organism: Dasypus novemcinctus; assembly: GCF_030445035.2. Classification (NCBI taxonomy): domain Eukaryota; kingdom Metazoa; phylum Chordata; class Mammalia; order Cingulata; family Dasypodidae; genus Dasypus; species Dasypus novemcinctus. The sequence continues at coordinate 40,656,289 of NC_080676.1, forward strand.
ATTTAAAAATGCACCCACTATTTTTGGACAAGCCCTGGCCAGTGATCTCAAATCCTTTAAACTAGAAAGCCATGACTGTTTCCTCCTACAATATGTAGATGACCTCATCTTCAGAAGTCCCACCTCCCAAGACTGCACTGACAGAACCCATGCCCTTTTAAAGCATCTACAGCAAAAAGGCTATTGGGTGTCTAAAAAAAAAGCCCAAATCTGCCTACCTCAGGTCAAATATCTAGGTTAAAAAATAGTGCAGGGGTGCTGTGAATTGGGACTTGAAAGAACGAAAACAATCTGTAGTCTCCCTGAACCCAACACCCACCAGAAGCTGTGAGAGTTCCTCAGAGTGGCAGGATTCTGCGGCAATTGGATCACCGATTTTGGGGTCCTCATGCGCCCTTTGTATGAAGCCACAAAGGGGGGAGATTGTGATCCCCTGCTCTGGGAAAGCCCACAGAAAAATGCTTTCACTGCTCTCAAGCAAGCTCTAATGGAAGCACTGAGCCTCGGACTTCCAGATCTCAGTAAACAGTTCTACTTCTACATTCATAACTACCAAAGTATCGCAGTAGGAGTACTCACTCAATACCTCAGTTCCTGGCAAAGACCTGTAGATTACCTCTCCAAACAACTGGACACTGTACCCCAGGGATGGCCCTCATGTCTGCAAGCTGTAGCAGCTGCAGCAATGCTAACACTAGAAACCATAAAATTAACTCTTGGGCAGCCTATAATTGTCCGGGTTCCGCATGCAGTAATCACAATCTTAGACGCCAAAGGAACACACTGGCTTACTAACAGCCACCTGGTTAAATATTAAACCCTATTATTTGAAAATCCATCTGTCCAACTGGAATTTATAAAAAACCCTAAATACTGCCACCCTGCTACCCATGGAGCCAGAGTTTCCAGCCCATAACTGCTTGGAAACGTTGCAAGAAGTATATTCCAGCTGGCCAGACCTCTAAGACCAGCCACTGGCAAATCCTGACATGCAGTTCTTCATGGATGGGAGTAGCTTTATGCAAGGCAGCAACTGGTGAGTGGGATATGCTGTAGTAACATTCGAGACCATAGTAGAGGCGCAGCGCCTCCTGGATAACACATCAGCACAGAAAGCTGAACTCATTGCCCTCACCTGAGCCCTGCAACTTGCAGCTGGGGCCAAGGTTAACATCTACACAGACTCCAAATATGCCTTCATTACCTTGCACGTGCATGGAGCCTTATACAAATAAAAAGGACTCATTAACTCAGGAGGAAAGAGCATTAAATATGATACACAGATTCTGGAGCTACTAGAAGCAGTTTGAGAACCTATCAAAGTGGCTGTGACGCACTGCAAGGGGTACACCAGAAAAGCCACAACCCGTCGCCCTGGGAAATTGGAGGGCAGACACTGAAGCAAAAAGAGTGGCACAGGAAGGATCCTATCTGAAAACCTGGCTGCTGTCCCCATTCCTCAACCTCTTAATTATCAGAAACCCCAGTATGCACTGCCTGCTCTTTTCCTGCAGCCTCTGATTCACCGGGAACCGCAATATACTCAAGCCGAGAGACAGTGGATACTCTCTTGAGAGTGGGACACAAGGAGCAAATGGATGGTGGACATTGCCTTATTACAGAATAGTTGTGCCACAAATATTAGCCACAACTGTATTTCAAGACTACCACGAGAACACACACTTGGGGAAAACGCATCTTAAAGAAGTGTTAGCAAGATTTTTCTACATTACAATCTAGCCACTATCACCCATGCCATATGCCAGCAGTGCATGATATGTGCAAAAGTAACCCTAGCCAGAGACCCATGGAGCCCCAGGAGTCCAAAGAATCAGCAGTATGCCTCTTGAAGATCTAGTAGTTGATTTCACTGAAATGCCATGACCTGGAAGGTATAAATATCTCCTAGTCCTCATCTGCACCTTTTCTGGCTGGGTGGAAGCCTTTCCCACTCCAACAGAAAAAGCTGAAAAAGTAGCCAAAGTTCTCCTCAGGGAAATCATTCCTTGATATGGGCTACCCCACTCAATTGGCTCTGACAACGAAACAGACTTTGTCTCCGAAATCGCTCAAAAGATTGCCAATGCACTGCGCATCCAATGGAAAATGCACACAACTTGCTGTCCTCAAAGCTCAGAGAAAGTAGAGTGAATGAACCATACAATAAAAACGAATATTGCCAAGATTTACCAAGAAACTGGGCTAACATGGGTGCAAGTACTTCCAAATGTTCTCCTCCAAGTTCAGGCCAGCCCAAGCCAAAAGCTAAGCCTAACCCCTTAAGAAATTCTCTTTGGGAGGCCTCCCCCTTAATCCAAAATATAAAAGGGGATCTCAGAGGAAAGAGGAGACTTATCAATAACTCAGCAAATGATCAGCTTAGGAAAAATCCTATAAAACCTGAATCACTGGGTCCAAGAAAGGGTTCCCATTAGCCTAAGCAGCTCCACACACCCATACAAGTCGGGAGATACAGTACTGCCCCTACTGGTCCTATGTCACCTGGGCCACCTGGAACACAGACACAACTAAACAAACAGCCATCCTCACCGTAAGTATGGCCCCAGCTACCTGTCCACGTGGTCAATGTAACCCCTTAAACCTCACCATCCTTAACCCTGAATCCTAGAGGACTCAGGGAGTCCAAATGGGCATTGACCTTGATGGTGGAGGAATAGACCTGGGAGCCTACATCTGGGTTGGATATCAGGAACACCCACTCACAAGTAAAGGCCACTTTGTGTTCCACTCCTTCTATGAAGAAACGGAAAAGCCCTTTTCCATTCCACAAGTAGCAAGAAACCTCTTCATAAACCTAACTGACATAGTAGGGGCAGCCTTAAATGTTTCCTCATGCTATGTATGTGGAGATATTAATATGGGAGACCAATGGCCCTGGGAAACTAGAGAATACAGTTACAGCCAATCATATAATGAAACTGACCTCCTGGCTGTCTCTCAAGATAGTATGTGGCCCTTGCAAACTTCTGTCATAGGAAAATATTATGCTTCAAGGGCCTGTCTTAAACTCCTCTATATCTGTTGGGAACCTAACATGTACAGGGGGGAAATTCCAAAATTATACCACCAATATGACAGAGCCTTGGGGACCATGGAATGAATCTGACCTCGTACTCATAAATGTGCTTTCCCCAAATTAATCACAGTGTGGAACTCCACTGCAAAAGGCCCCTTTACTACCCCTAATGGTCTGTACTGGATTTGTGGAAAGGTTGCATTCTGAGAACTTTCCTGAAACTGGTGTGGTACTTTTATGCTCAGTATAATAAAACCCTCCTTCTTCCTCATTTCCTTAGCAGAAGGGAAAGAGCTAAGCCAGCCAGTGTATCTAAACATAAGAAAAAAATGGCTGTCATTACCTGGGGAAATAAAGAATGGCCCCCTGAGTGTCCAAAACTATGGGTCAGCAACTTGGGCAGAGGATGGCATGTGGGGTTATCAAACCCCTATCTATGCATGAAACCGAATCATCTGCTTACAAGTTGTGGTAGAAATAATAATTAATGAAACTGCTCGTGCTCTAAACTTACTGGCTTAACAGCAAACTAAATTCAGAAATGCTGTCTATTGAAACCATCTCATCCTACGCTATCTCCTGGCAGCTGAAGAGGGAGTTCACGGAAAATTCAATCTCTCTAACCACTGCCTTGAACTAGACAGCACTGGAAAGGTTATTGATGAAATTACAAAAAAAAAAAAAAAAAAATTGCTCATGTTCCAGTGCAGACCTGGAATGGTTGGAATTTAAGTAATTCCTTTGGAAGCTGGCGGTCAATAGTAAACAATTTCTACTTCTACTGGGAATAATTGCCTTCCTCATAGGAGGATGCACCATGCTTCCTTGCCTCCTCCCTTTTATTGTAAATAGAATGAGCACCCTAATAAATGATATAGTAAAAATGCAGACAGCTGCCCATCTTATGGCTCTATATACATGCCAGTAAGTCCTGAGAGACTCTGACAATAGTGATGCTAAAGCTTAATAACCTTAAGCAGGCATCAAAGGGGGGATGTAATATAGCCTGTGCATAAAATCAAACTTATTTTATGTCCAAATATGCCTAGAAAGCCAAATGAGGGAAGTGGACATGGCTCAACTGATAGAGCATCCACCTACCATGTGGGAGGGTCCAGGGTTCGATACCCAGGGCCTCCTGACCTGTGTGGTGTGCTGGCCCACATGCAGAGCTGCTACATGCAAGGAGTGCTGTGCCAAGCAGGGATGCCCCTGCATGGGATGCCCCATGCGCAAGGAGTGTGCCTTGCAAGGAGAGCTTCCCCATGTGAAAAATGCACAGCCTGCCCAGGAGTGGCCCCACACACATGGAGAGCTGATGCAGCAAGATGATGCAACAAAAAAGAAATGCAGTGCCACTGAGGGTGCAAGCAGACACAGAAACACACAGTGAATGGACACAGAGAGCAGACAACAGGGGCAGGGAGGAGGGAAGAGAAATAAATAAAATCTTAAAAAAAGAAGAAAAAAAAAAAAGAAAGCCAAATGAGAAGTATAAACTCTGTGGGCTTTAGATATTCAGGAAGGATGCAAACCAAATGTATCAAGCTTACTTGGAATGTGGGAGGTTCATGCTAAAAGCTTACCTGGAATGTGGGGGATATGTGTTAAATCAAGCTTACCTGGAGGAAATAACCTATCTAATACTCAGATAAAACACTTGAAGAAACTAAAAAAAAGTCCTTTTGCATACAAACACTGTTTGACTCCCCACTCTTATATCCTCTGTATAAAAGGGACCCAAAAATTCTATTTGGGCTATTTTTATCAGGACAAGAGTCTGCCGAGTCCAGCCGGTTGAAATAAATCATCTTCCTTCTCAGAATTCTCATGTCCTGGCCTTCGATATCACATACACCTGACTTCTCTGCTACTACAAAATGACCATTCATCTGAAAAATACATTCTTATCTATCATTCTCAGAAAGGAAGATCAGGGACAGTTCACATTCACTTAGGACAATAACAGTATATATGTGCAATCTTGTCCTCAGAGCTGTTAACTCTCCCCCCTTCTGTCATAGCCTAGTTCAAAGGACCTGAAACATATGAATATTCTGAAGAACATCACATTGGCCCACTATCAATGATGCCCTATTAATTTGTCAGGATGATCAAAAATTGGTCAGGATAATCAATATGTTGGAATTCTTGATAAGATTCATGAGGTCTGGAGATAAACCCAGTGAAGATTCAGTATCTGCCATATCAGTGAAGTTATGGGGGGTACAGTTTTAAGACATGCCAGAATTTTCCATCCAACATAAATAGCAGATTATTGCATTTCACACCTCCCACCACTATGAAGGGAGCACAATGCCTAATCGCTGTTTTGAGTACTGAAGGCAGCATATTCCACATTTGGGTATATTTCTCTGATTCACACCCTGTGACACACAAGTTGATAACTTTGAGTAAAGCCCAGAGTAGACTCTGTAGAAAGTATAAGTTATGGGACAAGAGGGTCTGCTGTTGGGTCACATAATCCAAGAGACTCTTATAGCATGAAAGGGATCTGTGGTGGGCAGAGACGCTGATAGTGATTGAACCATACCCTACACAAAAGACACGTGAAAGTCCTAATCTCGAGGCCTGTGGGTGTGGACACATTTTTAAACAGGATCTTTTTTTTTTTTAATTTTTTGTTTTTGCCTTTGTTTTTTTTTTTTTTTTTCACCCCACCCCAACCCCACATGGCTCCCTCGTCTGTCTGCTCATCTTCTCTTGGAGGCACTGGGAACTGAACCCAGGGTCTCCCATGTAGGACTTTGATGCCCAATTGCTTGAGCCACGTCTGCCCCTGTAAATAGGATCTTTAATGTGTTTTCAGTTAAGATGAGGCCAAACTGAATGAGAGTGAGTCTTCATCTATTATAACTGGAGTCCTGATAAAGAAATGACTGAGCAAGAGGAGAAGGAAAACAGAGGAGGAGGCAGAAAGAGGGAGATCATTATGAGACAGATAGAGAGGTATGTCTATAAGCCAAGGAATGCCAAGGATTGTCAGCAAATCACCACGAGAATGCTACAGACTTGGGAGAAGGCATGGTCTGCCAATACCTTGATTTTAGACTTTTAGTCTTCAGAACCGAGACAATAAATCCCTGTTGTTTAAGCTAACCCATTCTGTGATATTTGTTTTAGTAGCCCTGGCAAACTAAGAGAGATGCCATATGGAGTTTATGGCAAGCCCCAGCTGGAATATCAAAACATGGATTCTTGGACTTCTGGAGAATTACATACTTCTCATTTATCAGCTTCTCACTTGTTACTAAACTATAATATATACAAAGCATCTGACCATGGACTACCAAGTGACCATATAACCAGAATTGCCCATCACAAACTGGGCTTTGCCAGATTTGCCAAGTCATAAGTTTGGCTGGACCCACCAGCAATCGAATATAAATGAAATGGCACACCCATGATCTTTCATGATCAGATTCAAAAGGCACAAGAAAACTGCATAATCAGATGGCCCAGACCATGGCATCCAACACGGTTGTATCAGCATCTCTTCCTCACCTCACACCAATAGCCACATGATGAGAAGAGGGAGGTGCTAGATGAGAGAAAAGGAAAAGTGCTGAATTAGATTCGGGGATGGATTGGCTGAAGTGTATGCAACCCCAAAATGAACTGCAACTGTACTTCAGCTCCACTCTACAGCAGCACTGAAAAAGAGCATTGATGGGAAATTTTTCCCAGGGGAAGAGCTTTGAGCAGTGAACCTGATCATCCTGGTCACCCACTTTGGGGGAAAAAAAGTAGTTCAGGTTAAAATGCATGCAGCCTCATAAATGATTTGTTTGGTTATTCTGGGACCTGAGGGAGAAATGATGGAATGTCAGGGACAAAGAGGTCTAGGAAAATGGTATGTGGGTGGATTGATGGGAATGGTCATGAAGTGTGAAGATTTTTGTATTACGTGTTCACACTCACCAAACAGCATCTGCCACAGGAGAGGCCCTAAACAACTACAACAACAAAAAGAAAGAATGAGTTTGTCACTTGACGTCAGCTAAGCCGTCATCAGCAGCTCCAGTTCTTGCACAATAGATGCATGAAAACAATGGCCATGAGGGTAGGAATGGAGTGTCGACATGGGGCAAAAAGTACATTCTCCCTTCACTGAAGCTGATCTAGCTACTGCCACTACCAACTGTCCAACCTGCCAGCAATAGAGACCAACACTGAATCCTCTATATGGCACCCTATATTGGGAAAATAAGGTTTATGGAAAGTTGGTAATATTAGACCCTTCTAACTTGAAAGGGAAAGCAATTCATCTTAACTAGAAGCAGTGTATACTTTATGTAAGGCTGCCTTTTTTGCTTTCAGGTTATCAACAAGCACCATTATCCAAGAGTGGACAGAGTCTGATCACCGACATGAGATCCCACACAACATCACATTGGACCAAGGGGCACTCTAGAGCAAAGAAAATGTGACAGTGGACTCATGACGTGGGATCACATATTACACCAAGCAGCTGATCAGATAGAACAACGGAAGAGTGCAATTGTTATGAAGATGGAACTCCATCTTCCTCAAAACAGTCAATAACCTACATCAATGATACGTATATGGTGCTCTCTCCAAGACCTAAGTTGTGGAAATTGAAGCAATCCTTACCATCACTCCCTGTGACTTGGCAAACTTGTACTTTCCATATCTGTAACTCTGGTTTGCAGGTTTAGAGGTGCTGATTTCTAGAAGGGAAGTGCTTTCACCAGGGAATATGGCAAGAGTCCGATTAAACTTTTAGCTGCAATTATGATCTGGTCACTTTGGGCTTACATGTTAAAGACCAGCAGCAGGGAAAGAAGTCACTATTCTATTTTCTAGGGAAAAGTCATCCTAATTATTAGGAGGAATTACTAGGAGGAGGCAGAGTTGCTGTAATATAACATAGGCAGGGAAGAACATACTTATACCCACATGGTCCCATGCAGTGATCTATCTGGGTGTCTCTTGATACTCCCTTGTTCATTTTGATGATAAATGGAGAAGCACAGCAGCCAACATATTCAGAAAGACACAGTGACCAAGGGATGAGACCTCTAATAGATGAGTGTCTGGGTCACCTTACCAGGTAAGTCACTTAGGTCAGCATGTGTGCTAACCAAGGGCATTTTAAAAGGATGATAGGGTGGGAGATGAGTATCTGTTGCAGCCTCAAGACCAACTACAGCAGCAATAGCTGTTCATTCCACTAACTTTCTTCTTTTAAGTTTCCCAAGGAAAACATATCCATCAGAATCAAGAATGAGTTTCTTCCAGGAAATGGATCCAAGCAATACAAAAAGTTGCCTCTATGGGATGCTGTGGCACATTGTGCATATTCTCCTATTTGAGTACTAATCACTCAGCCTTCCAGCCACTGGAAATTGTCCTCAGATGTAAGGAGCCACCTTACCCAAAACTACACTTCCTTCTCAGGACCAACCTTCATCCAGGGACTTCTTGACATTGAAATATAAAGGACCAATCCCAATTGCCACAATTTGAGACAACTTTAAAGTCCATCCTAATTCCAGAGTGTCCACGAGATTGGTTCAGATCTTCATTGAGACTGCATCGCAGTTCAACTTTTTTTCCCCCCATCTTATTTACATCACACCTACAGGTGTCAATTCCAAGAACAATCCTCAATGAAGTTTCTACATACAACTTTCCACTTCAAAGCTAGTTCCTCAGGAATCCCAACCTACACCACATGAATAGGTATTAATATTATTACTAGACCTCAGCGTGCTTTAATCCCTCCCCCCAAAAAATAAAACTATAAGGTTAATATTAAAGTAAATCCATTTACAGTTGAGATAACTCAGGCTTAGAGAAGTTAAATAAGTTACTGAATATCTCACAGCCTGTAACTAGTGGAATCAGGATTTGATCCAGGTATGTTAGCTTCTAAAGCCTGAGAAGTTTTATGAACCGCATGAACACTGATTTGGGTAGATGACTTGCCTGAAGAATTCTGTGAAGTGTTAAGTATTGAATTGGGGGCATGAGGCGAGGCAGGAGAAGATAAGTCTGAAAAAGACAGATGTGCTCAAATTGTGGTAAACCACAAATGCCACAGCAGACGTAGATTTACCCAATCTTTTAATCATTTCTGTAGAACTCTCCACTGTTCTTTAAAAATTTTAAAGTTCATGTTTTAACATAAGGTTCATTGTGTAGTATATTTCTATGGATTCCACTATTCTTTTATCCAAAGAATTAAAAACAATATGGCTTCTTGACATGGTGCAAGTTAATTGAAAAGTTACATTCACCCCCTTAATTCTGTTATAGCTTTGCAGGTATGAAAAATGATAGGGGGCTGGAGGGAGAAGAGTATGGCAATAGCGTAGAGAGAAATCCAATTCCCCCTTCCCAGGGGCTTGTGGGGTGAAGGTGCCAACCATGGAATGCTGCACTCCTACCCCCTGTGTTTATTCAGCCTCGAGGCTGAGGTTTGCCTTTGAGTTGTAACCTTTATAAGGGGTTTGCTTAATGACAGAATTATTCAACTACATAGCTTACTCCAATTAGAAAAAGGCTGTTTGGATTCTAATTGGCCTTGACACAAGTCTGCTTAAAGAGATTCCCCAAGAATTATAGAGCTACTTTCAGAGTTTCACTTGGCCAGAAATATGAAATGTAACACGGTTTTTTGAATTTTCTGCACTTACCATGAAACGACCAAGCCACAGGTATCAAACATGCTTTGTTTTTGTGTTATAATCACATTACAAATTGAACATTTCCACATGTGCAAGTTGGCAAATCGAAAATGAATGATCATGAAGATTGTAATTACATATATCAGGTATATATTGCCTGCATATTTTCACTCATAGAGAAGTGAATTTTCTCGGGTCCCTAGGCATCCATGTATAGTGTGTTTATAGGATGTAAAATCATCATCCTATATGTAAACCAAAAATGTACATTTTTAAACAGTTATCACCAGGTTAGGTGAAAAGCCAACATAATATTTGAAAGGTGTAAATAACAGGAAGGGATAGAGATTCCGAAGTTAACCATGAGGAAATGACTAACAATAATGGGCTGAAATAAGAAGAATATAATTTAAACTAAATATCAGAATGGAAAAAAATAAGCTTCCTGGCTACAATAACTATTAGGGAATGAAATAATTCCTAAGGGAGGTCAAGAGATCTTCTTTACCCTGGACTTTGGAAATGAGGCATGCATTCTTGGGTCTTTTACAACAAGCAGTTTTGTTTGGGGGAGTGAAAGGAGATCTTTTAGGTTTCCATTTTCTGTGACTTGATACTAAGGAAAAATCTCAAAAATAATCTTGTAATTGCCCATTAAATGTTCACCAAACCTCCTTTGAATGGTATCCTGCATTTATTAATACCTTGTAGTAAACATTAAGTCTTCGATTCCTTTGCAGCCAAGAAAAATCCCACAGTCATGCAGTTTTTAGCAACTATGATTTTCTTTTACTCCAAACTAAGCTTGGTCCCAAGGGCTACTTGATGGTCTTCCACTCATCCCTGAGCAGTTCTCTCTGCCACCGCAATGGAGATTTTCCCAAGAAATGCACTGCCCCTCCCTCCCCAACCTTAACTGCTTTCTCTTAAAAGACTGTTTCCTACTTTAAAGAGAAAATGGAGGGAAGCAGATTTGGCTCAACTGATAGAGCGTCCGCCTACCATATAGGAACGAGGTCCAGGCTTCAAACCCAGGGCCTCCTGGCCTGTGTGGGGAGCTGGCACACGCGCAGTGCTGCTGCACACAAGGAGTGCCATGCCACACAGGGGTGCCCCTTGCGTAGGGATGACCCAAGCACAAGGAGGGCACCCCACAAGGAGAGCTGCCCTGTGCAAAAACGCAGCTCACCCAGGAGTGGCACCGCACACACAGAAAGCTGACACAGCAAGATGACACAACAAAAAAAGATATACAGATTCCCGGTGCTGCTGAGAATGCAAGCAGACACAGAACACACAGTGAATGAAAACAGAGAGCAGACAATGGGGGGGGGGGGGGGAGGAATAAATGAAATAAAATAAAAGAGAAAATGGAAATGGAAACCTCAAATATGAGCACTATAAAAGGCATGCTCCACCTACAAATTAATCTTTCTCTTCCTCCTTGTGGAGATGGAAGCCCTCTTCTTGTCCTTCCCCTGTGTGTCCCTAACTGCTGTCATCTCCTACAGGAATTTGCCCAATCAGTCACCCCCACTCTTGTCAACTTTAAAATTTCTCTCTCCTAAGGATGATTTCTTTCCCCAAGTGTGTAGATATGCTTTTCTCACACTTTTTTTTTTTTGGGGGGGGGGGGGAGGAATGATGTGGGGGCTTCTCAGTCACCTCACAAGAGAGCAGACCACAGTGCCAGTGGGCCAACTCTAAGGTTCAAGTGTGGCCTTAGGTTGGATGCTGGCAGAGAAAGAGGAATGGGTGGAGTTTGGATAAGCAGGCTGGGGGCAGGTGTGGGAACACATGTGTGCCAGCAGAGCTCCTCATAGAATGGGGGCTCCAGAGGGGGGAGAAAAGAGAGAGGACTCCTGTGAGGGATGGAGGAGGGGAGGGCTGGGGTTGACTCTCCCCAAGCTTACCATGTTCCAGAGCAGAACTTTAAGGAATTGAAGAGTTTTAAATAAAAGTTCAGTCTTGCAGGTGGTTATAAAGGTACAATTATCAAGTGGAAAGGGTAGAAAATATTTTACTTACGTTTGTTAGATTGGTTCAGTACTTTTATTTTATTTATTTATTTATTTATTTTTAAAGATTTATTTTTATTTATTTAATTCCCCTCCCCTCCCCCGGTTGTCTGTTTTCTGTGTCTTTTTGCTGCGTCTTGTTTCTTTGTCCGCTTCTGTTGTCGTCAGCAGCACGGGAAGTGTGGGCGGCGCCATTCCTCGGCAGGCTGCTCCCTCCTTCGCGCTGGGCGGCTCTCCTTATGGGTGCACTCCTTGCGCGTGGGGCTTCCCTACACGGGGGACACCCCTGTGTGGCACGGCACTCCTTGCGCGCATCAGCACTGCGCATGGGCCAGCTCCACATGGGTCAAGGAGGCCCGGGGCTTGAACCGCGGACCTCCCATGTGGTAGACGGACGCCCTAACCACTGGGCCAAAGTCCGTTTCCCGGTTCAGTACTTTTAGGTATTAGACAATGGTATTTTAGGATGCCATTCAAAGTGGAAAGGGTAGAAAATACTTTATTTAATAGTTTGTTAGATTGGTTCAGTGCTTTTAGGTATTAGACAATGGTATTTTAGGATACCATTCAAAGGAAGTTTGGTGAACATTTAATGGGTAATTACAAGATTATTTTCGAGATTTTCCTTAATATCAAGTCACAGAACATGGAAACAGAAAGATGTACTTGTCTTCATTGACCCTCTTGCCCAGGTCTTGCAAATAAAAAGGGTGGCCTGCCTCAAGCTACTGGAATCTGGCTTACCATTCTCTTGCAAATTCTTTTAAATTCATCAATGATTATTTTCTGCTTCTTACCATTTGACACTGTTGACCAGTCCTTCTTCAAAACTCTCCTTCAGCATCTATACACCATGGTCTCCTAGTTCTCCTCTTTCTACCCTACCCTTTCCTACTTGTTTTTCATGAGTGTCTGGTCAACCATCAGTCAACTAAATGTATTATTTCCCAGAATTCTGTCCATAGGTTTATTTTCTTCTCATTCTACAACCTCTCTTATCTTTTCTAGACTGTTTACTCACAAATATATAATCTATAAGCCATATGAATGAGTCCCAGCCGAGACCCATTTTCTAATACCCAGCCAATTCTTTCCAAATACCCCTTGGGTAATACACTTGAGTGTCTCATAGGACTCAAAAGGGCAAAACCTGAATTAATTATTCTTCCTCCATCCATCACATGGGTGGAGAATATTTTCTCCTAAAGTATTCCTTAATTCTGCAAATGGTAACTACCGTATACCCTATAACAAACAAAATTCTGGAGCAGGATTTTGAATACTCTGGGTTTTTTTTTTTTTTACATCTAATCCTTCATCAACTCCTATTGACATTACTTCTTAAATATCACTTGAGTCTGTCAATCCTTCCTCTCTATTCTTCCAAACTGTTCTTAGGACATGTTTATTTCTTAATACAATTTTGCCATTTCTCCCAGGAATTATTGTAATACACCCAACTCTGTGTTCATCAATCTATGGGATGAGATCCTGTGGTAGATTGAACTGTGTACCCCAGTTTAGGTATCTTGTTCATCTTAATTCACTTTCCTGTGAGTGTGAACCCATTGTAAATAGGACCTCTTGAAGATGTTTTTACCTAAGGCATGGTCCAACTAAGGAGAGTGGGCCTTAATCAGGAATACTGGAAGCTTTATAGAAAGAAAGCCACAGGGAGAAAGGAGCCAGAAGCTGAAAGTCAGCAGGAAGCCCAAACAGAAAGGACAGGAATCACATGTGATGGAAAGCCAAGGAACCCCAATGATTACTGGCAGCCAACAACAGAATGCCACGGTCTTTGGAGAGAAAGCAAGCCTTGATGATATCTAGATTTTGAACTTCTCTTAGTTTCTGAAACTGTGAAACAATAAATTTCTGTTGTTTAAACCAATCCATCATCCAGCATTTTTCAGAGCAGCCTGGCAAACTAAGACAGATCCCTTAGTGGTTATGAAATAATTGTAGTAGATCATGTACGTTTGGCACTTTTAAAAAACAGAAATGAATAGAATATAATAGGCCAAAATAAAAAATGCAGAGTGAAGTACATGAGCAAGTTAAAGGCTAATACTATTTATTGAAACTTTGGTGTCATTTTATGAATGCACACATTAAATTACTATGTACAGATATATTGGTTGTAAGTACCTACAGGATTGCAATGTAAAAATTATTTTTTACTAAGGGTAGCAATTGCAAAAGTTTGAGAAAAACTGAACCCACCACTCTCCGGGCTTCTAGTCTTGACACTTGCAGTTCTCTCTTCTATTATGAGTTTTCTAATCTCACATTCTGGCCCTGCTAGACACTTCAGGATCATCAGCAGGACTAATTCAAACTCTACATAACTTAGGGATTGGTAATTTTGGAGTGAGTTGCTAAAGAGTGCATTGTGGGAACACAGGCTGAGGCACTACAGAAACTTTCAGCTTATGCTCCCTTTATTAATTGCACAATACAGAGTCCAGAAAGGGCAAATAATCTGTCACTTACACAAGAGTCCAAAAAAGAAAGTAGAGATGTCCCAGCGTGGTTGTTCTCCCAGGTGGTCAAAAAATGCTCTAATTAAGGGTTGAGAGTTGGCCCCTCCTCATGCTCCACTTTGGGCAGATCAGAGGAGAGATCAGTCTATACTGTGTGAGAGTGGTTTTTATCTACGTTGGGGAATGTTCCCTGCCATAGAGAATTCCTTTTCTAATAAGCAACTGGGGCTTGTGGAATTAACATCTTCCTTATGTTATGGAATGGCATACAATAGAAACGGGAGGGGGTAGCGGGATATAGAATGGCCACTTAGCTTATATCTGTGGATGTGTGGATAGGTGAGGGCTGTGTAATAGCCTGTTAACAGCTGTCTGTGATTTCCCTAACAATGATCATCTTTCTCCTCCAGCCTCATCTGCTCGTCCCTCTTGTGATGATTAATTTCACGTGTCAATTTGACTGGGTTTTGTGGGTTTTGTTTGTTTGTTCGTTTGTTTATTAGGCAATACCAGGGAGTGAACCTGGGACCTGGGGCCTTTTACATGGGAGGCAGGCCCGCAACCACTATGCTACACCCGCTTCCCTGGCTAGTTCTTTTGTTTGTTTTCCATTTTCTGTTTTTAATAAATTTTATTTTTACTTTTAAAGGAGCTTTAAATTACATAAATGTTATATTGAAAATATAGGGGATTCCCATATACCCCATCCCCTCTCCCTCCCATACTTTCCCCCATTAACATCTTTCATTAGTGTGGTACATTTGGTACAATTGATGAATACATATTGAAACATTGCTACTAAACATGGTCTATAGTTTACATTATGTTTTACACTTTGCATTGCACAATTTTATAGCTTTTGACAAGATGTATAATGGCTGGTATCCATCATTGTAATATCATGCAGAATGATTCCAATGTCTCAAAAATGTCCCATATTACACATTTTCTTCCCTCTCCCTCCCCTAGAACCTCTAGTGACCACTGTCTTTATATCACTATTACAAGTTCTTCCATTACTAGAATAATAATAAGTTTACATTAGTCCATAGTTGTAATCCCCTCTTATGTTTATGTGTTCCTCTATCTTGAGGATTTGGGGATGGTGATGCCCAACTCTGCTTCCAATGGAGAGGGGCTTAGATCCCATGGGGCAGATGGATGGAACTGTCTTGATGCAGTTGTAGATACTCTCTACTATTTGGGTTGGGTGTTGTCTATCATCATCCTTTTGTTAGTTGTCCTGGGTGAGTCTGATGAACTGGAGGGTAGGTATTGGCTGCAATTCTGTTGAGATTCAAGGCTCACCTGGCATATGAACAGCTGGAAGATTTAAGTCTCTGCAACATATGTTTTTCAGGTACAGTGCTAATTATAGGTTCAAATAAATAAATAAATAAATACACGCACACATATATGTCCTGTGAGTACATATCTGTATCTCTGGAACACCCTGACTAACCCACCTCCCCAGATCCATCCAGCACACTCTCCAAGACTGACTCATCTGCAGTTTCCTGAACTCAGCATTCTCTCTCATGCTCTCAGCTTTTACACATGCTGTTTCTTTTGCCCAAAATGTGATTGCATCCATTATCACCCTCACTGAACATCATTCTTTAGGGTACATTTTATTGGTATGAAGCATCATGAGACTTTCTCTTATAGAATTACTTGTATAATTCGGTACATGTACAGTTTCATAGTAGACTACGAAAGTTTCACAGGTTTTTCTGAGTGTGTACTGGGGATTAAAAAGTCCTCCACACCCCATGTATATATAATTAGGGTTTTGATATATTTTCTTCCAATGTATATGCTAACTTTTATAAGGTTTTAATTACAGGTTAACTACAGTTTAGATTTCAACAATTTCCTTTAACATGATATCATAAACATTTTCCATATTTTCTCATCATTTCCATAGCACAGCTTTATAAAAGTCTGTAATATGCTACTGAAATGGTTTTACAAGGGGCATGATATAACTAGACCTTTGATTAAAAAGATTACTCTACTGATGGTGTGAAGAACTGGTAGGAGTATGAATAGATGGAAACCAAAGAAATCAAGCAGAAAACTACTCTATCACCCCCAGTTAAGAGAGGGTGAGGACAATAAAAATGTTGAATAAATGAGAATAAAAGAAGAATGAAGGCACTGGAAAAGATGCAAGAATACTTAATAAGAAAAAACTGTCAGGCTTTGGTGAAAGATTCCATTGGCTTACGTGGTAGAAATAGTGTCTTTATTAGATGATGCTCTCAACCAAAATTCTGAGGAACATTTTACAGGATAGTGTTAGGGAAAACAATGAGTTGATTTTGCACACTAACATTGCCATTTGGAGAGTCTCCAAAGCATAGACAATAGCTGAATGATTCAAAGATTAATAAATAGAGTTAATTCTTATTTTTTTATAACAGGATGTCTGAAGATAGCATCTAAAACAAACCAATTTATAATTGGTAATACAAGAATGTTATTTTAAAACAAGCATTTAAACAGCTAAAAGGCTTGAAATTGTTTACATATGAGAAATGGGAAAAGAGGATGAGGCAGACCAATGGATTTTTACAAATATATTACCAGATATAAAAAACAATCTGGGGAAGTAGATTTGGCTCAATGGATAGAACATCCACCTACCACATGGGAGGTCCAGGGTTCAAACCCAGGGACTCCTGACCCATGTGGTGAGCTGGCCCATGCACAGTGCTGATGTGCTCAAGGAGTGCCCTGCCACGGAGGGGTGTCCCCTGCATAGAGGAGCCCCATGCACAAGGAGTGCACCTCATAAGGAGAGCTGCCCCATGCGAAAAAATGCAGCCTGCCCAGGAGTGGCACTGCACACAAAGAGAGCTGATGAAGCAAGATGACGCAACAAAAAGAGACACAGATTTCCGGTGCTGCTGACAAGAATACAAGCAGACAGAGAAGAGCACACAGTTGAATGGACACAGAGATCAGAAAACAGGGCAGAAGGGGAGAGAAATAAATAAAAATAAATAAATATTTTAAAAAAAACAATCTGACTTCTTAAAGTTTGATAATAAATAATGAGCAGATTTAAGGTAAAAACATGAAGTGTGTGTATATATGTGTGTATATATATATATATATACACACACACACATATACATAAAAGCACAGTTAGAAAAGGCTACAGATTTTAAGGGTCAGCTCAACACAAAATAAACACACCCATATAATCATCACCCAGGCTAAGAAAGAGGACATCTTCAACACCCAGATATATGACTGTGTTCTAACATATCTAACCCATTACAAACCCTTTCCCTGACTGTGGAAAGTAGCCACTATCCTCACTTCTAGTATCAAAGATCAATGCTGCTTGATCTTGAACTTCATATAAATCAAATAACAAAGTATGTATTCTGTTGTGTCTAGCTTCTTTCACTTTACATTGTGTTTGTGAAATCTATCTGTGCTGTTGCATGTAGCTGCCATCATTAATTTTTAATGCTATATAATATTTCCCTATATAAAAATACTGCAATCACTAGTATATTTACCCATTCTATTGGTGACGGATATTTGGACTGTTTACAATTTGGGGCTATTATGAATAATACTGCTGTGAACACCTTAGTATATGAATTATGGTACATATATGTATACATTTCTGTTGAGTAGCTGGGTGATATTGTATAACATATATTCACTTCTAATAGGTAATGGTTAAGTAATTTTCCAAAGTAGTACAAATTTATCCTGCCACCAGCAAAGTATAAGAGTAACCATTGTTCCACATCTTACCAACACTTGGTAATTTCAGGGTTTTTTAATTTTAGTAAATCTCTTTTTGTGAAGGGATATCTGATTGAGGTTGAAATTGACATTCAGTAGTAGTTGGATATTCAAATGTAGAAGGATATTCAGATATCCTCTTTTGTGAAGTGCCTGTTTAATCTCTTGCCCATTTTTCAGTTGAGTTTGTCTACTTTATTCTTTGACTGGTAGGAGTTTATTATAAATTCTGAACACAAAATATTCTAACCAATTATCTTTTTGGATAGAACTTTTGTAGTCCATTAAAAAATATTTCAACACTGAAGTCATGAAGCTACCTTAACTATATGATATCTTAAACCTTTGTTGTTTAGTTTTTACATTTAAATATGTGATTAACCTGAAACTTAATTTATGGTTTGGTACAGTGTGAGACAGGTGTCAATTATCCCTAAATTAAATTGTGAATTTAATGTATCTCAATTTAAAAAAAATAAGCCAAGAAGAATTTTTAAAACTAGATAAGTTGATTATAAAATTCATTTGAAAAAGTAAACCAGCAATAATGGCCAGGAAATTTCTGAAACAGTAAAATAATGGGAGGAGATTGTCCTGGTAATTGTGGAGGCAGTGCACTGAACAATTCTGGGGGATGGGGTGGGTGGGTGGTATAATTTCATAGAAATTATAGGGTTCTGTAATTGATCTATTGACAACCTACAGTGCTCAGTCAAATAGAACAGCTCATTATTGATTCATCAGTATGCAGGTAGATTGATGAAAACGCATGAAAGTAACTAAATAAATGAAAACTCATGCATACGTCTAAGAGGTGAAGAGGTGGCATGTCAAATCAGTGGTGAAAAGATCAATTATTACTGAATGATGTTGGAGAAATCAAATAGAATCTCTACTTTATACCCTACAACAAAATAAACTTCATATGGATCAAAATAAAATAAAAATAGTCCTAAAGAGAAGCTTTCAGTCAACCAAGAAGGCAGCATAAGATATTCTAGGGTACCATTTCCCCAGAATCTGTGAACAACTAGCAAAATATGGATGAGTCTCCTTCCTCAGAACTCTGGAAAACAGTTAAATGGTTGTAAACGGGTGAGGGCCACATCAAGAAAATGCAGGTTTAAAAACAATAGGAGGGGGGAAACGGACTTTGGCCCAGTGGTTAGGGCGTCCATCTACCACATGGGAGGTCCGCGGTTCAAGCCCCGGGCCTCCTTGACCCGTGTGGAGCTGGCCCATGCGCAGTGCTTATGTGCGCAAGGAGTGCCGCGCCCCGCAGGGGTGTCCCCCGCGTAGGGGAGCCCCACGCGCAAGGAGTGCACCCATAAGGAGAGCCGCCCAGCGCGAAGGAGGGAGCAGCCTGCCGAGGAATGGCACCGCCCACACTTCCTGTGCCGCTGACGACAACAGAAGCGGACAAAGAAACAAGACGCAGCAAAAAGACACAGAAAACAGACAACCGGGAGAGGGGAGGGGAATTAAATGAATAAAAAAAATAAATCTTAAAAAAAAAAAAAAAAAAACTTAAAAAAAAAAAAAAACAATAGGAGAAGCTCATGGCACTCTTGCTGACCCTTCCTCCGCCTTCCCTGGCATAGTATGGACCTGGTTAGTGCACATTGTGGGTTGTATTAGTCAGGGTTCTCCAGGGAAACAGAGCCAACAGTATATATATATATATATATATATATATATATACACACACACACACACACACACACACACAGTATATATATATATATATGCACATGCACACATATATATTATATATAATATATAATGTAAAGATAAGTATAATACATATAATGTAAATGTTATGAGATTTTTATAAGAATTGCCTAGCACAACTGTGGAGATAGGCAAAATCTTATTATGTAGAGCATGCCACAGGTTTGGAATTCTGAAGAGGGTTTTCAATGAATTCTCCAGGAAAAGCTGGTTGGCTGAAGTAGAAATGGAAATTCTGTCTTCTGACTGCTGAAATCATCACTTCTCCTTTTAAGGCCTTCGATTGATTGGATAAAGCATCTCTTAGGACTGAAGGCAATCTCCTCAGTTGGTTATAGATGTCATCAGACAAAGATGCACTCAAATTACTGAGGATTTAAATCTTAAAAAAATTCTCACAACAGCAATCAGGCTAGTGCTTTCTTGACCAGACAAGTGGACACAATAACCTTGGAGGTTGACGCATGAACATGACCATCATAGCCTACCCCTTATCAACTTGGCACACATATACATCTCTTAAAATTATACTTAATCTCTAAATAAAAACAATAACAGTAATATTTTTGCCTAATAATACTCAACTGTGCTGAGTACAATTGGAAATTTCCCCCAGAATAGGCTGCTAATCCTGGGGTAATAGTCACTCTTAAACTTGATATCCTATAACTTAACTGCTACAATGGGAAGTTAGTACAACTTATATTACATGATAAGGGAATAAGATAGGGAAGAAAACAAAGATATTTTCTTTATGTACATATACAAACATGCAATAAAACAAGAAAGAAATATTCATACTCATTAGAGTTATTGTTTCTGTAACTGATCATGTGGTTGTAGCTCATAATTATTATAACTACTTTTCCCACTACCCATATCAAATTTCCTTTACCCTCAGCAAGCACCTCAGCTGGCCATGGTTCTTGCCTGGTGGGGTAACACAAACCTTTGTTCCTTAAATTTCTGGAACTCTGGTAATCCTGCCTAGATTGGCTTGTTGCAGTTTTCCGTTGACTTCATTCATTGGGTGTGGTAGTAAGAGATGTCCTAGGAGATCTCCTGCATTCCAGGCAAACTCTTCTTTACTTCCATTGTGTAGGTGCTGTCCTATTTCCCCCGAATAGTCTGTATCAATTACCCTAGTCAGTAAAGTAATTCCGTTCCTTGCCTGTTGATTTGGGTGGTAGATGAATCATGATTGTGTATTCTGATGGAAGTACTCCTCCTTTCAGAACTATGGCCAGGAGACCAGCAGAGCTTAAGGTTGCAGGGACATGAATCAAATATTTTCCTAGTGGATCACTAGGGCTAATAGTGCATGGTGCCACACCTATTTCTATCCCTTGATTCCTGGACACCTGAATCCTGGCTAAGGGAGAAACAGCACCAAAGAGTCAATGCTGATTTAGAGCATATACACCTTCTTGGAGAACATTGTCCCTGAAATTTATTGCCACCCAGATGGCACCATAATTGAGCCTTCAAAAGGCCATTCCACCAGTCTACCAATCCAGATTAAGACCAGCAAATTTCATGAGCATGTGCCCATTCCCACACTTCATTTGTGGTGAAGTGGGTTCCTTGATCAGAAGGAATGCTATGTGGAATAACATGATGGTGCAAAAGGCATTCTGTAAGTCCACAGATGGTAATTTTGATAGACACGTTAAAAGCAGAGAAGGCAAACCTACAATCCGGAGTATGTATTGATTCCAGTTAAAATAAATTGCTGTCCGCTGTGTGATGAAAGTTGTTCATCATCACCTTGGGGAATGATGCCATAAATGGGGACTGAGTGCGGGTCTCTGCTGCTGGCAGATTAGGCACTCAGCAGTGGCTGTAGACAGGTCAGCCTTGTTGAGGGGAAGTCCATGTTGCTAAGCCCATGTATAATCTTCATCCATACGCCTTGGCCACTTTTTTTCATGTGCCCAGTGGACAATGACAGGAGCAGCTGTGGGAAGAGGCAGACTGGTATCCATAGAATGGATCATCTTATCCACTTGATTATTAAAATCTTCCTCTGTTGAAGTCAACCTGTGGTAAGCAATCACTTGGGACACAAATATCTATGTGTTTTTTGCCCACTCAGAAAGCTCTATCCATATATCTCTTCCTCAGACCTCTTTGTCACCAATTTTCCAATCATGTTCATCCCAAGTCCCTGACCATTCAGCCAAACCATTGGCAACAGCCCATGAATCAGTATACAAATGTACCTCTGGCCATTTCCCCTTAAAATTAACAACCAGGTGCACTGTTTGAACTTCTACCCACTGGGAGGATTTCTCTTCACCACTTCCTTCAGGGATGTCCCAGAAAGGGACTGTTGTGTGCAGCTGCCCACTTTCAGGTGTTACCTATATTATTTACAGAAAGAATTATCTGTAAACCAGGCCCAAGCTGTCCCCACTTCATTCAACTGATCATAAGGAAATCCCTAACAGGGGATAGTTGTGGGTTAGGAAAAAAGAAGGTTATGTGACAGGATTGACCATGGGCATGTGGGCCACTTCTTCATGTAACTTACTTGTGCCTTCAGACATCTCGAGCCATATCTCATATATACCACTTCCATTTTATAATGGAATGATGCAGTGTACACCCAATGTTATGGCTTGCTGGGTCAGACAACCCTCATTTCATGTTAGGCAATTCAGGTTTCATGGTAACATGGTGGTCATGGTTAAATGTTCAGTCTCTACTAAGGTCCAGTAGCAGGCCAAATGCTGTTTCCCAAAAGGAGAGTACTTATCTGTAGCCAGAATGAGGGGAAGCCAACATAGATCTGTGGCTTTTAATCTGAGTAACTGTGCATTGGGGAATGGAAATGATCAGACATTTCAGGGATTATTAGACACTGGCTTGGAAGTGACCTTAATTCCAGGAACTCCAAAGCATCACCATGATGCACAAGTCAGGGTAAGGACTTATGGAGGTCAGGTGATTAATGGAGTTTTAGCTCAGGTCCATCTCATAGTGGGACCAGTGGGTCTCTGGACCCATTCTGTGATTATCTTCCCAGTTTTAGAATGCAAATTACATTGTAATTCAGCCATTCAGACAATGAAACTCTGGGTCTGGTTTTCAGAAATCTCAATTCTACAGCTACACAAAATAAGATCTTCTTTCATGGCACACTTAGAAACTTTCATGTTCTTCCTGCCATTGGTTAAGTTAGGAATTTGAAGCCTTGAGCTCATCCCCTTTTTTTTATATCTGTAACCTGCATATTTAGGAACAACCAGCCAAAATCATTATACCCTTTAATGCCACAAAACTCTGTTAATATGTCAAAAACAATCCCACCTGGAGCCTTGTCTCTTCTAAGCATTTTCATAAGAATTGTTTCATGTGACTGTGTAGACAGACAAGTCCAAATTCTATACGGCAGAATGTAAGCTAGGAAATCCAATGAAGGCTCCCTGGACAAAATAGAGATGGAAGTCCTCTCTTCTGACTGTGGAAATCATCAAATATTGAGATAATAAAATTCTGTATCATATATAGAATGCAAATATGTTTATATATATAATGCGAAAATGAGATTTTTATAAGAATTGTTTCATGTGAATGTGGAGATGGACAAGTCCAAATTCTATAAGGCAGACTGCAAGCTAGGAACTGCAATGAAAGCTCCCTCGCCAAAATAGAGATGGAAGTCCTCTCTTCTGATGTGGAAATCATCATTTCTCCTATTCAGGCTTTCAACTGATTGAATAAGACTTCTCCCTTTGTTGAAGACAATCCTCTGTAGGTTGTATTGACGTAATTAGCCACAGATGCAATAAACTTACTGATAATTTAAATCCACATAATATCCTGACAGTAACAATCAGGTCAATGCTTATTTCACCAGACAACTGGACACCATAACTGTGCCAAGCTGATATATGAATTTAACCATCACATAGGTCCCTGACCCTTTTCCATAGGGAGTAGAATAACCCCTATGTACATTTTGGGGTAATGGTATGCCAGTGTCAATTAATCAGGTGGTGATGTGAAAGAATAGACCTGGAATCTATCTGGTTGGTCCTTCCAAACTTGCTCTGCAGTCAGAAGCAGCTTGCAGACAACTAAAGCAGTGCAAGAAACAATTAAGTCAAAACAAGCTGGGGCCAAGAATTTCCAGATTTAAGACTTATAATAGAGCACCCAGAAGGATGGGGGGAGTCTATTTCTCAGGGAGTAAAGAGGGCATTCAAAATCCTGTAAATGGGAAAATTCCTAAGGCTATGAACAAGTATAAACCCAGGATAAAGATGCAAGCTCAGAAAAGACAGAGAGGACCCTGCACTTCACATTTGCCCTGGGCTGGTTTTCTTGATAAGAGGACTAAATGCTGAAGGCGAGCATCAGTCAATACAGAATTAATGTGCAAAGACTGTGAAAGGTTTTTTCCACCTTGGTTCTTGATTTGGTTATTTTTGTTAGCTCCTGGCACTAAAGGAAATACCTGTTATATCACTAGTTGGATATAGCCTTATGGAAAAGACAGCTCAGGGACAAAATCCCAAAGTTAACACTTTAAAATATTAAAATGTATAGTATGCAATAAAATATGACCAGACTAAATAAGAAACAGAAAATGATGGCCCATTGAAAGGAACAAGATAAAAATTCAGAAACTATCGACAAAGAACACCAGAGTTTGGATATACCAGATAAAGATTTAAACAAAAATGGTGCTCAATATGGTCAAGGAAATAAAGGAACATATGTAGAAAGAACTAAGGAATATCAGAAAAATGATGCACGAGCTATGTGAGACTCTCAAGAAACAGAAATTTTACAAAGGAACAAAACAGAAACACTGGAGTTGAAATTACAGTCACTGAGATGAAGCATTCCAGGAAGGTTTCAATAGCAGGTTAAAGCTGGCAGAAGAAAGAATCAATGTTCTCAAAGACAAGATAATTGAAATGATTTAGGCTGAGAACAGAAAGAAAAAGGAACCAAAAAAAGTAAACATAGCCTAAGAGAATGTTGTGGCACCATCAAGCCTACCAGTATATGTATTGTGGAGATTTTCATAAGGAGAAGAAAGAGAGAAAGAGGTAGAAGTAATATTCATAGGTATAATAGCAGAAAAATTCCCAAATTAAATGAAAGACATGAATATACACATTCAAGAAGTCCAATGCACTCCAAAGAAGATAAACTTGAAGAGAATCACACCAAGACTCATAGTAGTAAAATGTCAAATATAATGATGAGGAGAGGTGTCAGATTTCTGAAAACTTCCAGTGAAAAGCAAAGTTTTGCATACAAGGGAGCCCCAGTAAGATCAGATGCCAATTTCTCATCAGAAACCACGCAGGTATGAAGTTATGGAGATAAAAATTATTTAGAGTGCTGAAGAAAACAATTGCTAGCCAAAAATTATACTTATGATGAAACTGTCTTTCAGAAATGAGGGGAAGATTATGACATTCCCAGATAAACAAAAGCAGAGGGTGTTTATCACCACTAACCATGCCTTTCAAGCTATGTTAGTGAGGGTTCTTCAGATTGAACAGAAAGGACACCAGACAGCAGATCAAAGCAGCACAAAGAAATAAAGATCTCTGGTAAAGTTAATCAGATAGATAATTATAAATGCTAGACTATTGTATTGGATTTTGGTGTGTAACTCCACTTTTTACTTTGTACAGGTTCTAAAATGCACAAAAAGAAAGGATAACTTTAAAGTTTTGGATATAAAATATATGAAGAAAAATTTGCAACAAGTACAAAAAAGTGTGTGTTGGGGGGGTGGAGTATAGGAATAGTGTATGTGTATGCTATTGAGATCAAGTTGGAATTAAATCATATGTGATTACTATATATTTAAGATGCTAATTTTAACCCCATAGTAACCACAAGGAAAATATTTGATACATATCCAATAGAAATGAGAAAGGACTCATGTCATACTACAAAAAAAATGTAATAAATATGAAAGTGGGAATTATCAGAAGAATTGAGAGACAAAAAACGTATAAGATATAAACAGACCAAATATCAAAATGGCAAAGAAAAGTCCTGCATTATCAGTAGTCATATTAAATGTAAATGGATTAGCTCTCCAGCAAAAAAAGACACAGAGTGGCTGAATGGATAAAATAGCATAACCAAACTGTACACTCCACACGAGAGACTCATTTAAATACAAGGACACAAGCTGATCAAAAGTGAAAGGATGGAAAAAATATATACCATGCAAATAGTAACCAAAAAGAGAGCTGGGGTAACTCTACTAATATCAGATAAAATAGACTTTAAGTCAAAAACTATTATGAGGGACGAAGAAGGTCACTATATACAATAAAACTTTTAATTCAACAAAAAGACATAATAATTATAAATATACATGCACCTATCATCAGAACCCCAAAATATATGAAGTAAATATTGATAAATTTGAAGGGAGAAATAGATCGTTCTACATAATAGTAGAAGATTTCAATATACCACTTTCAAGAATGGATAACACATCTAGATCAAAGTTCAATAAGGAAATAGAAGACTGTAAACCAACTAGACCTAACAGATATATACAGAACATTTCACCCAATGGCAGCAAAATACACTATCTTCTCTGGTACACATGAAACATTCTCCAATAGATGATATATTAGGTCACAAAAAAATCTAGATAAATATAAATATAGTTAAATAATACAATGTGTCTTCTCTGACCACAAAGGAATGAAGCTAGAAATTAATAATAGAGATAGAACTAGAAAATTCACAAATACATAATAATCTTAAAAACTCACTCAACCAACCAATGGGACAAGAAGAAATCACAAGGGAAATTAGGAAATATCCAAAAGGAAATGAAAATGAAAACACAATATACAAAAACTTGTGTGATACAGGTGAGGCAGTCCTGAGAGGGAAATTTATGGCTCTAAATGCTTACAGTAAAAAAGAAGAAATACCTCATACCAGAGACAGTCTCTCTGGTATGGTATGAATAGTCCATTCAACAAATGGTGCTGGGAAAGCTGGATATCCATAAGCAAAAGAATGAAAGTAGGAATCTACCTCACCCCACATACAAAAATTAACCCAAAATGGATGGAAGTCCTAAATATAAGTACCCAAACTATAAAACTCCTAGCAAAGCAGAGAGGTAAGCATCTCTAGGACCTTGTGTTAGGCAATGGCTTCTTATACCTTAAAACAAAAGCATGAACAGCAGATAAATGGGACTTCATCAAAATTTAAAACTTTGTGCATCTAAGGCCTTTATCATGAATGTAAAAAAACAAACTACAGATTGGGAAAAAATATCTGGAAATCAAATGTGATAAGTGTTTAATATCTAAGATATATAAAGAAATCTTATAGCAACAATAAAAAGACAACCTACCTAAAATGTGCAAGAGATTTGAATAGACATTTCTCCATAAAAGATGTACACACGGCCAATAAACATAGGAAAAGATGCTTGTAATTATTAGCTGCTAGAGAAATGCACATCAAAACCACAATGAGATGCCATTTCACACCCACTACAATGGTTACTGGTAAAGAGTGGAAAATAACAAGTGTTGGAGATAATGTGGAGAAACAGGAACACTGAACTCATTCCTGGTGGGAATGTAGTATGATGCAGCCATTGTGCCAAACATTTGGGTGGTTCCTCATAAAGTTAGGTACAACATTGTTCTATAACCCTGCAATCCCACTTCTAGGCGTATATCATAATTCAGTTGTAAAAATGAATGAAGTTCTGATACATGTGACAACATGGATGAACCTTGAAGACATCATGGTGAGTGAAATAAGTCAGACACAAAAGGGCAAATATTTTATGACCTCATTATATGAAATAATTAGAATGCACAAATTCATAAAGTCAAAAAATTAGAATACCAGTTATCAGGGGCCAGAGCTGGGGTAGGGAATGAAAACTAACCCTTAGTTACTACAGCATTCCTGTTTGAATGATGGAAAAATTTTGGTAATGGATGGTGCTGATGGTAGCACTTTACATTGTGAATGTGATTAACACTACTGAAGTATATATTTGAATGTGGTTAAGAGGACAAATTTTGGGTTGTATAAATATTACTAGAATAAAAGTTTTTAAAAAACTGTAGAACTATACAATACAGTGGACCCTAGTGTAAGCTATATACTATAGTTAATAGTATAATTATAATAATATTGCTTCATCATTGTAACAAATGTTACATTATACAAAATGTTAATAGGGAAAACTGTCAGGGGGTATGCATGAAAATTGTACTTTCTGCATGATTTTCCTGTATATCTACAACTTTTCTAATACAGGAAAACATCCAATGGGAACTTCTCTCTTTACATGATCAAATCTAAAAAGGAAAGACTGATAAATTCAACTGCAAAGATAATTTCTGCAAGGCTAAAAACATTAAAAATGACAAAAGATAAATATCAAACTAGGAAATTATAATTACTATCACAAATGTAGGGCTATTTGTTCACAAAAAGAACTGCTAGAAAGTAAAACCAGTAACGCAATAGAAATATAGTCAAAGGATGGAAACAGGCAGCTTAAATAAACACCTCACATAGAATGTAAAACTAATAGCTTTTGATATGCAAAAAGATTCATAATAAAAGAAATGCATCATTTTATCATCATAGATTGGTAAAAATCAAAACAGTGGATTATTATTTTGGTATAGGGAAACAGGCATTCTAATACACCAATGGTAGGTATCTAAATTGATGACAGCTCTTTAGAGATGTATCTAATGCATATATTCTTTGACCCAGCAAGTCTGTGATTCTTTTCCAGGATATTCATTA
The DNA here is from genome assembly GCF_030445035.2 of Dasypus novemcinctus. NCBI lineage: Eukaryota > Metazoa > Chordata > Mammalia > Cingulata > Dasypodidae > Dasypus > Dasypus novemcinctus. Next base: position 40,684,796 of record NC_080676.1, read on the forward strand.
TAGCAGTGTTTGCAATAGCAAAAGATCATAAACACCCCTAAATATCCATGATTGATAGGAAATTGGTCAATGAAATTATGCTACAATGGAATAGCACAGACTTAAAAAGAAGAGGAGAAAAAGGAGGAGAAGGAAGAGATGAAGGAGGGGAAGGAGAATAAAAGAATAAAACTTCATTTGAATTCACATGTAATGATTTCCCAAATAAATTAAGTAAAAATTCTAGGCGTATATAGTATGCTACCATAGTGAGAGAAATAAAAAAAGAATATTTCTCAAAACATATCTAAGAATCTTTTTTTTCACATCAATTTTATTGTTACATATTAACTTTAACAGGATTTCCTCAGGTTGCTGGGATAGAGGGGAGGGGGGAATTTGTTTTTTCTCTTCTCCCTTTGTAACATTTGAGTGTTTTCCATGAGAATGTACTACTTTCTCAAAAAGATGAATGAAATAATTTAAATGAAATTTTAAAAGAAAAATATTAGTGTGCAACTCAATTCTGATCATTTATTGCCACTATTTCTTGAAAATAGATAATGCACCACATTCTTCAAATGCATCATTGTTTGTAATGTTCCCCCATACTACAAGGTAGATATTACTTTCACCATTTTGCAGCTGAAGAAACTGGGCTTAATCAGATAAAATGACTTGACCACATACATTAATAACAGAGCTGGAATCTGAATCCAAATGTGTCTGGCTCAAACCATGTGTTTATTGCACTGTGCTTCCTCTAGCTACAATATATTTCACTGAAATATTCTTTAAAATCAAATTGATGGTGCCACATCCCACTGGCCAACATCTTATCTATCCATCTTTCCCCTTGTCCTTTCTGCATCTCCACCCACCCCCTCATACTCACACAAACCCATACACATGCAGAAATGACTGTTTGGAAAGCAACCACCTACCGTGAAGTGACCCAGAACCTTGCACTGTTCCATGGATAATTGTAGGAAACCAACAAATAGTTTTCATGCTCAAGACATATGTGAATAATTGGTCAAAGTTAAGTGGCATCCATCCTACTCTGCATAGCTGGACTTTTCTTGCAACCCTCAACCCTCGCATTCCTCTGCAAAGTGTTCTGTTTACATAAGCAAAACGCTAAGCACATGGGTATTTCTTAGGCTGTCTTCATGATTAGCTTCCAAATACTCAAAAGACAAGGAGCAGGACACAGCTGACTTAGTAAAGTGTAATTGCTGGTTAATCAGTGGGAAAATAAAATAGTGTACATTGTAATCAGGATGGAATAGGGATTGAGCGCACAGCCATTCAAGACAAATATACCTGGGTTGGGTTTCCGTCACTCTTTACCTGCTGTGTAATCTTGGATCAATTTTTAACCACTTTAGCTTCAGTTTCCCAGATGACAAAATGGGAATAATGAAACTATCTACCCCCTGGGCAGGATTGTTATGCAGGTTAACAAAAACAAAGCCTTATCCTGAGTGCTAGATGCACAAGAAGGACCCAAAACATGATACTTTCTGTTTTGGGTACTATTTGAATACTTTGTAGGCAAAATTCATCAAAAACTCTTATTGGCTCTACTTCCAACACATATCCCAAAATGTGACACTTCTTCACCACCTCTACAATGCAGTCCCTGGGTTACCTGGTGTCTTGGGATATTTACATACTGCTTCCTTCACCTGCCACACCTGTTACACATTTTACCAAACGAACTCATGAAGGACTTCTTTCCAACATTTAGGTCTCTACAGAAATGTTATCACCTCAGAGAGGCTGGCCCCAACCAAAATAACACCTCTATTTGTTATATCCCCATAGCTAAGTATAGTGCCAGATAAATCTTTCACAAGATGCTCTTGACCACTTCTTCCTTGCTTATGTGAACTCAATAGCATTCAGTCTGTTAAAAGAGCTCCATTTTTATTAAAGTCCCATTTTGATTTTGATTTAATTAAAAAGAGCCCCATTTAATTAAATCAACATGAATCAACCTGTGAGAGATTGTTACTGCATTCTACTTCTATAGTAAGAGCAATGAGTTTGTGGCCTTAATGACATGTTTTCTTTTAGTTGGAAACATACAATAACAAGTTCACGCAGGGTTAAGCACCTGTACCATCCTCATGGCTAAAAGTCGATTTGGGCACATTTAGATGTACTCTAACCCCTTTCCTCACTATAAAATCGCTTGGCATGAGTTCCCTTATTGGACACCAGCATTTCACCCCACTCCACTCATCCGCCACTGCTCCCTGTGACAGGTCTACATTGTAGTGGCCCAGGCAGAGACCTGGACTTGGACTCCAAATAAGCTGTGTTACCTTAGACTTTGGACATAGCTATTATCAGTCTTTGTATTATTAGATCTCATGGTTGTCCTCTGCGTGATGTGTGGGTCGCCCTCATCCAACTCTCAAAGCTGCTGTCCTGAAGGCATCCGTGTTGCTCTCTCAGATAAGACCTCTCTTTTTGTTCTCTTTGCACTATTCTCCTATTGCAAAAGGATTTTATTTTTTCTCTAATAATATTTTCTTACATAAAAAGTAATACACGTTTATTTAAAATAATGTAAAAATGTAGATAAGCTAAAAGAAGGAAACAAAATTCACTCATAATTTCTCCTACCTGTAAAATGCTACAGTATATAGCTTCCAGCCATTTGTAACCTAGTTGTCAAATTAATAATATGTTGACATTATCAGTGCATGTATTTAAATATGGTCAAACAGATGCAGCACAGTTTATTTAACCAACTCTTTTATTGATAATAATTTTCACTATTATAAATGTCTGGTATCATCCATGTATGAAAAACTTAGTATATAAAACTAACTAGCTTTGTAGAATAAATTCCTAGATGTGAGATTTTCTTGATCATGAAGTATTTGCATTAAAAACAGTTTTTATGTATAAAAGTGATTCATTTTTGTTAAAAAGATAAAAATAATAAAAAGTGTATAATATTAAAAAATCATCCCCTCCATTCCAATTCCTAGATAACCACTAGATAACCACTGATAATGGTTTAGTGTGCATCCTTCTAGGCAATTTATATATTTATGCATTGAATTACTAAAGTAAATACAGATAGTGCACTCATGGACTGTAAGATCTTAGGAAAAGAGATGTTAAATAATCACACAAATATTTATACAATTACAAATTGCAGAAGGTGCACTGAAAGTGTAGTAATTGGTTTGGTGAGAGACTGTAACAGGACTACTTTGCATTAATGAGTCGGGAGTGAGAAGTTATCAAGGGGCCTGGATGCTTGAAAAACTCATTCTACAGGCTCCTTTGCCAGGTGGTTTTCAGTGAGGTATTGCCAGCAAGAGGCACTGGGAAGATGGCAAGAGGAAGGGCAAAGCCAGTCTACTTGTGACTCCATCAGTAGTAGCAACAGGCAGGCAACCAGAGCTTCCAGCAACAGCAGCAGGGGTGGCTGCTGGGGACAACTCCTCCTCCCTCAACCCATTGTGAAGGGGGGCATAGCATCTTCCTGGATTCTGGTTCACACCCTTTTCTTCCTTTGACTCTTCCAGCTCTTCAAAAACTTTTGTAAAACCCCCTGCATTAAATCTCAGTCCTCTTGAACTACTTTGAGTGGTTTCTGGTTTGCTTTCTAGACATTGTCTTTCTGAATGATTTAAATTCAGACAAATCCTTTCTTCCAACTGCATTTTGTTTTCTTTGTTTTTTTCCATGTACCTCAGAGAAGTTTGGACATCCTTTCATGAACTAATTTGATTTGACTCTGGGTAACACTTGACAATCGGGCTATAATTCTATTGTCATCTTGGTAGAGTCATCATTTGACGTCCCGACTGAAGTATTTAAAAGAAATAACAAGCCTTACTTTAAGAATCTCTCAAAAAAGTATTAATGTGATGATTGCAGACCCTATGTTTTCTGGAACAGTTCTTGTTTCCTATGTTCTATCATGTTATCCCTGTAATTAGCCTTTTCATCACTAAAGCTTGCATTCTTCCCTGAAAATGTTGACTCTTTCATATTTGATAGTTTTCATATGATATAGGTGATGTGGATATTTGTTGTTTTGGATGTCCATAATTTATTCCCACTTAATTGATAGTAGCCTTTCAATTTGGCAGTAAGGGAACTAGCCTTTTATTTTCTTTTAAAACATTATTTTTTTCCCTCTTTGCCATCCTGGTGTTTTTGCTGTCAATATCCATTTGCTTTATGACTTTCTGCAGCTCTCTTTTTGTATTTTCTTCTTATTTTTTTCCTCTAGATTCACTGGGATTTGATTCTGGGGACCTCTGATGTGGACAGAGGTTCCTTTTCACTTGTGCCACCTCAGTTCCTGGTTCCTATTGCACCTTGCCTTGACTCTCCCCTTCGTCTCTCTTTTGTTGCACCATCATCTTGCTGTGTGACTCACTTGCATGGGCACTGGCTCACCTTGCAGGCACTGGACTCACCGCGCAGGTACTGGCTCACTGCACTGGCACGCCTTTACCAGGAGACCCCAGGGATTGAACCGAGTCCTCCCATATGGTTGGCGGAAGCCCAATCACTTGAGGTATATCCACTTTCCTGTCCCACATCTTCAGATGAGCTTAATGGTGCTCTTGATAGAGTCATCTGGCCTACCATTAGCTAGTGGGCAAATTTGATGCTCTGTCCCTAGAATTTTAATCTAGAGCCAAAGTGACCAGGGAGAATGAAAGTGATTGTCCTTGATTCATCATGATGCTAACAGCCTAAAAGTCTGCCCATTGGCTCTTGCTACTTTTCTACCTAGGGTGGTCCTGGGTCATGTCTTAAGCCTGGTTCCCCCAGCTTCCCTGCAGTTATATAAGTTCTCCCATAGCCATCCTGTAATTTTCTTTTTTGCTTAAGTTGGATAGAAGTAGAATTTTTCAGCCTGATGAGCCATAATAAATAGAAGGGGGCTGTATTTTTCCTTTTCTTTTTTAAAATACATGTTGCACCAGGGACAGTATCTTGTATTCAGAAAGGGTTATGCAGATTATAACAAATAATTAAATATTAACCAGTCCTCTTGGGGTGGAGCTGGCTGAATCTCTAAACTCTCCCTTCTGTGCTCCAGGACCCAATTTGTCTGGTAGTTTTTTCTTTCACTCCTCCCACTTCTTCCCACATTCCTTCCATTAATAATTCCTTTAAACCATGAGAAAATGAAACAAGTACACTTCTTAACTGCAGTTGCTTCTACCTTTGCCATCTCCTGTGATAAATCTGCTAACCATTTTAAAGAGGGCTTAAGCATGTCATTTTAATAATTACAAAACACAGATTTGGGATACATCTCTTTTTTTTTTTTTTTTTTGCTTGCAACAAACAGTAAGGAGAAAACTCAAGTCACCTGATAGGAATTTGCAAACAACCTGACCAAGGCCCTTGTTAAGGAAGGTTTTAGGGTCTTTCCAAAGCACTAGCATTGCTGGTTCTGAGTTGAGATAAGCTGAATTAAAAAAAGCCTGGGAACCAGTCCTTGGCTCTCACCTTAAACTTGACAGCCAAGGCACATACCCCTAAATGTCTCCTGTGCATGTTTGCATCTCAGCGGCCTCACTCTCTGTGGGGACACAGTTCCCTGGCTTTTTTTTTCTATTTTTTTTTTAGCTGTTACATTAAAAAATATAAGAGGTCCCCACATACCCCCACCCCCCTCACCCCACTCCTCCCACATCAACAACCTCTTTCATCATCATGGGACATTCATTGCATTTGGTGAATACGTTTTGGAGCACTGCTGCACCACATGGATAATGGTTTACATTGTAGTTTACACTCCCCCCCGAGTCCACCCAGTGGCCGTGGCAGGACATACAATGTCCAGCATCTGTCCCTGCAGTACCACCCAGGACAACTTCAAGTCCTGAAAATACCCCCATATCATATCTCTTCTTCCCTCTCCCTACCCTCAGCAGCTACCATGGCCACTTCCTCCACATCAATGCTACAATTTCTTCCATTACTGATCACAATAGTTCCATAATAGAATATAAGTCCATTCTAATCCATACTCTATTCCTCCATCCTGTGGACCTTGGGATGGTTATGTGCACTTTACCTCTATATTGAGAGGGGGCTTAGATTCCACATGGATGATGGATGCAATTCTCCTGCTCGCAGTTGTAGGCACTCTTGACTCCCTAGTGTGGTGGTTGACCTTTTTTACCTTCCTGTTTGCTGACTGGGGTAACTCCAAAAAATCAGAGGGTAAGAGTTGCAAGTCTGCTGAGGCTCAGGGCCTCCATAAAAGAGTTAGGAGGTCATCAGAGGGGTCCCGTTTATGCACGCCTCAGCGGGGTCCCAGAGACAGCCAAAGTAGATACAACCTCAGATACTGGTTCTCCTGAGGGTTACAGAGACCCACAGGTTCTATGGTCATGGCAGGTGGCTCTGGAATTCAGTGCCATGTCAGTTGGCCCTCTTTGGAGTTTGTGTTCTTGAGTGTGATGGAGTTGGACTCAGATGTGACCTTTCTACACATGCGTCTTCTGTCACTTTTACTGGACCTGGGGTTGGCGCTGAGGTTGGTGTATACTCAGGAGAATTCAATCTCTGGAATGTCCATATGACTTGCAATTCCCTGGCTTTTGAATTTTCCTTTTTGGCTTTTCTTTAGCTATAACTGGACTAGGGGGCCTGAGACTATTGGCTAAGTGTCCTAAGGATGCAGGTCCACTGCTGTTCTCAGTTGGTCAGTTCCCAGCAGAGTGACCTTGAGTCAAGTTTGAACTCTGAACTTCAGTTTTCTTATCTGTGAAACAGGCTTGCAGGCCTATTGTGACAACTGAGGTAATAGATATAAACAGTTTCAACATGCTAGTAACATAAAAGGCAGTTAAAACATGGAAAAAGTATCTTGTTTATTCTGCACAGAGATTAGTAGGTGGTCATTATTTGAAAATAAAATTATGAATTTTCCTACATTTTGAATATGTGCTTTCTTAACGGTCATTGTATTTTTTTTTTTTTTTGAGCGCTGTCAAAAATTATACTGGAGGTATCAGGTTTTCAAAAGCCTAAGCTTTATTTTTCAGACCTACATATTTGTTCAAGAAACAATTCTAATATTTTTGCTAGAAAATTTCCATACTCACTTTTATATAGGCTAAAATCAACTTCGGTTATATCCTACATTCTTCCTCTTAGAATACTGTATATTTATGTGTATGTCTATATGTATATGGGTATATATATGTGCATATATTCTATTTCCTTAAATATTGCTATGAAAATTGTTACTTATATTGATATATCACTGCCTTGCTAAGAGTGTGCAATCTTTTTCTGTTAAGAATACTCCATAAATGCCTGGCATTTGTAGAACTTTTACAGATATTTCCAAAAATTTATTTTAAAGTTGACATTAACAGAAACCCAAAGCAGTAGCAGGGGGAGTAGGCATTATAACCTGGTTTTGAAGATGAGATTTTAAGAGGTATATCACTTGTCCAAGACCAGTAAAGTAGTGGAGCCAGAACACAAACCCAGGCCTTCAGTTTCCAAATCCAATACTGTCTCTACCATATCTCACCAGCTCCCCACAGGGGCATGTGATACAGGATTGCTGGCAAGATGAATGGAAAAAAAAAAAGCAGAAATGTAAGGCCTGAAAGACTTTTTGGATTTGGAGGGACTAAGTATTAGCAAATGACTGAAATGTCATGCTCAAAGTCTAACAAGAATTCAGTAGTATTGGCTATATTAGAATTCTTTAGAATTTGCAGGAACATTCTTTAAAACAAAGCAAAATGGAGAGCATATTCCAGAGCTTCACTCTTTCAAATGTGTTATTCTTATGTCCCAAATACCAAATTCCTAGTCTGTTTTTTAAGACCAAATACATAGCTTAAGCATATTTCCTGGAAAATTCCTATGCATGCTATGTTAAAAAACAATATTTATACCCTGTATTCTAAATTACTATACTGTGCACATGTAGACACAATGTGAAGAGATTCTCTATATATTGGGCATTGTGACTAAGAATGAATAAATAAATGATCAAAGGAATAAGTTCTGATCTATTTCCATGTTTCATCTTTATTCCTCCAGCCTTGTCAAAATCCCCAGAGTCAGCCAAAATTGAAACAACCCTATTCTACAGTTTGGCAGTTTATATAATGAGAAAAATATATTCGTAATTGCTCACCCACCAGAGAATTTATCAAACAGAAATACCACTCCTCACATTCCAGTCCTGCATGAATGTGAATACACAAAAACAGTTTTATGCATGAAAATTAAAATACTATTGCTTAGCCTAGCGAAAAGTTGAAAACAATCCATGTTTTCAGCAAAATTGAACTGGTTGAGGAAATTATAGTAGATCAAACTTGATGGACTACTGGGCGACTGCTAAGTGATTATTTCGAAGAATTCACAGCAATATGCAGTGCTATTTTTGTCACGAGTAATTAAAGTAAACACAAAATTATGTCTACACTCTGTTTACAAGTAGGAAAAAATAATTTCTTGCATATGAGCAAAACCTGAAAAAGAACTTAGAAAAGTTAAAAAGTTTTGTTATTATTTTAGTGCTTGTGAATCAGTTAACAGTATTTGAGTAATTTAGAACAAAAATAAAGATTGGAGCACCTTGTGACATACTCTATGTCAAATCCAGTAGAAAAACTGTACATTCCTCCTTTTCTCTCTGTCCTAACTAAAATGGGTGCTGTGGACACAGAATGACTCAAGGACTGTGGAAAGGTATACGTGAGCCCTGACTTTGTCACTGCATGGAGAAAGTTCAGAACAATGAGCAAGAGAAACCCCAACTTCCTGTTGGACGAGAATTATCAGTGTCATCTTAAAAACAGTACAAGGAGAGTCTAGATTCCACGCCCCTATTAGGGCATCGAGGTCGCCGGCATCATATCTTTAAATCTTTGGATCCCAAAGGAAAACTGAAATTGCTTGAGTGGGGAAAATACCAGGCAGTGGGGAAAAGAATCATTTTTGTAAGTCTTTATTTTTTTAGTTGCTCCTCCCATAGTAATGCACTGAAAGGCATAACAGTTTATATTGTACAAAGCATTTGAAGAAAGTACCTCAATTTGCTGATCATTTCAAAATGAGATTACAAACGAAAAGAAAACAAATCTGGTTCCTCAATAAAGGGCAAAATAACTGAATACAGTCTGTTATTTACTTCTCTCTTTTAACATAAGGTCTGGAACACTTCATCTTACAAATAGGATTAACGTGAACATAACATCACACAAGCTTGCAGACAACCAGCATAAAATATGGGGTACAGTTTTTAATCAGAAGAATCATGCTTTCATGAAGAAATTATAATTGTTTATACAATTGAATCAATTCAGTATTACAAAAACTAAGTTGCATCTATTCATTATTTAGTTCATTAAGAAGGAAAACAAAACAACATAAAAAGGAATGTTAAGAAAAGCCAACAACATGTGGCACTCCCATACACAGGTCAAGTCACCTTGGTCCTTGAAATTGAAAAAGGGGTGTGCCTCAGACATCATAAAGTAGTGGCTGACTGGAACAGTGCTATTTTAATCAACAAACAATAGTTTGCCAACAAATAAATACATGATACACACAACACACAAAAAATTAAACATTAAAAAACAGTGACATGATTGTCTAAAATTAAGATGTTATTACAAGGATTTGGCAAACATTTCATTAGTGGTACAGTGGTACTGGTGATGAACAGGTTACTTCTCTTTGAGCATTGAACATCCATAGTTTACAGTATACACATACCCTTTTCCCCTATTTTTAAACAATGTAGTTAAGAAGGCAAAGTTTATGGGGGAAGAAGTACTCCCTGCTAACAGCTTCTCTAATAATCGAATGTGCACTTCATCCAACTATTTCATCTTCAAAGGGTTAAATTACATAGAACTTTAACAAAGAAAAGAAATTAAATCTGTAATTAAAAGCAACTGTTCCCAATCATGTGTCAGGTGATCTTGTACAAAAAAGGATTCAGTTTCTATGGAGTGTTCATAGATATCGATGCCGCCGTCTCAACTGCCCCTCTCTCCCACCCACAACTTTGGGGAGGGTGAACTGGAAGATATCTTCTGCCCAGCAAGTTTTTCACTTTCATTGAAACACTTGAAGTCGCACTGATCCTCTAGAAGTCAGCAGCTGCCTTTGCTGTGCAAAACAAAATATCGAGAATAAATAGTTTCTTTTTTCTTCCTTTTTCTTTCTTTTTTTAATCATTCAGTTTAAGGTCACCAGACTTTAAATGAGTGACCCTTCAGGTTTATAAGGCAATCTGCTCAGCAGTCTTTTAAATAGTCCTCTATGAAAGAGCCATGCTACTGTTGGACTTGGTCCCACTCAGGTCAACCTTGGTAATGTCATACGTGGCTTATGGACTGGATGGCACTGGATTCCGCTGCAGCCCTTGCCATACTGTGCCACACATTGGAAGAACTGTGGGATGTAGAATGGAGGGACTCCTTGTCAGACAATGACAACATCATAGCATATGCCTGGGGTAAAAGAGAGAGACGTAATAAATCACATTTGAAAAACATCACTTAAATTCAAATAAATTTATTGGAAGAATTAGGAAGGGGAAGGCCGTGCAGTAGGAGCATCCCTCATGGGAGTGTCTGGAAAAGCGTGCAGTATATGTTTATTTGTTATAATGATGTGGGTTTACCTTTGGCCTTCAGTGCCTAGGGGTCACAAAAGTGATATATCCTATAGAACAAAAATTGGCCCCCAAACTGTCAATCGTGCTTCTATGTAGAAACACGAGATTCCTACCGCCCAACCATGTATGCAGTCCATACTCTTCACATGTTTAATTCACCAGAAATATTATTGCATGCTTACAACATAGGGAGAAGTGAAAATGCAAATACGGATAGGATATAAAACTGCCTTGACAGCACTGAGGTCTAGTAGAGGAAATGACTCCTGCACTTTATTATTGAGAGCACGGAAGGTGAGCCAAAGCCATTGACTAGCTGGTAGGGGAAGTACAACGCAAATGTATTTCTGCCAGCTTTTAATCCAGAGTCCTTTCTCCAATTTCCCTTCTTGCCTGAAATATTAGATAGTGAAACCCAAATATTTGATCACGAAAGTCAAAGGTAAAGGATAAAGTCAGCTCAACCCCCAAATAAAACAAGACCCAAGACCCAACAATGTTCCCACTAACTTTGCTCCTGCTGCTGCTGAGCAGAAGGTGCACAGAGGTGCTCTGGGTGGCATTGCTCTTTCTTCCTTATTATCATGTCGAATTTTAAATAACTGTTCAGAGGATCTCCCATTTACTGCCAAGCAAAATATTCAAATGAAATGTTTGGTCCTGACTTGTGAGTGAACTTTTCACTGTTGATTTGCCATTGCTGGTCTCATTCATTGCTAAACTTGCTTGTCAAAATGCTGCTGAAGTGGAATCATTAAAGTCCTGCCAAAGACATTCCACTGTCTGTAAACAAAGACAAAATGCCTCTGTTAGGCAGAATTTCATCTCTGAGAGTCATGCTGGGACATGTGGCTGGTCTGTGGTTTCTTCCGTAATCATGGCATTCAGTTAGAAAATCTGCCCTTGCAGCCTGATTTTGATTTGCTGGGTCACTGCTCTAAATGTACACATTTAACTTTTAAGCATGTGCCTTGCCTTCCGGCATTCTACAAATCCTCCGCATCTATTTAACAAATGTTTCTTGAACATCAGCTCTATGCCAGGCACTGTGCTAGGTGCTGGAGAATCTGGGACAAATAAAATACGGTATTTGTCTTTGTAAATTTCAGAGGCTGGGTTAAGTGAGCATTGAACTTAAACTATCCCCACAAATAGTCCATTTCAATATTGGAAAGATAAAAGGGAATATAAAGAAAAATCTGGAGATCTGAGTTTTAATCTGGGTTTCTACCTTGCCTTTATTTAACTAGCTGTGTGACTTTGAGCAAGTTGCTTAACCATTTGAGCTCACTTTCCTCACCTGAAATGAGGATGATGATAACAGTACTTGCCTCCAAGGACTATGGAGAACCACAGGCACTAACTTACATAAAGTGCTTAGCTCAGTGTACCTGAGATACTATCTATTATCATGAAGAAAATCTCATGACAGGTTTTGTCACAGAAGTTCTTATGCAGATTACAGACATCATAATTGCTGTATTGGTCAACTATTTTGGATTACATCACTGTAAGAATATAGACACAGTAAAGATATGAATGTTTTCAGTAAAGCATCTGAACCTGTTTAGATTTTAGAAGTTTACAAAGATAGACTATCTGCCTTCTGGTTATGAAAGGAAATTAGCATTTGTAAGCATGTCACTAAATGGATGAAGACTCTCATGAAATAAACTCAATTTGCAAAAATGTGTGATCATTTTCAAACTGATAAATATGACTTGATCAATATCAAAATAAATATGAGCTAGGATTGCAAAATGCTAGTATTTCATGTGCTGGTAATGGCTATCACATCTGGGCAGGCACTTTGTCTTAAAATGCTGGTATTGAATATGTCATATCCATTATCTCTATGTTCTCAGGCCCTTTTGTTTTCTATTGTATCAGACAGTTTCTGCAGTTTTCAAGTATTGCCTCCTGCAATGAAAAGTATCTGGTGGAATAATTAAAAGAAATTTTTAAAATCCCAGATTCCTCAGTACTGTAGGTCACTAACTTGGAAGAATAGGAAATCAAGTATTTAAAAAATACTAGCCACCTCTTATGGATGTCTCTAAGTGAAAACGAGATGTCTTTTTTGGCTAGTTTACTTTTAGTGTTTAAAAACTGAAATATTCATTTTTATCCCCCTTGAATCATAGAACCGAAAGGGATCTTAAACATCTTCCCCATCCAACTCACTTTACAATGAGGAAATGGTACCCATAGTCATCAAATGAAATCCCCAAGTCCATGAAACAAGGCTATTTTAGAGCTGAAGCTGGTTGCTTTTAACTAAATTCAGAAAGAGCATTTATATTCCCTATTACCATTCATCACAATCTTAGACTCTTTACTGAATTGTCCGATTTTTAAAAAATTTGAATTGCCCCATTGAAATAATATTTTTCCCCGCCTTAGTTGAGACAGTGCTACATCTGTTGTTAGGATCAGCCCAAAATATCAGAGCCAGGTAGGAAATCATTTCCTTATTTATAATACAAGCCAATATTGCCACATAGTTTGAAATGTCAAGCAGCCTCTAAAATGAACTAATGGATCAATTAGACCAAAGTGACTAATAAATATGGTAATAATAGAAAGTTGCTCTTTTTTTTTCTCACTTGACCTGAGTGAAGAAACTGGTTAAATGTGAATGTCAAGCAGAAAGGACTGGCTTTCTTTATTGAGTGATAAAAGAACTGAGACTCTTTTAACTGATATTTATGGATCTTTAAATATTTATTTTGAGATATCATAGTGATGATAGAATGCTTCAAGAGTCCGTTGATTTGGGGTACAATCCATTCATTAATTCATTCAATAAAAATTGATTGTTTCATTTCAGAACATTTCATCCCTGATTCAGTTTCTTCTTTTACACCTAAATGCTACAATTAGATGACTTGTTAATTAACTATACATAGAATATACTGGATATGGTAAGGGACAAAATAATAGAGGAATAAATTTTCTTTCTACAGATCTTAAAATAAAATTATGTTGACAAAAATTATAGACACAAAGCAACTAGAAATTCTGAGATAAGTTATAAATAGGTGTAAGCTGGCAATATGGACTACCTATATAGAAGAGAATTAAAAAGTAAAGACTGTTGTAGGACAGAGTTTGTCACAGAAGTTTCTGTGAAGAATGCAGCCCTCTTAATTGATGCATCGGTTAACTATTTTGGATTTGATCATAGATATGAACACTTTGGGTAAAACATCTGAGACTGCAGAGATCCTATTATATTGCAAAGAGAGAATACCTATCTTATTAATCAAAGGAAATGACCATTTTCATATACAAACAATTTCCCCATGATGTTAGACTGTGGTGAAGTATGTACCTGTGATTTGGACTTTCTCTGTAGCGGCTGCTTAAGTTCCTCTGGCACATGGGAAGTACTAAAAGAAGACAGTTCAGCCTCAGTATATTGATTTTCTTCTATTTTCCTCATTTTGAGGCTATCTGTGAAGTGCCTGATATGATCTAGAGCAGAAAGTCCAGTTTTATATTCTTCCTCTTTATACCTAAAATGAACCAATGGAAAAGACACAGAGGTGTTGTTTGTTTTTTCTCTTTCAGTGTGTTATCCAATTAAATCACTTTTCATTTGAATCTATACATCTGTGCAATATTTCATATTGCATATGCAGTGTGAAGCAGCATGCATCAATTATTGAGGCCTTTAAAATACCTACAAATATCATATCTTAAAATATATTTCTCAAATATTTAATAACTAAAGTGAAGAGTATATTTGAGTTAGAGTTAAAGTCAATGACCTGGTAAGTCAATAATGTAGTAGAGATAGAATTCATACATGTAAAATTTCCATTAAAAATAAAGCCAATTACAATAATATTTAGTCAGCTCTAACTAGCAGCATAAACACATAATATTCTCATCAATTTAATCTTGTTCATATTTCCCATTTAAAAAACTATCATCTATATACAGGCATACCTCAAAGATACTACCGGCTCAGTTCCAGACCACCACAATAAAATACAATAAAGTCACACAAATTTTTTGGTTTCCCAGTGCATTCGAGAGTTGTGTTGATACTATAGTCTACTAAGCATGCAATAGCATTATGTCTAAAAAACAATGTACATACCTTAGTTAAATTTTACTTTATTGCTAAAAAATCTTAACCATCATCTGAGCCTTCAGCAAATCATAATCTTTTTGCTGGCGAAGGGTATTGCCTCAATGTTGATGACTGCTGACTGATCAGGGTGGTGGATGCTCAAGGTTGGGGTGACTGTGGCAATTTCTTAAACTAAGACACCATCGAACTCTGCCACATTGATCGATGCTTCCTTTCTCTGTAACATGCAATGCTGTCTGATAGCATTTTACCCACAGTAGAACTTCTTTCACAATTGGAATCAATCCTCTCAAACTCTGCTGCTACTTTATCAACTAAGTTTATGTAATATTCTAAATCCTTTGTTGTCATTTCAACAATGTTTGCAGCATCTTCACTAGGAGTAGATTCTATCTCAAGATATCACTTTCTTTGCTCAGTTTTAAGAAGCAATCCCTCATTTGTTAAAGTTTTATCATGAGATTGCAGCAATTCAGTCACATCTTCAGGTTCTACTTTTAATTTTAGATTTGTCGCTATTTCCACATCTGCAGTTACTTCCTCCACTGAAGTCTCAACCCCCTCAAAGTCATCATGAGGGTTGGAATCAACTTCCTTCAAATTCCTGTTAATGTTGATAACTTAACGTCCTCCCATGAATCATGTGCTAGATCTAGAAAGGTGAATTTTTTCCAGAAGGTTTTCAATTTACTTTGCCCAGATCCATCAGAGGAATCACTGTCTTGGTGATTTACAAAATGTATTTCTTAAATACTAAGACTTGAAAGTCAAAATGCCTCCTTGATTCAGGGGTTGCAGAGTGGATGTTGTGTTAGCAGGTGTGAAAACAATATTCATCTCATTGTACATCTCCACCAGAACTCTTGGGTGATCAGGTATATTGTCAATGAGCAGTAATATTTTGAAAGGAATCTTTTTTTTGGACCAGTAGGTCTCAACAGTGGGCTTAAAATAGTAAACCATATTGTAACAGATGTGCTATCATCCAGGGTTACATTTCAGAGCACAGGCAAGTAGATTTAGCATCATCCTTAAGAGTCCTAGGATTTTCAGAATGGTAAATGGGCATAGGCTTTAACTTAGTCACCAGCTGCATTAACCTCTAACAAGATAGCCTGTCCTTGGAAGTTTGAAACCAGATGTTGACCTTTCCCATCTGGCTATGAAAGTCTTAGATGGTATCTTCTTCCAGTATAAGGCTATTTCACCTACATTGAAATCTGTTGTTTAGTGTAGCCATCCTCACCAATTATCTCTGTTAGGCCTTCTGCCACAGCTTCTACATCAGCACTTGCTACTTTTCCTCACACTTTTATGTTATGGAGACAGCTTCTTTCCAGCAACCTCTGCTAGCTTCCACCAACCTCTGCTAGCTTCAAACTTTTCTTCTGTAGCTTCCTTACCTCTCTCAGCTTTCATAAACTTGAAAAGAGTTAGGGCCATGCTCTGGATTAGGATCTGGTTTAAGGGAATGTTGTGGCTGTTTGATCTTCTGTCTATACCACTAAAACTTTCTCCATATCAGCAAAAAGTCAGTTTTGCTTTCTTATCATTTGAGTGCTCACTGGAGGAGCACTTTTAACTTCCTTTAAAGACTTTTTCTTTGCATTCACAACTTAGCTAACTGATGCAAGAAGCCAAGTTTTCAGCCTGTCTTGGCTTTCAACATGCCTTCCTCACTAAGCTTTATCATTTCTAGCTTTTGATTTAAACTGAGAGACATAAAAGTCTTCCTTTCACTTGAACACTTAGAAGCCATTGTTAAATTATTAAATGGCCAAATTTCAATATTGCTCTTTCTCAGGAAATAAGGAGGCCTGAGGAAAGGGAGAGAGATGAGGGACTGGCCAGTCGGTGGAGCCGTAAGAACACATAATATTTATCCATTAAATCTACCGTCTTGCATAGGCATGGTTCATGGCACCCCAATACAATTTAAATAATAACAGCAAGATCATAGATCACAGATCACCGTAACAGATATCCTAATGATGCAGTCTGAGAAGTGCAGTGAAGCAAAGCACAATAAAACAAGGCATGCCTGTAGTATATTTTTATCAGTTTAACTATTTGGTTAATTTGTTTGTTTGTTTTTAGGGGGTACTGGGGATTGAACCCAGGACTTTATACTTGGGAAGCAGGCGTTCAACCACTTGAGCTACCTCCGCTCCCCTGATTAATTTTCTCCATTTTAAAAACATATCCCTTATATAGATTACAAACATATCAAATGAAGTGACATTTGTAATCTCTCAATAATATTTGACTAGTAATGATAATCATACCCTGATTATTGAGTTAATTAGGTAATGTCATCTTTATTTTTCTTTAGGTTTTACAGGTAGGGTATAGGGTAAATCTTCATGACTTTTGGACTTGGCAATGGATTCTTAGATATGACACTCAACGCATGTATGACCAAAGAAAAAAATAGATAATTTGAACTTCATCAAAATTAAAAACTTTGTACCTCAAAGTACACTATCAAGAAAGTAAAAAGACATTCTACAGAATGGGAAAATGTTTGCAACTCGTATATCTGATAAAAATCTGGTATCCAGAATATACATAGGTAGAGTCTAAAAATAAATTATCTTGTATTTGTGTGATTTTCAGTTATTTTTCCTAACAAGTTAATCAGATGTCTGCAAATATTGATGGGCCTATGCTCAGGGATTATGATGGTGGCCACATTATTTTCATCTAACACTGATGTACTGATTATGGCTTACTGACTCAAATTTAACTTCCATGATTTGTCAAATTTATTACTCAGAAATTGCTGTCACCTAAAATATTGTTCTAATGGGAAATCAGAGCAGAAGAAATCACAACAGTATGTGGTTCTACTGTTTGTTTACTAAAGTCACGCAAAGCACTTACCTTACAGGGGAGGTCTTACAACTCATCTCCAGGACACTGGTTTCTTCATAGTCCTCCTCAGGGTTTCCTTCATGTAAATTACTTGTCACTGCTTCTTTTCCTGTTTTTCCAGTAATATCATTGTCTTCATCTTCCTCATCTAACAGCACCTCATCTTCTACTTCTTCATCATCCAGTAAATCTGAATTTTGACTGGTCACCAAAGTCTTTTCATCCTTAAAGTGGCTGCCATTCATTCTTTCAAAAGTGTAAAATGAAAAAGGTTCAATTATTGGTTTGGTTTTAAATGTGCATTTAACTTTATTATCGTATCCTCCTAACATTTTAGAATTTCAGTATTTATGTAGGAAATTTTTATTGCCTATGCTTCATGGCAACCATGGGAAAAATATAATTTCCCAAATGAGAAAATGAAGGAATATATAATTGGGTGATTATTCAGATCGTAAATGGAGCCTTTGGCAGAACTGGAAAAACAGTCTCAATCTCAGTTTCCTATTCCTTATCAGGCCTTCACTTGATAAATGATACTATTACATGCAATATTAAAAAGTACCTAATTACCATATAAGTACCCACAATTTAAAATAATAGACTTTTGGACCACTTGTATCCCTGAATGAGACTGACAGCAGATTCAACATTCATACCTCAAGTGAATAAGAGTTCGAAGAAAATGTTAAATCAATTGCCAAGGAGGAACCTGGTTTATACGGTTGCTAGGTGATATTTTAGGCTCACTATGAAAACATGGAAGTGATTGAGAATTCACTTATTTCTACTACTTTCGGGTTATTGTTGATAGCCTGAATGAGAAAATGTTCCTGTTTACCAGGGGAACATTCCGGTGGGAAAAGTTCTAGAAATATAATTGTACCAATGTCATCTGAAGCTTAGCAAGCATGTCTAATATTAGAAAGACGAATACACTTTTAAAAGTCACTTGTAATATTTCAGTTTGTTGTTACAAAAGTTGAATATGACTCAAAAGTGTAACTATTAAAAAGAGGTTAATTACATAGGAGTCCTGATTCAGTACATTTGAGAGCATTTATGAAACTTAGATAAACTTTATAGATGTTAAAATAAACATGGAGATATGTAAATTTAATTTACATTTCATTGTAAGATGTAGAAGTTGAATTTAAGTTGCAAAATAATTATAAATGTTTCAAACTAGAGAATGTTTTCTCCTAACAACCTCATTTTAAAGATAAATAATCAGGGAAGCTGAGGCACTTGCCCAATTTCAGAAAGTTGTTAGGGACAGAAGAATCATAGACTACTGGTGTGTGCATCCTGGATCCTCTGGAAGTCTCCCCATTTTTCCTTGCTCCTCTACTATTTACTAGTTCAGAACACTTGCCGAGATAGTTAAGACACTGTTACAGTCATGTACACTTTTCACATGGCACATTTCTATTTTTCAGATTATGGAAGATCAGGTATCAGCAGTGCACTCCTCCATCACTTCCCATGTTAAAAAGTGACCATAATTTAATATTTAGAACTTCCCAGAGTAAAAATAAGTAAATAAACAAAACAATCTTGGAAATGAAAGATGCACATAGTAAAAATCCATTTGACCAGAAAAGTCATATTATTATTATTAAGCATTTTATTCAACCAATCTCTTAACCTTTTATCAAAGAATGACGAAAACATGTTTTGCACAGACATAAATTATTAGTTTCCAGATACACTGCCAACTTGCTAGCTTGAATGAATTGAAATTGTTATTTAAAAAAGGAAAGAAAAAGTAAAAGAGCAAAAGAGTACATGGATGAAAACCAAAAGTAACAAAAGCCAAGATGATTAAGAAAACATATTTTTTAATTATGCTTTCAAATGTGGCGATTTCTGGAGGATAAAATATTTATCAAAAGTAGCTTGATAGGCGTTGAAGAGAAAAAAGTTAGATGACTCAACCTTATTACTTCTGTGCTGTTTAGACATGTTGAAGCCAGATGTTATAGCTACACAGGCTCACAAATGTTCAGTTAAGGGCTAGAAAATCTGAATAAGTATCTCAGAACACAAATGGTGTTTTTGGTTCAATATTTCTTACTTGCATCATGTAAATTTCATTATCAAAAGGTGTGATTGTGAATATCTTTCTTGTTCTTAATTTCTTACTACTTTATGCTTCTGATCATCTGTCTGATCTCTCTCTTACTCTCTCATGGACACACACACAAAGGGCAGGCATAGAAAAGACACAACCAACTGTACAAGGTTGGAGCTCTGTCAGACTTTTAATAGAGTCCAGGAAGAGTCATAGAATGCTAGATCTTTCTCTCCTTCTTTCCATAGATACACTTTCATACAGCAGAAGAAGTCATACGTTTTTATGCTATCTTGGAAAATGTTTAGTTTAGTTTGCTTTAATGGGAAAAGTACTTAAAATAATTATCTTTGACCTTTTGTATCATCAGAAATAAAGGACATTAACCCAATAATATTGGCATGATGAAATGTAATGGAACTTTCATTAACTAATTTCATTTTATACTAAAATTTACAATACAGCATCTCAATTAAATAGGCCATTGGGATGGTTATGTTTAGAAAAGTCTAGCTCTTTCAATAACAGGAATTTAATTATAACTTACAAATAAGAAAAACTACATCCTATAGTTTTGGCAAAATAACATTTCATTAACTTCACATAAAATGTAAAGTGCTAGATAAGTATTTATTATTACTGGAAGCATTGAAAAGTTTTTCTTTATGAATTATGTTTGATGTTGACAATGATAAGAGGAAGTCAATATATCAGGTCCTTAAAAAAAAAGGATGATCATACCTACCGAAATAAACATGCCAGAATAAATAAGCAACGATTGAGAAGTTGCAAATAGTTTCTACATAAAAGATATTTGGGTGACACTCACAACTTTAAAATGACTATTCCATATATAGATATATGCACATATATATATATTTAAATATAATGTCATATGTTACATATGTGATATATAATAGCAACCACTATTACTAAGAAATTCACCTGAATCACTGGCAGCTATTTTTTCTTCTGTTTGGCAGATTTGATAAAATATTCTATTTAGTTATAAGAGAGGTAGAACAGCATGATGGTCAAAGTGTAGGTTCTAGAAGCAGGCAATCCAGGTTTAAATACCATTTATTATATGACCTTATTCAAGCTATTTAACCTCCATGTTTCCATAGCTCCACTAGTAAAATTGGGCAATAATGGTTTCCATCTCATAGGGTTATTATGATAATTAATGAGCACATATAACATTCATAGAAGAGCATATGCTATTTACTATGCACTACATAAATATTAGCCATTGGTAATAGTAGTAATACTAGTATTACAAAAGTGATCCCAGTAAATTTATTTGAAAACATTTATTTCAAAAGTCACAGAGTTTTTCTTTGTTTATTTTTAAGTCCTTACCTCTCTTCCATGTTCCTGGGTGACTGGCTGCTGTGGTTGCTATTTCCAATGAAATTTCGAATCTCTGTGAAGTAAGCATCTTCTTTGTCATCAAGAATTGCACCTGTACTTTCCAGTTCAGAATGGGGTGATGATGTTGCCGTACCTGACGGGAGAAGACAGCCTTTCCTGGTAAAGACTATTATTTAAATGATACTTGTTTTGAACCTCATTCTTTCTCAATTTAACCAGTGTTGTTTCTTAAAATAGGCCCTTTGACTATTAATAATAGAGTCTCCCACTGATACCTTTTCCCCCGCAGACTCTCCCAACCCAATCCTGAACTGTCAGAGAGGAACAGATCACATGTGGAAAATAATAAGTGAGTCTTAAACAGATTCTGCCATGAGAAACTGCATACTCAGGTGACTGGCTGCACTCAATACATATTTAGTTCTCCTGTTTTAAAGGAGAAGATTAAAGATTGAAGACATGCTGAAAGTTCTGTATCCTGAGTAAGTGAGCTAAGTAGGGAATGGATTTTGAACAAACCCAGCCCTGAGGCTGGAGTGGTATTATATAAAGAGGACAAGATTGCTGACCACTGGCTGCTTTTCAGCTTCCTCACCTGTGAAACTGTGAGGAATATCCTGTGTCTCACGAGACTGTTGAAAGTTTACATAAAATTATACAAGTGTAAGTATATTAAATGTGGTCAAACTTTCCCCTAACATTAGCTTCATGTCATTGGTCTTGCCTACAAAGTATTTACAGTTTAAAAGTTCATCACGATAGTCTATAATATGCTAATAACAAGAGTTTCACACATCCTCTCAGCTTAAAAAGAAATAATGGGGAAACGGATGTGGCTCAAGCAGTTGGGCTCCCATCTACCATATAGGAGGTCCAGGGTTCAATGCCCAGGGCCTCCTCGTGAAGGCAAATTGGCCCATGTGGGAGTGCCAGCTGACATGGACAGGTGGCGCAGCAAGATGATGCAACAAAAAGAGACACAGAGAAGAGACAATAAGAGACATAGCAGAACAGGGAGCTGAGGTGGCACAAGGGAATGATCACCTCACTCTCACTCTGGAAGGTCCCAGGATTGGTTCTTGGAGCCGCTTCATGAGAATATAAGCAGACACAGAAGAACACACAGTGAATGGACACAGAGAGCAGACAACAGGGAGGAGGGATAAATAAATAAATCTTAAAAAAAAAAAAAAGATATAATGAGGTTTTAGCAAATAAGTATTCAACTTTGACATGTTATAGTTTTAACATTTTTTTTCTGAAATAATTTGACTGGAAAATTATAGTATGCTATAAGAGAACATGCAGTTAGAAAGTGGCCAGTTTAGTATGTTGATTAGACTTCAGCATCTCAAATCTGATATTTCTAAACCATAAGCATTAGATTTTTGACTTTAGGGGAAATAAACAGTATATGGTTCTGGGTAGTAACCATTTGAGATCATAAGCAATGTGCTTGTCCACTAGAAGAAAGACTAACAATAAAACACTTTCCTTAAGTGTTTTTTTTTTCTGTTCTTAAAACCTCATTTCCTGCATCTATACCTCCTCCACCTCTACACCCATTCTCAACCCAACTCATTTCCTTGATTCTGTAGAATCAAACAGGCTGCACAGGCTGGCTCTGTACATATATGTTGGCTGGCAAATGTTAGTTACTGGCTTATTAGTTAAATCTTAGAAGCCAAAGATAAGACAATCTACAATCCCATCTGTTAACTATGTATTGCCAGATCCAGGTTAAGGGAAGGCTAGTTTTTTATTTGTTTGTTTGCCAGTGATGAAGATCAAAGGCTTTTTAAAAAAAATTTCATTGGTTTTTAAATTATATATATATTTTTTTCAAAGATACTTAGATTACATAAATGTTACACAAAAAATATAGGAATTCCCATATGTCCCACTCCCCACACCTCCCACACCCTTCCACATAAACAGCATCCGTCATAAGTGTGGCACATACATTGCAATTGATAAACACATCCTGGGGCATTGCCCCTGAGCATGGACCGTAGTTCGCATTGTAATCTATATTCTCTCCCACGCAATTCTGCATGTTACAGGAAGAAATAAAATAAAGGCCATTACTTTTTACTTAATTTTTACATCAGAATTTGTGACCCATCATTATCATTTACCAAGGGCTGCTCTGATCATATCAGAGTGTCCTGTGAAAAGTTCCTCTGGAGAGGAACTGTGGGCCTTGTGCTAAAGAGTCATGGTTTCTAGGTGACTATTCAGAGTGGTGCTCTGAGGTTACCACTCTCAAGATCCTACCAAGCCTGGGGTCCACATTCAGTGCTGATAGGTACAAAGATTGTTGCATAGCAATTTAGAAAATCTTGATTTACAAGGCTCCTGTGAGTTTGAGATATGATTCTCTTTGCTTAAGAGTTCCCATTGACATGAACCAAAGAGAATTTTTTAAAAATTACTAATAATCCAAATAAGACTACTGAGTTAGAGATTAAGCAATGACCACATCACTCAACAAAAGAGAAACTTGTGGCAAATTTTCACAGGTGTTTCTGATTCTGATGTCAAAGTCAAGTGAGAGAAGAAAGATTACATTTACCTTTTAAAATAGGAAAAATATATCACCTTCTCCTCATAACACTACTGATTACCTACCAGACATGTTCCCATTCTCGTGCTTCTTTAGGTGTCTGTCTAGGTTGGTTTGTTGACCAAAACACCTGTCACATAAGTGGCACTTAAATGGCTTCTCCTTATTATGGATGTTCCGGACATGCCGCTGCAAGTTAGAAGATATGCTAAATGATCTGTCACAGTATTTGCATCTGAAAAACAGATGTAGAGGAAATATTTTCAAGCCAATCAAGAGATATTTCTTAAGACCAGTAAACCAGATATTAAAAATTATCACCCACAAAATAAAATGTTAGAGGAAAGATACTATACTATTCATACAGTCAAAATAATAGTTCTGTGGCTTAGATTGCTTTAAAGTTTCAGGATTTTATGGAGACATGAAAAAATACTGATGATCTGATTGCTCCCAAATTTATTAGGGTAATTAATTCTGATATGTTAAACCACCCAAAATTAAGGGCATTAAGAAGGAATGGCACAGTTTTATTTTCTCCTTAGTACTATACAATTAAATCCTTTGTAAATAAGCATGAAACAAATTCACATATTCACATAGTCTTAAATAGGGTCAAAAGAACATATTTTACATACAAATTGTAGTGTTTGACTAAATCATTACTTAATAAACTCACTTTCTCAGTCGCTAATCCTACAGGAAATTCTGTTGTCTTCTCTGAAATAGCAATAAATATTCCAAACTTTTAAAACTGAGAAAAGGTGAATAGTTTGATTTGATACAAAGACCTTGGTTTTCAAAATCTGTAGAGAGGAGGAGTCCACTCAGCTTTCATTGCATTAGTCTTTAAACTACGACAAAAGCAAGTTAACAGTGCACTAAATTGTCCTTTTGGAATAAAATCAAAGGTCTTCATTAACCTTCTCTCTTCATATTTTCTCCCAGATTTTCCATTTTATATTTTTCTTAGAGTCTGTAGCAGTTCTGAACCAGATCAGTTTTTCATGAAAGCATTTAACATTTGATTGGCTAACAGTTCTGTCTCCCATGGGATGTAAAACTATAAGTTATTTCAAAGTTCTCCTTTCCTCATTAATAAGTAAGACCCTCCCTCTCAGCTCTTATCAGCAAAGAAGAAAAGCATATCTTGTAATTGGTGGGTTCTTCTCCTCTGCCATTTTAAGATAAAGATGTTTGTATGATTTTTTTGTGTTACTTGAAAGAACAAACTGGCTTTCTCCAAATGACTTTTATGTGAAAATGCCTAATATAGTGACCAGAGGATTCTTAAATCATTCTTCAATGGGTGAAAATGCCCTTCTTCTCGCACTTCTGAGTATGGACTCAGAGAAAAAGTGTGGATTAAATACTCTAACTCAGAAATCGTCCCATTCCACTGGATCCACTTGAGATTTTATGGCTATCTTTATGTGATGCCAGAAGTCTAATCAATTCAGTGGGAAAAATAAAGCTGTTGAACTAGTTGCTTTAGCATAGTATCAATAAACCAACTCAGAACTGATTTAATTTCCTCACTAAAAAAAGAAAAACTCCTCTGGCATCACAAGGTTCCTCAACTTTTTCTACTTACAATATTCATAAAAATATCTTCCCTTTGCTAATGCTCTAGTTAAAAGTTGAGTGCTCTAAATAAGAAATCATTCCATTCTATTCCAAATAAATAAGCAGGTGGTTAAGAGACAGCTCAAATCAGAGTCTAAGTTTCAGGAAATTTTTAAGTGAACATATAATCGCAAGCAATATATAATTATGCTTTCCTAGTCGGTAGATATATAGACATAGAGGCTGATGGAGACTTTGAGATCATGGTACAAAAACCCTGAAGGGAACTGAGGGTGGGGGAAAATCTGTGTTTTCATTCTGCAAATATTGGTACCAGATTCTAGAGAAGGCAATGAGCCTCTATAGATTTGAGTTTTTCATTTGCACGACAAGGCAAATGATTGTTTAAGATCTCCTGCTACACCAAAATTCTGGCTAGTGCTTTTTTTTTAAAGACACATACAATAATAGCACCATTATAGGGTACAATAAAACCATTGAATTCAGACACAAAGAAATAGTAAAATGAACATGACATCATAGTTGTCTACCAGGACCCTTGGTCATAGCAAATTGTCTTTATGGAAGTTTCTCCTTTGAGGGTTAAGCCACTCCAGCAAAATTCTTGGGAAGACTGAATTTTTTCAAGAAGGAAAATCACCTAGCACTTCCTACTAGTATATCTCTGTCTGAGACCTGTTATTTCAAGTGCATTTTATGACATAAAAAATAGAAGTATCACCTATGATTAATGACTTATAAAACACATAGGGAAGCAAAGAACTCAAGAAAAATACTGTATGTTTTCTGAGTTTAGGTCCCTCCAGTTTTCTCCTAAAGTTTCAATTATTTTTAATAAGCTGGGCATTGGTCTGCTCATTTTCTTATCCTTCGTGTAGAACCACCTTTGAAACCTGATCTGCAATTGGTCTATTTTAGTGAAAAATATAAGCATTCAGACAAATATAATCTTACACCTATACAGTCCATAAAAATTTCAAAGCAGAATGAAATGATATAACTTAAGATAAATAACATTCTTTAGTTTAACAAACATAGTATCAGGAAGCAGATTTGGCTCAAAGGACAGAGCATCCACCTACCACATGGGAGGTCCAGGGTTCAAACCCAGGGCCTCCTGACCGGGCCCATGCGCAGTGCTGATGCGAGCAAGGAGTGCCCTGCCATACAGGGGTGTCTCCTACGTAGGGGAACCCCATGCGCAAGGAGTGCATCCCATAAGGTGAGCCACCCCGCACAAAAAAAGTGCAGCCTGCTCAGGAGTGGGGCCATACACATGGAAAACTGACGTGGCAAGATGACATAACAAAAATAGACACAGATTCCCAATACAAGAATACAAGCAGACACAGAAGAACACACAGTGCATGGACACAGAGAGCAGACAACTGGGGGGGGGGGAGGGGAGAGAAATGAAAAAAACAAAAACAAAACAAAACATAGTATCTAATATTGTGTGCAAGGCCCTGCACATTAAGTAGATTATATTTTAAAACTGGAAGGGGGGGGTGTTGGTTATTTTCATTCTTTAGTAAACAACAATACAGACATAAAAATTAGACGTGTGCCCCATATGTATGTGGCTAATGTTAACATTTAATAGAATTAACTAAGAGGTACTTCAGGAAATTATTCATAAAATTGACCCCTTTCCTATGTTATATCTGTTCTACCTCTAGTTCCACAGGTTTTTCCTCACCCCCAGGGATTTCCTTAAACTAGCTGTTGGGGATGTGTGGACATTGGCTTAGCTGTCCTGGAAAACAAACTTATTTATCGATCATTAACTCCTAGCAGAGGTACAAAGTTTGGAAATGGGAGGAGGCAATGTTATAATGACTGTCAAAATAGCACCAACTATTGAAAAGAGAGAGCAATAAAACAGTAAAAGTCATTTTTAAAATGGCTAACATTTCTTAAACACTTACACTACTAGACGCTGAGCTAAGAGGCCTCTTAGGAATGAGTTTATTTGATCTTCACATCTCTAAGAGGAAGATTCTTATCTATTCGCGTTATACAGATGAAGAAATAGCTCAGCTCGGAAAGGTTAAAAATGTGCCCACTGGCACAATACTAGAAAGTGGTAGAGATATAGTTGAATGCTAAGCCTAAAAGTTCCACTGTCTTGACAAAAGACTTACATTAGTTAATATTTATCAAGCACCTAATACTAGGTACTGTGCTATGTGCTTTGCTCACAGTATCACGTTTTAAGATTTTTGCCCAATCGTTCTATAGGAGAGGTATTAGTTCCTTGATCTTTTTATAGGCAGGGAAACCAATCCTCGGGGAGGTTAAGTAACTGACCCCAACATAGTAACGAATGGCTGCTGTACAGGACTTCAAATCTAGGTTATTTGGGCTTAATTACACCCTGCATTAATGCCCCGGGCACCTAGAGATAGAAAATGGAGCTACAGAACTTTTAAACTGAGATGATGATGCTTGAAAGAAGGTGGAGGAAGGTGTAGAGAAACTAGGAATCTTCTCATGTTTATTCAAACCATAGTTAATTCTTCCTTGACTCAAAACCGACCAGACATACATTCATACATGCATAAAACTAGCCTCCTTTAAAATTGTTTCCACGAGTCCACTTGACTATTACAATATTTATCAAGAAATTTAATGAAAGTCATTTTCAAACCTGTAAGGCTGCTCTCCTGTGTGTGTTCTCAAGTGCCGTGTTAGGTTTGCAGATCTCGGAAAAATCTTGCCACAGTATCTGTTATGAAAAAGATGTTTATAAGGGAAAGTCAGCAAAATTGACTTTATTTCACTCAAGCCACATCAGAAGCCAGATGCTTTTTCCTGGTTTAATTAATACTGCATGGAACTCACATGTCTTTGGTATTTAAAATTTGCAACAAAGCCATTCTGTGATATAAATAACTCCACAAACAAATATTGCCTTATGAAATCTGGTAGAATTTGCTCATCCATAAGCTAGCAATTTATGAAAATAGACTTTAGTTTTGAGGACCCCCATACTTTTCTTTTATTAACTTGGTATCTGTATCTGTACATTCACAAAACTGAACCAGCCAGGGGATTAAAAAAAATGATGAGAGTTTGTGGTTCTGGGTTGATGTAAACAGATTTCAAATGTTTCAACTCATTTTACACATCAACCCCAGTGAAAACTCTCTGCACATTGAGTGGTATCAGATCAGACAAGATTCTGAGACCTCATCCATCAAGGTATGTTCCCATAAAAGCTTTTCTGGAAACAAAGTGACATGTTTTCCAAAGAGCGGATAAATTGATATGCCTGAGTCAGATGCCACAAATTCTGAAGACAATTCAGAAATAATAAACACAATCTGTAAAAACAAAACCCTGAAAAACAAAAGATAAAACAAGTTTTACTGTACTACTGTTGAGAAACAAGATACTTATTAACTAGCTTTCTTCACCTAGCAATCTTAGTTGTCCTTCATTTCTTGCCCTTATTCTTCAATGCCATGGCAATGAATAAATGTTTGCTTGAGGACAGTAGTATTACATCCTCGGACAAAAATAATGAACTGTGAAAGAAAATTCATAATATCAAAGGGATGAGGAACTGAGACAAGTAGATAGCATTTGGAATGTTTCCAACATCATTTATCAAATCTGAATGGCCTGTGTAAAATTTCTCATTTAATAATAATTTTTAAAAATCACCATTTTTATGATTCACTAAATAAAGAGTACTTTGAAGTGCCTGAGAGCTATCATGGTTGCTATTAATCATGTAATCAAGAATAATTTAAAAAACAAACAGGAGAGCCTTTTGAAATCAGAGGGGGAATTTTTGAAAAGCCAGCCATAATTAACTTTGCAGTTACCTGCAGGTATAGCGTTCTTTTCCCTTTCTCAGGAGGTTCTCTGGCAGGGCGTTGGGAGGTGCCCTGAAGTTGAACATGGAGGGCACTGACTGTAGCAGCTCACTGGCCTCAGGTTTCAAGGCACTGAAGCTCTCTAGCTTCTCCGCCATGTTTTCAATAGCTGACATCTGAAAGGCAAATGTACAAGACCATGAAGGATCTTTCATCCGTAATAATCTCTGGCAAACCGAGAACATCGTTTCAAGGAAAGCATCAAATCTGTTGAATGCAATGGCTTATAAAGAGAGGTGGTGGTGTCCCAATATGAAATAAACCAGAGAATTGACTGATTTTGAAAACAACAATGATAAAGAAAAGTTACAAAATGCTAGATTTTGCCTAACACCTTATTTAGAGCATTTTATAACAATCTAGTAAGTTATAACTGAGCAATGAAATACATGATATAAGTCAAAGTAAATTTTTGTTAAATTAAGTGACAGTATTATTATTCTATTATAGGCAACAACAGTAAACTGGAAATAATAGAGAAAGGTCCTCTCTGCCTCTCCTAGCTGAAGAAAGTCACGGGAACTATGGAATCCCGTGAAAAGAACTCATGGTGTGAACGAATATTAAGTGTTCCAAAATTACAGCTTACACCAAATGTGTGTTATCAAGGAAAAAATTTAAATGTACAAGAGGTGTATTGCTAAAAACCTTACTAAGATCTGGACATATTGGATTTTTAAGCGGGTTCCTAAAGAATTTTTATCTATTATTAATTTATTCTGGAAAAGAGTGATTTGAAATGACCATTCATAGTAACCTATACTATTATAACATCATATAGCATAACTTAGCATCTATGTTATAAGAAAAGGACCATTAGTTTAACTATACTTAGAGAAATAATCTTGAAGAAACTCTATCCTGCTTAATTCCTCCCCTCTAACAATCTAACTTATTTTGTTTATAATCTTCAAGTTTCATCCACCTGCACACATATTTGAAAGAGTGACAATAAGTGGCCTTTACTTTTAAAAGTTAGCTTCCCCTTAATGGCCACAATTATGGAGCAACTCTCCCCTTTCCTTTGATGCTTCCCAAATGTTAGTTTTCCTCAAAGCTCACATTTTATTTGGAAGTTGTTTACTACTAAATTTTTAAATGAAAAAGTAAATTTCAAGCTATCTCGTTAAATTAATGCACCTATTAAGTATTGGTTATTGGCATGCTATGCCACTGGAGAGTTCAAAAAACTGTTAAAAAGGTGTTCGCGTTTTTGCACATGCATTCAGCACGTTTCTCGGTGAGCTGGGGTGGTAGACCAGAAGACTCCCTGCAAGAAAGGGACACTAACAATTCCAAATTCCAACAACTGGTCATCCCAACAGGCTACTCTTACTAATGAGACAGCAAGACAGAAACAGAAGTCCAATGTACAGAACTCAAAGTAAAAATAAAAGACAAAGTTTTCCAATTAAAAGAAAAATTAACAAAAAGTGTATTCTATGGACACATAGCTGGACAGAATGCCATTGGCTTCTTAAACTAGAGCAAAATCTTAGAATGGCCTAAACATGACTCTCTGCTTACAAAGGGAATATTGTATGCTTGCTTCTTTAAATGACTATTCATGTTCTACTTAGATGTCTTTCTTCTCCCTTTAGCCTGGAGCCTGCCCTCTCATTTCATGCCTGGAATCCTAATGCTAGCTACAAATTGCAACGTACAGGGTACCACTGCCAATTTGCCAAATGTCTTTCATCAAACACGTTGTGAAAAAATCTCAGAGGAAAGTCAAGATACATTTACTTGTCAGACAACAAATGTGAATGCATTGGGAGGCAGTAGGGGCTATAAGCTCAGGGGTTTGATTCATAATCACTCAGCTGCTAAAACATTCTCCACAGATGCAAGTGGACAGCACATTTGTCACTATGAAGGATTTTGACATCTACTGATCACAGGGCAGAGATATGGAATGATGATGCTTCTCAGAGAGTTTGGAGGAAATTCTGTCTCCATCCAGTCTAGTCATTATCCCCCTCTAGCTAGACCTTTGGGATTTTCATATTACTTTGGGTTTTATTTATTAAAAATCAATCCAGAAATATTTCATGATACTATTTTATTTGCAGTTATTCCTCTAATTGTTCCTTGCAGAAAATGATTTTGATATTCTACCTACCACGGAATAAATTGTTTGAGTGAAAAATGAACTCTGGACTTTAAGTTAATTAGCAGTAATAAGCAAAGGTAAGGGTCATGCTCAAATATATTTATTGGGAAGGATAGTAAGTACATGGGTTAAGATTATAAATGTTTTATTTATGTACATTTAATATTTGAGTAAAGTTTCATTATCTAGTGGTTTTAAATCTTTTGAGTGCCCGCACTGCTGACACACTCAGATTCCTGTGGTAATACATCTTATAGAAACACTTTTCCTTTTATATGGAAAATAGCTTACTCATGACTATTATTATTCTCGACTTTCATCTCTAGCATATATAAACTACAAGTCCCTTCAAGTTATTTAAGAGCAATTGGCTGTGGAGAAATGTGTCTTGCTTTAGTAGCTGCTAATAGCTCTTTTTGAAGAAAGATCACTGTGATTACTTTACCTCAAACTGTCTCGATTTGGGGAAACCATCAAGAAACGAGAAAGTATATTATGAGCTTGATGACTAAATAACAATGTTCTTAAAGATAATAGGAAAAAGAATAGGGGTTACCCAAGTGCCTCCCCTGTAAGCCACCCCTCTCTTTTGGCTTCTGGTATCAAATGAAAAAAGAATTATATTGGAGTAGGGAAAAGGAAGGTGGGAAGTTAGCTAAAGGTAGCTATTAACACACCCCTACACACACACACACACACACACACTTTCTGCCCAGCTAGCAACCACTGAAACAACATGAAAGCCATCATTAAACCCTTCCTTTCATCTTCATAATATTTGCTCTCCTAGCACTTTGCTTCAGCTGGAAAGAATAAGTTCCCCGTTAGTGCAAATAGAAGCAACTTAGACATCTGCCAATTGGGGTAGCTCAACAATCCTGGAACCATCATCAGCCCTAGTCTCTATCTTAGATTAAGGTCTTGGCTTAAGATACACTTTATCTAGTAGAGAACTCAAAAGCTCAAGTTTCTTTGCAATCTGGGTTGCATCATATGGTGTTCCTCCAGAAGTGACACGCATTTCACGGAGAATAGAACATTTTGACATTCATTTAAAAGTTTGACTTGGCATTTTAAAATCAAGATAAATTGGGTAAATGGAATTTAGCTATATATATATTTTTTCAGTTACTAAAATCCAATGAAGAGGGCAATATATGCCTCTATGAGTAAGAAATTTGCTGAGAATGGGAAATAAAGAGGGAAACATTTGGTCATATATTTTAAAAATGTATTGCCATGTGACCCGTTAATGTCATAGGCTAATCTCAAATCAGTAAATGACAGTTTTTTCCTATGGAATAGTAATTTTTATTTATATATAATAGTTGATGGTATCTGCAGCCAGATGTCTGGAAGAGGAAGTCTTTTCACCCCCCTTCCTGTCCCCAAGAGGCTATTAACTTTATACTGACGCAAACTAATATTTAGACACAATTCCCTAGCTCCTACCAAAAAATGTAGCTATCTCTCTAGGCAAATAAAGTAAGTATTTTTAAAAACATTTCAGCAGGCAAGATATCATCAACTGAGTCCTAAGCATTTAGCTTAACATTTATTATCTGGCAGTCAATAATTGATGACATAAAGAAGTTTCTCATTAAAACTATTAAAGCAACAACCTGATTATATGAAATGATATGTCCACTGGCACCATGAGTTATGAGACCTAATGTTTCACCAATTAGATTACACAACCCTTTATCATAAAATAACTAACTTTTCATAAATAACATGATGGGAAAGTTTGTAGATTTGCTATTTTTCAACATTTATTCATGTGATAATCTTGAGAAAGCTCAAAATCATGGTCATTTGGGGAAGAAGTAAATATTCATATCTTACGGTTATCTCACTCCCTGTATCACATTCAGCAGCCATGATTACAAAATCACTTAGAGCTATCTTTACCACTAAAAATTATAAGCATATATCTTTATTATCCCATTACTATCTATATTTCATGAGACGAATATAAAAACCCACTCTGAAAAAGCTGTGATTTAACAGAATGGGAGTGTGTACAACTCATTGCAATGACAGTTGCTAAGCTACTGTATTATAAGGAAAGGGAATCTAACTTAAAACCTGAATTGCCTTGGTAAATTAGTAGAAGCACTGGTCATTTATTTAGGAGGGGTAGCATCAGAAGCTTCAAGCAGCTATCAACATAAGCCACTGTAAAGTAATATGTACCTTAGAAAGGATGAGGTCCATAAGGCCTGACACGCAGGAGCTACACCAGAAATGTAGGTCAGAAAAATCAAAGGACAGCCCCATTTACCACAACTTTGCCTAAGGTAGTGTCTGTCTATCTCTCTGTCTTTCTCAATTTCTCTCTCCTGAAATACTTTAGAAATAAATGAACTTAATCCTTAAAAATCTGTCAGAAGGAGAAAAATCCTAATCCATCACACATTCTACAGAAGAGGTAAAATGGAGGGATTTCTGGAAAAGAAAAACTAACATCAGATAGAAGAAGTAGGTGAGTGCTAAAGTGCTCCAACTTAAAATATTTTTCATGGAACTATACCATGGTTTAAAAGAACAGCTAAACTACATCCTAAACTTTTGTTCATACCTCAGTAATCAGCACAGTTTTGAATGAAGAAGAGTGTGAAGAGAAGTAAAAGCACATATGCTTCAAAGAAATTTTGTGACACATTTTATTCCCATTGACCCAAGGTTTATTTAGGGGTAAAAACTAAATAAACAGTGTTCTTTGTTTCCTGAATGTCTTCCCCAATAAAAAATAAAAGCTCTCCCCTCATACCGTTTACTGACAACTGACCGTATATGGAAATAGTAACTGAAAGTGGAGGAAGTGAGAGCTGATGTTAAAAGATCCATTCACTAGTTAGATATGGATTTTTAAACATTTAGCCTTACTTCTCCAAATAGCCAGAACCAATTTCTTCCCTGGGATATATGGAAATGAATTCCAATGTCAGCTTGTGCCTTCACATAAGTTCAGGTTTTATCCTTTAGAGGGCTTTATCAAAAGCATCTTTAACATGCTGATACAGGCTCCCCAAATGGCTGTTTCCACTTAGTGACCCGTGTTGAAGCCTCTTTCAGCAGCATGCTCCCAGGTGCCCAGAAGGGGTTCCACATCAAGGCGTAATTATGTGGAATGGGTCAGATGTATAGAATAAACTTCTTTCTGTAAACAATTTGTAGCACACTAAATGCCCAATTATAAATGAAAGTATTATGCAGCTTAACAGAGCTGGAATACTGTCTGCTCAAGCCATATCATTTAGTGGAGAGAGGCTCAGAATTCCTTATGTTGATATGACATTTTAGAGTGTAAGGTGTTTTCTTTTTAATGCTAGGTTATTTTAGTCAAAAATATAAGTAAGAAACTTACCCAAGTTCTCTGATCAGGCAGTTGGAACTGGGAGCAAAATTGAAACAAAAACAAAAAATTACTTCTGTTGTCGGTATCTTTATTGCAATCCAGCCTTTGAGAAATTAGCATTTATACAAACAGTAATTTTTGACATGTAACTGTACCTTGAGTAAAAACTTTGAAAATGAAAATTAACTACTTGTATAACACTGCTGAATTTTCTATATATATCTAAATTAAATTTTAGAATCAAGGTTATAAACTAGAATTTTTTTTTCCTAAGAAAGTTAAATGCTACCTGCTACTAAATCTTAATTATCAAAGTGGATGCTTCCTTTTTATTTGTTATTAGTCACTGAGAAACAATATTACTCCAACTAAAAATTAAGTAATTTTCTTTAATTTCTCAAAAAATCCAGTCTTTTGTATTTTTCTGATGTTAATAACATTATTATGTTAATAAACTAACATCTTGTTAGGTTGAAGCTGTATCTTGCTCTTGGAAGTTTTGCTATTTTTAATAAGGAAGATGCATAGTTTTAAAGGATGAAATGTTTATCACAGAGCAGATATAACAATAAGAAACACTTGTGGAAAGCAAAACAGAAAGGCAAAAGACTTAAATGATCTTCACAATAGATAAATTATAACTTATCCATATGTCATTATCATGAAGTGATAAGACTATCACTTATTCTCAGACCCTTGGAACTTAGTAACAGAATACCCAGACACTTTAAACGACGGAAAATACAAATGAATGAGTAAAGGACAAAAGTTTAAGTAAAAGAGAGTCTTTGTTGCAGATGTACACAAAGCCAGACATTTGGAAATAAAATGTATAAACGCCCAAACATACTACTAAAGTATAAGAAAAGCAAATAAGGAATAATAGTCAGTTTTACAAAAAGTGTAATTGCCAAATGATTTCTCTGGAAATTCAAATGAGTTATTAATGTGAATGCAAAGTATCAAAATAGAAATCAGCAAAATGGACATTCTGGAGATCACACCGTAACATCATTCCCTCCATTTTACCTACATGCGGCCCTCATCTTCTTTTCAAAGTTAAATCTAAACCAAGGTACCACAAATAATTTTAAACCACATATCCAGGGAGAGCCTCTACCGTGTTTATTTTCCCTTACAGTAAGCTAATTTATTTACAAGATGGCAGCAGAACATTAAATTTGTCCTCTAGTGGCCTAATAGAATAAATATACTTCTTCCAGATCTGAACTAAGAGAGGGATTAGGTACTGAGAACAATAAAAACCTGCATTTATCTTTTAGTTTTGATGTACGTGCTTCTGTATCTTTTAAATATTTTGAATATATTTATATATTTATGTATATACACTATATATGTGTTTCACATATATATATATATATATATATATATATATATATATATTTAAAATCATTCCAAAAGGCAATAGGATGGCCTAATAATCTTTAATAAAATTTAGTAACTATTTATTGAGGTGTTCACTTATCACTGACTAAGGATTATAGACTGGGGAGAGATGTATTGGGTAGAATGCGAACATATTAAAAAATGTAAAATCATGCTTGCCCAGAGAATACAGCCACCAAACATTTATCTACATATTTGTTTATATTTCCCCTAAAGAAATTAGAATATAAGGTCTCCATTTTATTTTGATGATAACCCTGAGAAATAGAGAGAGCAGGTACTCTAATTTTGAAGATGAAGCTACAGAAGCTCAGGGACCAAGGGATTTGCTCCAACGTACTTTAAATGGAAAGTGAGGCAATGAATGGTCTTATCCAAGCATTTCTTTAGCGACGAAACCATGGTAGGCCCTGGGAGCAGAGGCAATTCCTTTTGTTTTGGCTTCTTGCTCTATGCCACCCTCATGCTGTCTAGTGAGGCTGTGCCAAGAACACAGTAGGCATCTTTCCAAGTACTCCTGGCACGTGGTAGAGTCCTGCCAAAAGAAGTGGGCTCTGGGG
Source organism: Dasypus novemcinctus (assembly GCF_030445035.2). NCBI lineage: Eukaryota > Metazoa > Chordata > Mammalia > Cingulata > Dasypodidae > Dasypus > Dasypus novemcinctus. Next base: position 40,721,343 of record NC_080676.1, read on the forward strand.
GTGGGAGGAGGGTATTTTCTTGGCATTCCTTTGTATTCAAAATGTAAAGATTCTGCATCCAAAAATAATAATAACTTTTCCTCATTTAGGTCCAACCACATTCTAAACACATTATATGCATGAATACCGATCCTTACAACTACCCTGTAAGGCTGGCAGGGCTACCCTCATTATACTGACTGAGAAACTAAGGCTCAGAGAGATGAACTATCTCACTCAAAACCTAAGCACTTTTGCTAATAAGTAATAAAGCAAGTACTAAAGCAGTTATTTCTGGCCCTAAATCCTGTCCAGTTTTTTCTGTTTGTTTGCTTAAGGTGCATCTTCAGGCTACAGTGGAATTAATAGACCTTCAGGAAGAAAAAAAAACCAAATTCTCTTGTAACTTCTGAATATCTGAGGTGAATTTCTGAAAGAAGAGACCTGTTTGGTCTGAGACCTGATGAAAATGCAGGATGGCCTAAGCTTCTCCCAGGCAACAGTCTTTATGCTGCTGGTATCCCAGTGATAAACAGCAATTACACTCTAAAGCAGCCATGATGGTTATAAAAATAATAAAACTTTTCTATAGGAGCAGTGCTCCTCCCCTGCTACCATGGCCCCAAAAAGATCCCTCACATAGCCCCACCAGCCAACAATGAAAACACTACCAGAACGGCCGGAGTCCATGCTGATCGGAAAGTATTCACGACCTGCCAGGCTGAAATATTTTGATTTTCATTCTTGGGTCCCCTTCTAATAGCAAAATGAAGCAATGGGCAGTCCCTGGCTTCACAAGGAAATGCCCACTCTGCTACTGTGTTCCCAAAGACAGATATGCAAAGATCTGGGGGAGTGATTTCTGCGTTTCAGGTACTGTGCATGTGCCTCATCTTTGATGATCTTTCCATTAACTTTGAGAAGATTAAAATAGAGTATGTTTTTCTCTCATAGTATTTCATGAACAAAACATGTATATATTTATATCAACTGTATGCACATGCAGATTTTTGGTAGATAAAATTATCCATCTGATATACCAGTAAATTTACCTTGCTTAATAGAGATCTTTGGGTATCAGAGGGGTGGGATCTTACACCCAACTCCCTCATTTTGCAGATAAGAAAACTAAGCCAGGCAGACTGGGTTACTCAAAGTCACTGAACCCCATTTTAATTTTTTTCCACTATACCATGAACCCATAGACCTTAATTTTGAAGTGGTTAATTATAGACTTTTAAGATTTTCATAATATGAAAATAATCTGATTGTTGTAGTTAAATCTATATAAATCATATGATTATAAGCATTCAGTTGTAATTGAAAAGGAAGTTATCAAAGAGATGTACACTTCTGTGTAATATCTGTCACAAAATGTACATTACATTCAGGTTCATTAATCTATGAAACCTACAAGAGAAATTCATAAACAGCCTAAATATAAAATATGAGTACCTGATGAGCATTTACCATTTTAGAACTTGCTTCTTTTAATTATGCAAATGAAAGCCTTCCTTAGCCTTCCAATATAAAATTAATACTACCTAAACTGCCAGTAATAAAAATGAGGAAATATGACCAATGAGGAGTTGTTATATTAGAATATTTTTATAACCTTGAATACTAAAACATATATATTCTCTGTTTGAAGTAGGTATATAATTCCAATAGAGTGAGAATTTTTGAGAAATGATAGGGACCTCTAATTCAAGAGACGGTGTTTCAGCTCTCATACTCTGTTCAGAAACGTTGTAAAAGTGAAGAAGGAGGAACAGAGAGGGAAAAAATTCATATAAATCTCAAGATGATTTAATTTCCTCTTAACTGTCTGTAAGACAGCTTACACAAACCTTCACTAATTTTATTAGGAAAGCAGCATTTTTATTTTGAACAAATTGCAGTTGAACAAATTACTTTAAACTTTTCAAGAATTTTCATGGAAATTTTGCTTACTATCTATAAAGACCAGGACTTTTATCATTTAAACAAAAACATATATAAATTGAAAAACATATTCAAGATGTTTATATATTTGCTCTTTCAATACGATGTTCTACATGTTGGTGGATATGTAAGTCAGTTTTAAAAAAATTGACCAAATGTGTAAAAACATAGAGATGAACCAATTAGATAATACTGCTTTGTATTTGCCTTGTAATGAGAAATCATATATATTTTGATAAATCAACACAGCTTCATTCAGCAAATAGCTCCATACAAAGTGGTAAATTCTTGTACAATTACAGAACTTCGCTGGAATGCCCAGTGGTCTCTAGATAAATTCCTTCGCCCTCTATGGTAACAACTTGTCAGGTAGACTCATTTCCTGTTTTCATCTAAGCACTAAAAAAATATGACCTTCAAGAATTTGGGACGAGTCACAGTATGATCTGTTTCTTAGTATCAGTAACCTTTAAATAGAAAAGACAACGCCAATATTCATTTGCTTTTCTGAATTTTGCTCAATCCAGACTGCATTGTGACGTAATAAGCAGTTACCAGCAGACAATAATTTAAAACTAAAACCATGACACTTTACACAGGGATCGATTACTTTTTTCTTTTAAAAAGCTTGGATTTTAATTCTCCTAGAATTTCCTGTGTTGTTCCACATCAGCGTCATAGGAAATCCTAATGTTCTCAAGATTTCTTTCATTTCATTGCACCTGCTTTTCAGGATCAACAAGTTAGTTTACAAGCTCGAAGTCTCAAACTCAGAATACTTACTTGAGGGTGAAACAAGAATCCAGGAGAAGGTCTCAAGTATTTCTCTTTTAAAGCTTCAAGTGGGTCAGTTAGCTTTCTTTTCTCTACTCTGAAAGATTAAAATTAGATTTGCTGGAGATGAATTATTCTCATGTATTACTCACTATATAACCACTGAAATTTAAAATGGCTAACAATAAGCAAATGGTAGGTTTCTGGGAAACAAGCTAATAAAAATACAAAGAAGTCTGTTCATTTCTTAAAGAACACACATGAAACTCCTCGGTGCCTGGAGAAAGATGGCCATTTACGATGGAAAGATCCTATTGAATTCCTAGTAATAAAAATGGGAAAATATGACCGATAAGAAGTCATTATATTGGAAATATTTGTCACAAATTAGTTACCTATTTCAAATATAAACAAGAATGCTTGGTAGTGTTGAAATCATGAGGATGTAGCTAATTTTGGAAAATCTAGCTATTTTCTACCAAAAAGGTATTCCCCCCAATAGACATTATATTTCTTCCATATTTGCTAATGATGAAAGGGGACTTTCCAATCACACTGCATACACTGCTAGCCACACTTTGAGGTCTTGGCATCTTCCTTTGAATGCCACTGCTGATAGACAGGGAAGTTCACAGGCGTGTGATAAGGCATGGATGAGGAACATTTTGAAGTTGGGGAGAGAAGGATAAAACTTATCTATATGTCCTTTCTTCTACTTTTGAAATGTTTGTCATTCTAATTTCTGTTAAGCACATAGAATAACACCATTAGGTGAGTTAGTTTCTTTTACCATATATTTGAAAACTCTTAAATGAGTACACTTTAAAAATAGAAAAAAAAAAAGAATACAAACAGCTATTTCTTGAAAATATGTGGTGTTTTGCATACACTATTTCACTTACTGAGGTAGAATATATTATACCCATTTTATGGATGGGAAAAAAAACCTAGGATGTGGGAAAACAGATTTCAATCCGGGTATGACTTCAAAACTTGGGTTTTGGCCTTTCAAAAGTTTGGTGAAATGACACGTCTAGGACATTAATTGAGCTGAAACACCGGATGGAAGATGGAGACTAGACTAAGTGAGCAAAAAACGTGAGGTTATGCAACTGTTATATGTAGGAATCAGAAACCCATTGCCACTGGGAGGCTCTAAGAAAGAAAGTCTGAGAAATCATCAACCCAGAGATATATCACAGAGTTGGAAATACAACCATACTGAAAGTGTGTAACATACAATCTACATACAATAATATGGAAGATCAGTTTTTCCTTCTCTAGTGATGGGATTGCCATGGGAATTAAGACATAGCAAGTGAGGGGGGAAAAAGTGCCCACACATCGCTGTGAGATATTTTTATATTGTCCTTTTTTACTCCCCTTGTCACAAATGGGGTAAGCCTTCATATTGTTAATGTATTGTAGTTAGATAGGTAGAAGAAGAATTTTTAAAAAAATTTTTCAGTTCTAGTATCTATTAAAAAATAGGAAGTCAATAAACATTGCTGATTGAAAAAAAGCACAAAATCATCTCCTCATAAAAGAGAATCAGCCAAAATATGCAAACACTCTCATCTTAAATACGTCCATAAAAATTAGTTTTTGACAATGTTCAAAACGTGAATGAGAACGTAAATGTGAGAATGCTGGGTAATACTTAAAATACATGAAAACATATTTGTTGTTATTTATACATCTTAAAGGAAACTACTACGTAAGAACTAGGTCACTCTGAATGGTCAAATGAGTGTTAAAGAATACTGCCCAAGAGGTTTTTTTTATCACAACATGCAAGTTCTGCCCAAAGAAATTTTGGATGCATCAAAGGAAAATGGATAATGAATGTTAGATTCCATCAGTAAGTGTAGACACGTTTTTAAGTTGACCTCTCACATATACAAAACATTTTTTGTGGTTAATATTTCATTTACTTGGACCTCTTAAGAGATTTATTTAGAAACAGACTATGACCAGTATGTGTTAGGGATGTGTGGTAGGTTAACAAAGAGTAGACTCTTGCTGTTATATATATCCTATCTTATTCCAAATAACCTGACCCATTTAAATACCCACACATATTTGCATTAATCCTTTGGGAGCCTCATTCTTCCGCCCCTTGACAACTTGCCTTAAATATGACTTTGCCATATTTTCCACTCCAAAAAAAAAAAATGTGTTTAAAAATAAATTTATTGTCAAGGGAAAAAAAAATATATGGACGTTTTTCAAACTCCCAACTTCAGAGACATTTAAAAATAAGTCCAAACCTAATGAACTAATTCTCTGAACAAAGAATGAATTCACTAGATCAAACAAGTTCACTCTCTAATTGAAAATAATAAAATGAATTGTTAAAAACCGTAACCTCATAGCCTAAAAACTGCCTTTGGTCCATATGTTCACAGTCAATTGTCTCTCATCTACCCTTACCTGTAAATCGGGTCCATAAAGAAAGGAGTGGGTCGAGCATGCTGCAAGGAACCATCTGACGCTGGTCTTGGTTCAACGTTGCCCCCTTTCTTTTCTCCAAACACATGGTTTTTCCGAGGTTCCGTCGGCTTCGTTCCGCTGGCTCTACTCCTACTGCCCATGCTTAGATCCAGGGGCTGGTCTTGGCTTGTGGTAGATGTCAGTGGAGGCTTGGAGGGCACTGGGGTCAAGGGCTTCTCATCCTTTCGCTTAGTGGTGAGATCAAAGGGAGACTCAGAGCTTCCCTTCTGCAGTTTCTTTACTTCACTTGGTGACTGGGGTTCCATTTTCAAGGGTAACGATCTCAAGTCTCTATCAGGAAATGGGTACATTGATTGAGAGAATGCTGGAAAAAATGGGAGGGGAAACATGGAAGGGTAAGGTAAAGCTCCAACTTTTTTGTCTTGCAGCCCCACCAGTCCTGTTGAACCAAAGTATTTTTCAGCAATAGAAGCAATAGCCTTTATAGAATCATTCACAGCTCCTGACACCGCAGTTTGCTCCTCTAAAGATGGTGAGAAAATGGAATGATTGCTGTATTCTTTCTTATTATTTATTGAAGCCAGATTCTGAAGAGGGCTTACTTTGTCTTTGAACATTTTACCATTTTCTTTAAATTTCTCTTTATCACTTTCAATGTCACTTTCCAGATCAGAGCCCGAGGTTGTTTCCAGGTCACTGCCACTTGGCGTACTGACATCATCAAGGTCACTACTCTCTGACTGGTCACTGATTTTCTCAAGGGGCCTCTCTTCAGAGGCCCTCTCGGGCTGGAGCTCCACTGGCTTATTGTCCCCTACAGGTGGGTGTTTAGATAGTGCCTTCAAAATATCCTGTGTAGCTGGCAGTATCTGAGGATGTGTCATGAGGGGACTTTGACTTTTGTTTGTCTGTTCAGTACTTGATAGTCCTTTAACAGGAGAACTAGCAGGTATCAAAGGTGGCCTGTGGTACAAGCCGGAAGGAAACAGACCAGGGAAGCTAAAAGAAAATCCAGGAGCTGTTGGAAAGGTAAGACCAGCAGGATGCCTATTGGCGCCAAAATAGTCAGCAAGGCCCGGGTTGGCATGACTCATATTAACCATGGACGTTTTATCCATAGCTGGGGTTCCAGGAAGTGAAATGCCTTGGCCAAAAAATCCACCTGCCGCAAAATGGTTCTTGCCCTCACAAAACCTCCTGTGTTTATTTAAAGAAGACGTAGTGCTGAACATTTGTCCACAGTCTTTGCACTTGATTTGGGTTCTGCAATCAGCATGCATGCGCTTATGACGACAAAGGTTTGAAAACTGAGTATAGGATTTATGGCAGACCTCACCTGTGTGCAAACAACAAAAAAGAATCTCAGGCTTTATGGCAATTGCTTCTGAATTTAGCAAGTATCACAATTGGTTTACCCAAAATTTCAATTAGAAGCCAGAAAGAGATGTTGGAGGCACCAATCTGGGTGCTCCAAATACAGAAAACCCCCTTTTCACTAGATTCCAAAGCAAGGCATCCAACCTGACAAATGTCTTGAGGCAGCACAAAGATTCCATATAAATTTATGGAATATAAATATTCCGTCACCCCCATTGCATAATATTCTGCATATCTGTGTACTTAAATATTTATGGACAGGTCAAATTCCAACATGCAATGATTCCCCACCCATTTACTAACGCATACGAATAAAATCTTAAAAATTGGAGTCTTATAAAGTATGAAGCCCGAAACACAACAGGAACCCTATTACAACTTTAGACCATTTAAATAATTCAATGTTGAAAGCACACAAAGAAAATAAAGCAGTCTTTTCCCTCACCCAGAAACTTCACCTTTATTCCTTCTCCCCTTGGGGAAAAAGCCTGTGGCTGCTCAACTATTATTTAGTTAGTATTATATCATATGCTCTCATCATTCACACATCAAAGCCACACAACAATGCACATTGTGTATTCTGAGACATTTTTAACAATCATTTTCATGATTTGAGAAAGACTGACATAATTTACAATGGCTCTATTTTAAGCCTGCAAAGGAAACTAAATTGAATGTAGCCCATCCTGCATTGCTGGTTCCCATGAACTATGAGCACGTCCTCTGACTTCCCCTCACACCAGTGACTGCGCTAACCTTCCTGCACTTATGAAACCCCCGTCCTTGGGAAACATGTCCACTTCTTGTCATATCTTCACCGTTTATCTCGGGGCTTGACTTCTACGTCTTGCAGCCAAGTATGGTAAGCGGGGAGAGGGCTTTGACTGCTCCACTCCAGAGAGGGTTCAGCAGTGCGTGTGGCTGTGAGCAGGCCTTCTTCACCACAAAGTGCGCCAATAAACTATAGGGTCTTCCTCCTCTCCTAGCCGTGAACATAGCTAAGTAGATTTTAAGGCCAAACCCCCTAAGCCTTTAAGAACTCCCTTCCTAGGTAGAGAGCCCACTTACTTCACAGCCCAGGAGGATTATAGTATCAGTTTCCTGAGCCTCATATTTTAGTGTACTGTAGTGAGGATGAGCCCACTTTACGTGTGAGCTCACTTTAATGTTCTTCACAGTGATTTGCCTTGTAGGGGAGTACTGAAACCAATGTATTCTAAGAGATTAAACTGAAGATAAAAATGCAACATTCATTGTTTTTATGTGGTGGAGAGTGACTGAGTTCCTAATTCAAGACAATTCAAACACAACCAAAAAACCCTCATGGAAAGGGGATTTTACAGACCTTCAGTCAAAGAAATCTCATCTAGAACTTGGATAATTCCACATACTTCCAAACACAGAGTGCCAAGGAATTGCATATCTATTTCTTTTACTGATAAAGGTTGAAATGTGTTGCTGCATATATCAGTGTGGGTGGTGATACTAGAGGAGTCTTCAATTGTGGGATGACTCAGGACATTGTAGGGGCTGTAGCAAGCATTTTAACAGGAAGAGAAAACGTGGGTGATTTCTTTTCAAATTGTCCTACTGGAATATATTGGACAGAGTCTGCCTTAAAAGTATATACTACTTAACTACACACAAAAAATAATAATCTATTTAAATACTTTGATTCAGTAATTAAAATTATATGACGGGGAGAGTAGAAACATCAGACTTCCATCAGTTATACTAAACAAATTCAGCTGTGAGGAATAACAAGAAATAGTAAATAAAATGTTACAGGGGAGTGGGTGTAGCTCAATGGTTGAGCGCCTGCTTCCCATGTACAAGGTATCTCCTTTAAAAAAATGTTGTTGGAACTATAAAAATCCTCTCACTAAGAATGCAACACCTTTCTTCTTTCTGAGCTTTAAAAGGAATTGGGAAAAAATGGCTTGATGGGCAGCCAACCAAGCCATATGTTTTTCAAAGGCTTATAATTTTTTGTCAGAGATATGCTGCTTTCTTCACTTCTTTCCATGAAACGTGTTCTTAAAATTTTACAGATGGATAGATTTAAGAAGATTAATACCTTCTCTATATTGGAATAATAGGAGGTACATTTGGCTTTCCTGATTGTCCACTCTTGTTGAACAGATGAGCAGCATTTGAGTCCGGTCTTAAGAGCATAGGCCCTGGGATGTTTCCTTCCGCAGAGGCTTTGCTTTCATCACTAGAAGGTCTGGCCTACCACAAACCACAAGGCCTCCAGGTAAACTGGTTCAATTCATGTTGAGGTCTATACCCTACCATAATTTTCTCAATAGTAAGGAATTAGCCAGCAGTTAGAGTTGCATTTTTCTACTTATTAAATAAATTAAGAGGTATTTTGAATATATTTAGCCTATTAGAGCATGTGGTTTCTATTTGGGAAGGCTGGCGATTTCTGTAAAGGCAGTGAGTAATTAGCTTAGTGCTGGTGACTTGGGCTCAAGCTCGGCAGTACACTGAAATAAGAGACAGTTGCCATAAACACACCAGCAGGGGTACATCATGGTGTGTGGCCTTCTGGTGAGCAACAGATATCAACTCTAGGTGAACCTCCTCCATTCCAAATTCCCCACACCAACTCTTGATCCTTAAACTCTTTTGTTCTGAAATTACATGGCTATTACTCGTAATTACTCCATGGTTCCCTGTCAGATTTTATATTTGAAGAATGGCATCTGCTATTTAAATTTACCAATAATTACAGAAAATACATTCAGGGAAATAGTTCACTCAGTCTGATTGGGAAGGGATAACCTGTAGCTCTTTAGGGTAGAACACTTGATTATAACACAATTAAAATTCCAGATTCCAGAATCTTAGATGATAGGAATCTCTATATTCTGACTTTTATTTTTAAATAATTGGGAAGGCATTTATGAGTGCTCATAATTCATTGGGGTCTATTCTACTGTTTTTCCCACAAAAGTATAAAAAACTTACCAAAATTTATTTGAGAAATCTGAAATAAATGAACTACTTAATACCATAGGCTCACAGAACTTCCAAATACATTTTTATGGCACTACAACCTAGAGTCAGAAATGCCTTCTTGAGACCAGAAATGTAAAATTTCCATTGTATACTTAATTTCCCATGACTCCAGAGCACCCTTTTGTTTACCCGCTAGTCCTCAGCATTTAACTCAGGGAACAGAATAACATATGAGAAAAATCGGACTCTAGTGCAAGCTGAAAAGGGAAAGGAAAGCTCTCCTGGTACTTGGAAGCACAAGAAAGGGCTGAGTCAAGTCAAAGAGAAAGAAGGTTCATTTCCAACATTGCCATGTGGCATGAAAATAAGGTTTTTTCCCATCAGGTTCTATAGTAGTGTCTCATATACTTCCTATAAATTATCAGGTATTTGTCAGGAAAATTATAGCAAGGGGTTCCCAAGAAGTTTTGCCAACTACTGAGTAATCTTCAACCACTTCTTTGCATGTCTGGATCCACAATCAGTCCTGAAGTTAGTAATGCACCTGAATGAATCACTGTGTTTACAGGCACAGCCAAGCAATGGATTAAAAGAACCCCAGAGTCATTGCCTTGATAGACTGAGAACTGATTTTCCTTATGAAATACGGTAGTACAATACCTCGTACAGGAATGGTAGATGCAAGAAACAGTAAATGAGGGCCGAATCTTACTTTATTTGAAGTGTGTTACTAAAGTGTTACAGGGACATTCTAAGGAGGTGGTCAGAATAGATGTCCTCTGAAGACACACAGCCTTTAAATTTGCTTTAGTGCAGTGGGCAAAGAGAAGCAGCATCAAAGTGAAAATGCTCTGCTTTCCAAATAATAGAAAAGTACCCATCCGAAGCCTGTGATCATAACAACAGGTAGATTAAAGGTCACTTGATTCCTCTGTCTCCACACACATGCACACTCACACACACACACAGAGTTCCAAGCCTACTTGCAGGTGTGGTTCTTCCAGCGCTTTCTGATCTGGAGCAGGTTTTATCACTTCATCTTGTTTAGTGATATCTGCTATTTGCCTTTTTACAAAGCCATGAACATTTACAGTGTGAGACAAATCTGGTTGTCTCTATTAAACCCCACAACCTGGGGAGGCTTCCCTTTCATTATTTAACGACTTCTCTTTTCTCTACCTCTTATTGATTTCATCTAAAAGAAAGCACCCCAGGGATCATAGACAAACACCATGGATCTGGTTATAAAAGATTTTCTTGTAATAGAAAATAGCCCTACCGGATCGGACCATAAAGAGCTAAGTGGCGACCCCCTTAACAGCCGCTCTCCTGATCCCGGTGCTTTTTTGAGAAGAGACAGATGCAGGAAGGAGGGCTGGAGTGTTTAAAAAAAACCAAAACTTACAGATAAAGGGCTTCACACTGCTGTGGATGTGCTTGTGCTGTTTGAGGCCTGACGAAGTGGCAAATGTTTTGCCACACTCCGGGCAAGCGTGAGCCCGGGCACCGACATGCTGAGAGCGAATGTGTCGCTGAAGGTTGCTGGGGTCCGTGAAAACCTGCTAGGAAATGAGTACTGATTAATCAAGAAACTTAACTCAAGGACACCACAAGGAAGACCAGGAAGGACTCGAGAAGCAAATTCGTTTATTTGTTTTTGTTTATTTTCTCCAGAGACGCAAAGTGTATGCTCCTCTAGGGTAGGGGCCATAAGTTATTCAACTTCGTATCCATGGCCCGGAGTGTTCCTTGGTATCAGGAGAACAGCCTAAAGAGTGGCCTTACTCGGCCATATTAAAGGCCTTTTCGAGCCCATCTGCAGTGATTAGAATTGAAAAAGAAGATGCCAGCCATGCCAGGATTAAATTCGGTATGCTGTGCCCACCCTTCAAGCAAAGATATGTTATGGACGAAATCTGAGGGATTTTGACTAATGGGTCTCAAATCTATTTTAAGGAGGTCCTCTAGGGGTTAAATTCTAACACTGTGTTTCAGTAAATTAACAGTAAGTCAAAATCATTCCGTTGGCTAAACACATGGATATTGTATTAAAAAGTGAAAAACTACCCACACATCTGGGAACAAAAATGTCTCTAAAGATGATTTCAAGTGGTACAGTTCCCACTGGAATGAAAAAAAAGTACCCAAATGCTACAAAAAGTTTTGGAAATACAAAGCCATTTTAATGATACCAATACATCCTTCCTCGTAATTGAAAAACACAAAAATAAATGCATTTAGACTACAATTCTTGTCTAAGTGGATTGCTTTCATTTCACCCATATCCTTGGCCAGAACCAGCCACCAAAGTAAGGCCCCTTTCTAATTAGAACCAAGTCATGACTTATGGAGGAGATTTGTGTGGAAAAATCCGCAAATTTAGTAGTATCCCATTCTTTCGGACTAGGCATTCAGAACTATTTTCTGTGGCTTCCTTGCAAATTGCTATTAAAAGAAATCAGTAATGTGCATTGGATACAATTTTCTTTCCCCATAAGGCCGTAAAACAATTCCATACTGGCAAGTCAGTAGCAGAACCAGGAATTTACCAAAAATTTCTGACACCTAGTTTGGGAACTCACCATTAAGCCTCACTTCCTCCCTTACAAAAATAAAAGGATACCCACTAAGTGTTTTCATACACGGGACTAATGCCTTTTAGCATACAACACTCAGTCTACTTTTCTCAAGATATTTATAGTTTCCCCTCTCAAGGCTTATTTTTATATATCGTAGCACATGATGGATTAAGAGAGAGCAAGATGACAGAGAGAGACTAAATAGCCTACAAATTCACTGTACCTTGGCACAGTTTTCACATTCATAGTGCTTTCCACTGTCATGTGACATCTGGTGGCGAATTAAATTGGACTTCCAGTTAAATGCCTTGGGACACTGATCACACTTGTATTCCCTCTCTTCAGTATGTGACAACATGTGTTTCTCCAGGCTGTTAAGAGAACAATTGATGTAATAAGACATGGTGACAAAGAAAACATTTTATTACTAATCCAACTGGCAACTAGAGAAATAAGAAAGGAACTGAGATGAGGAGCAGGGAAGAGAAGAAACAGACTTGAGACAGACAAAGTACATTTTATGTTTTATAGACTCTCTCACCAACACAGAGAAGTGACCATGTTGTTAGAAAATAAGTCTGATACAGCTAACAGGGATTATCTGCCAAACGAGGGGCACAGGAAACAATGAGCTGCTTGTCTAGTTCTGGATTCACTACACCATTCTAATAGCAACACTTATTACTAATACCCACTTAATTCAAACACAAACACGCAATAGAAATGTTAAAAAAAAAAAAGCTTAGAGAACATGTAAGTGGGCATTTTGTTTAATGTATATAACCTCTAGGTTAAAAAAAAAAAAAAAGACCTTTTGTTTTCATCCTTGTCACCACATGGTAAATTGAACTGCAAGCTAACTACTCAATAAGCACCTTTCCAAAATGACCCTGGATTGATTGACGGATGGCAAACACATGGAGATAAATATATTTAATACATGCTGTTATTTATATATATTGAATATATATACCTATAAATTAGATAGGAAAACTGTATAATATTTTAAGTGAATGCCTCTCAAAAGACAAACATGGTTAGAGATAAATCTAACCATTTGAAGAAAAAATGTTTTAGAGCTTAGAATATTTTTCCTTCTCAAATGTTTCTCTCCCTTCCTTAAAACATGCAGGAGAAATTGCATGAATGTAATGAATAGCAAATGTTATAGATAATGGATTACTGTGAAAGTCCTCGGATGTTTACAACCCATTGTTGACTGAATACACATACACAAACACACTGAGATATCGCCCTCCACTAAGGTAACCTGAGCTCCTTGAAGAACAGCTGGCTTCAAATCTGAAGCAAGAAATATACAAGATGGGCTTTGAACATCTTGCTACAGCAAAAAGCAAGAAAAGTAAAAATTTTGTCAAGAGAATTAGGCTGCCAACTTGAAGAGGCTCCCACTGGCCATAGATGCGGCAATTTAAGTGTCAATAAGAATAATGTCTTTTAATAAAAATGATATTCAAAAACACACAAGCAGAGCCTCATAGGTCACCCCTCAAAGATGCTGGCAAGTCAAACTCATTCTGAAAACTAATAAAGGAGAAAACTCATGCACATGCCCTGCCTTTCCTCCCCAGGGAAGTTTCTCTATACAGAATTAATCCAGATAACAAATGATGAAAGATTGATAGAATTAAAATACAATCATTTTGGAGTCTCTTAAGAATTAATTAATCAGTGCAATCCATGATGTGTCTCCTGATGGAAATAAATGACACCATCAATGAGGTATTCTTGCTAAGACATTGAACCTGAATCTGATTGGGGCTTGGAATGTAATTACAAGAGTATAGGAAATGCAGGGGACAGAGAAAGATGTTAAAGAACACCAAAGGTATAAAATGAGTAGAATCTTGGCTGGAGGAAATGTCACAGGAAAATCAGCTCAGTCTCTTTTCTAAATAAATTGCAATACGAGAGAATGGGAGAATAGAGAGAGACAGACAGACAGACAGATTGGGAGACCTATAGATCAAAAGAAACCTAAAAGGCATGTCAACAAATTGTAATGTGTGGAATCTGTTTTGATATTAATTCATGCAAAAACCTATTAAAGTTATGAGATAACTGGGGGAATATGTACACTGATTAAATATTTTAAAATAATAAGGAATTATTATGTTTTATATGGTATTGAGCTTTTGTTTTAAAAGAGTCCTTAATTTCCAGAGATACTTACTGAACTATTTATGCATGAAATGATATAATGTCTGGGATTTGCTTCAAAATAATCCCAATAGGGTATAATCAAGGAAAGAATGATCTTACATAATAATTATTGAAGCAGAGTGGGGGGTTTGTTATACCATCCTCTCTAGTTATATGCATGTTTCAAACTTTCCGTAAGGAAAAGTTATTTAAAACAAAATTTACCAAGTGTGAAAGCACTCTTATTTTATTTTCTACTTTTTCTTTCTCTTTGAAATAAAGATTCTAAATTTGAGTATCAATTAAAACCTTTGTGCATCTCGACTGTATTACCCAGTGGTTGTGTGGACTAGATATGTGAGAGTGTGTGTAAAAAATGCATTGCCCATTGTCATAACTTGAGGAATTAGAAAGATCTTTCCCACATTTTCTCTCTTCCTCAGCTTCCTTTCTACAAGTATCTTCATATTGCTCATGAACTTATTTTCCCTGCCTCATGAGTCAGTGGAGTTGGAAATGCTATTTTACTTGGGCACAATGAGTGATATCTCTGTGACCAAAGGTGCCAGAAGAGTACAGATGTGTGGAGTCACAAGAAAAGTTCTGTCTTTGTCTACCATATGTAATCTGCTATTAGAGAAATTGAAATGCTAAGAAAGAGTTCATTAAGAGTGAGATACCAAAAACTGCAATAAATATCAAACAGAATCAGGATATCAGGGATATCGGTGCCCATCTTCAGCAACCCATGAAAACTCATCATTTTATGACTTATATTCTGATAGGGTGTTTGTCAAATCATAAACTTGAAATCTAGTGCCAAAAGATTCTATTCATTGAATTTTATTCCTCTCCTCCAATGCCAATAATATAGTATACTTTTAAGTATATTTTATGAGTAGATGACACCTAAAGGAAAAGAATGACAGCAAAGTAAGTGGATTTCCTTTCCTTCTTGTAATCTAGCAAAGAATCCATAGTATTCTCTTGAATGGTCAGATATCAGCTAATTGGGATAGAAAGGGGGAAAAAAGTCACTGGCTCTCACAAAGCAAATCATTAGTGAGACTTTCCCACTTCTCATGAAATTTTACCCCATCCTATAAACTTCACTCAGCCTTCTGGATTCTTTTCATCTATTGCATGTCAACCTTTGTTTTTTTCTTTTTTACCTTCTTTTCTCAATATTTTACTTAAAAGATACAGAAAACAATGATACACACATGTCAAGAAACAAGCATTCATTTGTTTAAGATACAGTGTAACAACATAGCTTTCAATATAGTGGAAAATATTCAGGGAATGTACGTCCGCAGGTAGCTAAATTATATACTATATAACCCCAATACCACATGGAGGACTGACATCCAGTTCACAGTCATACTACATCCATCTGCCTGGGTTACCAAAAAGTAAATTTTGAGGGATCATAAAATGCCAGGTAATTAGGTTTCCTTATTGTTTTCCACTGAATGTTTGACTGAATCAACTAAACTGACAATTGGTTTCAGTACTGAGTTAATTTAGGCTTATTCTCTCAGCTGTTTTGATTAAGAAGCATTATCCATTTTAGATGGATTGCTACAAACTTTTAGTAGGAAATAAGAATCACATTTTAGTGTTTAGGCTGTTGATTTTTTGTTTTATAATGTTTTCCTTTTTTTTTTTTTTTGGGTGAAAAAAAAGATTGATGAAATACACTTAATCTCTAACCTCAGAGAAATTGCTTTACAGAGTAAATATGTTTCCCCAGCAACTGAAATTTATTAGTTTCAATTTGCTTTCTAATTTGGACACTATTATGTTTAGGGGACCTGTTCTGACATTTTTTTATTCCTAATCCATGCTTTACCAAGCAATATATAAAACAGGCTTATTCTCTATGCAAAGTTAGATGAAGTGATAAAGATGAGTTTAAAGGGTGCTGGGAAAGCCCTCTTATTCCCCAAAATGTTTTCTCTCTCTAACAGCTAAATTAGGCTTGAATGTTCAAAGCCAGAGATTCATTCGTTCCTCTCAGTCTCCTCTAAGCAGGGCTTATACCTGATGCCTTTTTAGTCTTTTAGTCTTTACAGGGAATGACTACTACATGAAATCCTTTCCTAAAAGAGGCTGAACTAGGTGATGCAGGACAATATATGGAGGCAAAAAAAAGAGGGAAGAAGGGCCAGTATTAACGAAGGACAGGAAACAAAATGTGAAATTGACATAGGTGGAGTGTCAAAGACAAACTGCATAATTTACACTCTTAAATAAGGCCAGTTCACTGTACCATTATACTCATTTAAATATAATGGTATTATGTTCATTTGAAATTCTGATTACAAGTTCCAAGGATCTTTACTGGATTTAAAAGCAAAGTAATGTTTTTGTTTTTTATTTTTACTATTAAATATTATTGGAATAATGAAAATGTTCTAAAAGTGATTAAAGTGATAAATGCACAACTATGTGATTATACCAAATACCACTGATTGTATTTTTAAGAAAGCAAAGTAATGAATACCAGTATTAAAACTGTTTGTGGACTGAGACAAAAAACATTAGTTAGAAAAACATAATACCTATTGGTTAGTTATATATATCACAGATCTTAAAGAACCACTTTATAGTACAGTAGCCAAAATAATTTGTAAAGGGCAGGGTCCATGGTTTTTGTTTTCTTTAAGAGAAATAAAATGTTCTTGAATAAGTTCAAAGGGCTATAATATCTCTGACATATAAGTTTCATTTTGTTAAAAATAAGTATAGGTGACGGACTTGGCCCAGTGGTTAGGGCATCCGTCTACCACATGGGAGGTCCGTGGTTCAAACCCCGGGCCTCCTTGACCCATGTGGAGCTGGCCCATGCGCAGTGCTGATGTGTGAAAGGAGTACCCTGCCCCGCAGGGGTGTCCCCCGCGTAGGGGAGCCCCACGTGCAAGGAGTGCATCCTGTAAGGAGAGCTGCCCAGCGCGAAAAAAAGTGCAGCCTGCCTAGGAATGGTGCCCCACACACAGAGAGCTGACACAAGATGACGCAACAAAAAGAAACACAGATTCCCATGCCACTGACAACAACAGAAGCGGACAAAGAAGATGCAGCAAATAGACACAGAGAACAGACAACCAGGGTGGCGGGGGAAGGGGAGAAAAATAAATCTTTTTTAAAAAGTATATATACATATATATGTGTGTTACTAGAATAAATTTAAAAAACATAATATTGTACAGCACAAACAATGAACACTATTGGAAACAAGAGGTTATAGTTATAATTATAGTTATACAAACTATAAACATGTTCATTTGTGAATTGTAACAAAAATGATAGGGGGGTATATGGGAACTATGTATTTTTCTGTGCATGATTTTTCTGTAAACTTAAAACTTCTCCAAAAAAATTTTGATAAATTAAAAATAAATATTAAAGAATTATTTCATAAAGATCATCATGTTTGTTTTGTCCTTTTAGGAAATTCAACATTCATCACTGAACACACTTCTCTTATTCTGTTACATATGTATAGTTTGCATAAATTGTTGAAACTAAATTCACAGATTATACCGATCGATCAAAAGATCATCTATTTTTTTGTTATATGAGTACCAGAATCAGTCTTTTTTTTTACTCATCTAAATGTTCCTAGAGGTACAGTTTCTTGGCATATGATTATTTCAATTAGCATCATTGTTGTTCCAGCACTCTTGATTTTCCCCAAATCATAATTGTACTTTAATATTAACTTTTGAATCCTGTTAACACTATTTAAATAATAATATGCCACATTATTTTCAATCAGACATCAAGATAACTAATGCCAACTTCACTGCAAATATTGTACAGATGAAGATTTTCAAGGTAAAAAATGATTTCTGAGCATATCATAAGACTCTTGAATGGTCATTGCAGTTATAAAATTTCCCATCTACTTAGATTCTCAAAATTCAGCATAACCACATTTTATTGCAGAGTAAATAAACAAACTTTGTGGTACAATATGCCATTTCTAACCTTTGCAAATCGGGAAAAACTTGGTCACATTCCTTACACTCCTGGATGGCGTGAATCTCTCGGAGCTCATTATCACTTTCAAGTTTTTGTTGAAAGTCCTCTTCCACCATTGAAAAGGCTGAGTGAGGAGTACTACACGGAAACTTTTGGTGGTCTGCTAGTTCAGCTTTGGATTCAAAGAGCTGATCACAGTCCTCGCAGCGATATTGCCGTTCTTCTGTGAAAATAATTTGCGGTCAGGCAGTGTCACCACAAACTAGCAGGTGTTATTGAATTATAGAGGATACAATTGAAATTCTTGGATTGTCATTTCTAACCCTTAATTTCAGTGTGGATTAGAAATAATACAGGTAAAAAATCTCAGACAGAGAGTGGCACAATAACACAAATGAGTATTGTAGTGGCAGTACAGACTCCTTATCAGAAGAAAATTTATAGCTAAACACTTTCAGGTCCACAGGATATTAAAAGTAATAATTACCACTTCCTGAGCATCATCCACTTTCTCACCATTGCACTGGGATTATTGGCATCCCTTAAAACCTAATTACGAGGAATGATAGGTCAGATTTTCAGTCCCGATATTCAGACGAGAGAATCAAGGCTCAGAAAAGATAAGCGACCCATTTAGGGATTATAGGAGTAAATGACTATGCCAGGATTTGCACTATTTCTGTCCCATAAACTTCCCACCATGCCATGTTACCTGCAGTGACACATGGGACATGAATGCCCTATCTGAACTAGGTTTAAGCCTGGTTAAAATCAGTAACTAAAGAAACACTCATCTGGACTTACTAAACACAGGATGTTTTTAGTACCTTTCTAGGCTAATTTATATTACTCCAGGGTCAGCACTTGTTAAATAAAAAAGGCATATTGTGAATTTGCACTTTATATCAGTAAGGTAGTTCAATGGTAATGTGGGGACTGGAGATAACAAGTATTTAAAGTGTCGGGTAGTGACGCTATTATTTTTCTAGACTTTCCATTTGAATAGCTCTTTTAGCCAGTCAATGACACCATACTATGGAGGAATCACACTGATACAGATCAAGTCCTGAAAGCAGTTCAAGATGCTGAAAGGCACCCAGGGCACACAACACAATTTATAATCCCTGTTTATACAGCTATAACCACGGAATATTTGTTGTAAGTAAACCCAGAGGAATGAGCTTATCCTATCTAACCTGGAGAAGGGAAGTTCAGAAAAGGCTTTGAAATGAGTAAGAACCAGCCAGTGGTGAAGAGGTACACTGGAAGCCACTTGCGGCAGTAAGAACAACATGCAGGAAAGACAAAGGCAAGAAAGAATCTGGCAGGCTCATGGAAATACTGTTAGCTTTGTCCTAAAGTATGACAGCTTATAGGGTACATGTAGGGGAGCAGTAGGAGATGAAGCTAGAAAAAGTGGCAGATCACTAGGGGGTTTTAGGTCCATGCCAAGAATGGAACAGAACAGCCAGTGAAAGTTGGAAAGCAAGGTCACATTCAGACTTGCTTTTCAGAAGAATTTCCCCTGGCTGTAGTGTGAGAAGTCAAGCAGGGAAGCCAAATGAGAGACCACTGCTATAATCCACATGCAATATTGATTTAGTTTAAACTAAACCAATAGTAGTAGGGTCAGAATGGAAAAGACATTAGGATGTAGATTCACTAGAGTTTGCCAACTTTGAATATAGAAGGTTAAGGAAGAGGGAGGTTTTCTAAACTAAAACACTCACCTCACCTCCGAAGACAGGACTCTCAATGGTATTAACTAGGTAATAGAATTGTTTCCTATAGTCTGCAACACTATTCATATATTTCAGATCTATGTTTAGGATCTCACCCAGCAGTCTGAACACAGATAGAGCCTCCAGGCCACACAATACCTCTAAAAGGTATAGGTTTTAAGGAAAATAAGAGTTTGGTCTAAATGCTGACTCCACCACTTAATAGCCATATTATACACATACACACATACACACAGAGAGACACAATATACTGAATGCCAAAAGCAAGTGATGTGATTCAGGGTCTTGTAGGCAGGTGACTTATTAAAGGCAGCCCTAAAAAGAAGAAGAATCACTTCTTCTTAGGCTGTTTTGGAGCAGCAAGCCAATGATTTTATTTCAAAAATAATTTTTGCAAACCTTTTTAGGTCTAACGTTCACTAAAGAAAGATGCATTGTACCTGCAAAGTTCAGATTCCCTTTTTCTTCAACCTAACTATTTCCCTCTTCCAAAGAAAGGGAGTATGAGCATTTATTGGATCAGACTTCTTATTGAGGCTCAAATTCTACTAGATTGATTGAGAATTCTGAGTTCTAAACTCATTTTTTTGTCAGAGTTTCTAACACGAAAACAGGTTCTAAAAAGATCCCCCAAATCTAACTGGCACAAGTTACAAAGAGGCAGAATGCAGCTCAATTAAAGGAAAGGAAAAGGGAACAAAGCATTCAAGTAAACAGGACTAGCCAATAGTCATAGCTTCCTTCACCAGAGGCACAGAAACAGAGGATGAAAGGCCTTCGTCAGATATGGGAGGCAGGGGGAGTGGGTGGAGAGGTGATCACTACTTCTTTGGTAAATTAGGAAGGGTGGCCCTTCTCATCCTTCTAACTGCAAAACACTCTAAAGTCACCACTAAGTTACACTGAATCAAACCACAACATATTTTAGAAGAAACAGAAAGAAGAAAGAAAAGGTATTAATTTCTTATCCCAATGATACAAATCAGTACAAACAAAGTTTTCTCTTCATCTAACCTGAATATGCATCATTACTCATTGTCATTCTTGTTGATCCTTCCTTCTTTTGATGTACAACAGTCCCCTCGCAAATAAAAATTCCCCTGGCTCTAAAATTCCCTCATCTGTACTTCTCATTCACCCTCATCCTCCAGTGTGGTCATGCTTGGCCAGGAATGTACTCAGGTAGAAATACTTTTCCCAGTAAGAGAACGTTAGGGGAGAAACATCTGCTAGATTTACAAGAGCCCCGAATTAAGTGATTCTCACACAGTGCAAGGCACTGACAAGAATCTCAACTATGCCATGGTCTCATCTATAACTTTCTGAGTCCAAATATTCAGAAAATTCTTTGACCTCCACTTCAGGGAAGCTCCTGCTTAGTTCAGCTTCACCATAATATTAGCCAGATGTCAAAACAAGAAAACAGCCACTCCAAGGGAAGGAATTTGTTAAAATTGGCATAGACTTGTCAGGGAAACTAACAAGCACGAAGTGTGACAGGCCCTTTTGGGTGCTACTTCGTAGTCTCCCGGATGAGGGCAATTACTTGTGCAATACTAACCATGGATATCCGGCGCCATTGTTTCATGGGGATAGTCTTCACTCTTCATGAACAGCAGGAGCTCCTCTCCCGGTGCAATGTCCGTGACTACTCTGTAGAATATCTTCAAAAGACAAACATAGGTGGGGGTGAGGAGGGCAGAGGAAAGAGAGAAAAGTGAATATTAGTAGGAAAGATATATGCTAAGGTATGTTTATATTTTCTCATTCCTCAACAAACATATCTCTTTCTTTTTATCCAAAGAAGTATGCCTTCCTGTTTTATATACTGAAAATGAGGGCCGTGGAGACAAGTGGAAAGCTGTGCTTGCATGCCAATTCACAAATCTTGTCCAAATCCCACTTGACAAATCAAATTTTTCTTAGTGCAAGTCTTGCTGCATCACGTATACCAAGTGTGATGTTTAACAAAGAACATTTCTTTCTCTGGATTCCTCCAAGTACTCTAGCAAGTCACACACACACCGAAGAGAGTTGAACACTTCCTAACATGATCCAGCAGTGCCCTAGGTGGTTGTGATGGCAGGTGCTTCCCTTTACAGCAAAGTGCTGAGGAGAGGAAGGATTAATCCATTAATGATTGACTGAAAAGCGGTGGGCAAGTATGGAAAGAACCCTGAACTAGAATTTCCAAGAACCACCTACCTTTCCCCTAACCAGCTCTGTGACCCTAGGCTAGTTGTTGCACAATTTACTTGTCTAGACAGAAAGGTTTTGATATATAAAAGCATATAAGCATGAAAATCTTTAAGGTGTTTTGCCAATTTTACCATTAAAATGTTCTTAGTTTTAAATTTTTCTTTAAGATTAAAAAAATAATTCCATCCTAGGGAGAGTTTACAGAAGAACGAAGTCATATCATTAACTGGTAAAAATGAGACTATTACATTCTGCCACAATACTTTGCAAAACCCCATAGTACTCTGAGAAGGAGACTTTCTCTACCTTGTAACCTCTCCTCTCTGGCCAACATTACCAATGACAGTCTTTTTGCACAATTTCCTTACTAAAGATGTCCATAAACCAAATTTCCACCTTGGCAGAAAAAGCTCAATTCTAAATATCTGGGCAAGGTAAAAAACAAACAAACAAAAAAACACTACCACCGAAAACAACAACAAAAAATGCTAAGGATGCAATTTCACTAAGTATCAATCCAATGGGGAGATGACATGACACAAATTGGTACACTCTTCTAAGAAATGGGAATATATTTTTGGAAGATATTGCAATAACTCTGGGTTCTTGCAAGACCATTTGCCATTTCAAACTGGCAAAAGCAAATGACTATCATTTGTGGGTAATCCTACTAAAATTTATGTCTTATAAGAGCAACAGGAATGCACATAATTTAATCATATTTACCTATTTATTTTTTGAAAAGCCAAGGACATTAAACATAAGCATGTGCCTCTTTATTCCAGTAGGTGGCTCTAAAGTCCAATTGTTTATTTTTCTATAAAAACACACACGTACCAGAACCCCAAATCGTGCTAAATTAGAAAAATAACTCAATTAGAAATACTTTCTGCTTAGTTTCTTTCCTGTCAAGATAAAACAAATTTTCTCATTCAATAGTAGTTTAACCACCTGAGGTTGGTTTATAGAAAATAATAGCAAATATCAAATATTACTATGTTATAATATAACCTGACATTCCATACAACTATCCATAGATTGCTATCCAGACTATCTCAGAAAAACTACTTCTTAGATCTATTTCCATAAAAAACAGTGAATTTACAGTTTGTGTCTTATTAACCCTAACCCCCTTATTTTCCCTTCTTCGCAGTACATGGAGAGGAATAGTTTTGCTCAAAAAGTTACCAGATGAAAAAAAAAATTAGGTGTAGTTGATTTCTTCCCCTGAATCTTCCAGTTAAATGCTTCTAAGTACCCTGTTTCATTCTGGAGTTTCTATTTCCCCTTAGAAAACAATGGACTTCTCTCAACAGTTTGAATCACCTCTTTTTTTGGCATCTCTCAAAGGTTTAACTTATTTAGCTTCCTTTCCAACAACATGTTGACATTTGAATTATGACATATTAGAACTTTTCGGTGGCTTCTCGGAAATAGTGAGGTTAAAGAGAATACCCTGTAAGACAGTAAAACAGTGCAATTGTCTCTGTTGAGGAATGCTGCTTTGACACGCATGCCAGATAATTTTAAGAAAGTATTATGATATCATTTCTTTGTAGTCTACTATTAATCAAGTCTCCTTTAATTCCATTTTAGATTTACTCAATTCTGTGAGAACAGTCCAAGAAGTAAAAGAAAATGATGCAAATATATATTATAAAGACAATTCTCTTCGCTGGGACATAGATCACTATGTAATTTCCCTTTAAGTGCCCTGATTGCCAAGTGAAGAACAGCGAGTGCATAAAAAATAAAAGACAAGGAAGAGTGTTGACGTTGGCTTTATTTACTGGAGGTAAAGGGTGACATTCCAGGCCATGAAAGGCAACACAAAGCAGAGTGGGTTTTAACTTCAGGGTGTTCTTTTTTATTTTAAATGAATTTTTATGGTGCTCATGAAACTGAGGTTTGAAAAGAACTGGCAATGTAACCAGACATAAGGAGGGCAGATTCTGGGCATCCTTACCCATAGAGCAATAAGAACATGCCTCAAGTCCCATCTGCCACACCCTTACAAATGTAGTCTTTCTTCAAGGTGTGGCCACCACTTGTTATCTTCAATATCTCTCATCTCTTAGAATCCCAGGAAGACTTAAGTACAATTGTTAGGTTTCCTTCCTATAATTACGATGGCCCCAAGGTGTCTTTTGAGCAGTTTAATCCAGAAATGTCTACATGGATCTCTAATTTACCTTCTAGAAATAATAATCTTCATAATCATAAAACACCAGCAGGCAATGGAGAAGTGAGAAGAGGAGTTTAAACCAAACAAAAAGAACAACTTGTTGCCTCGAAGCAATTTTGTGGGGAAAGTTACGGAGGAATCAAACTTTTCAGAAAATAAGATATCATATCTATAAACTTGGTTTACAAAGAAAAACGTGATAAAAAAGCGATTTCTGTAGATTTTTCCCATGTTAAAACATTTTCCAACAGATTTGTATATTACGTATACTTGATCCTACTTATAAAAACATAGTTTGATGTCTTTCAAAGAGAATGCAGAAAATTCAGTGCAATCTCAAATATCTCAGCTGCATTGCAGTTTTATTAATTATATGTCATCTGAGTTATGTAATAACTATATAACCTCTCTAGTTTTGTGCTGGAGAAAATGGAAGGGAGTCGATTACTCTGTTAAATACCATAAAGTTAATAGGTCTGCTCCCCCATTAGGGTTTTTATGGGAAAAGTTACCTGGATCCAAAATAAAGATGTCCTGGATTGGAGATTTTGTGATTAATTTATATATAAAAAAAGATACTTGAAAGTTTCAGGGCCTTAGAAAAACTTTGAGTTAATACAAAAGGGTTGATTTATTCTTCTGGTGTGTCTTTCTGAGAATGTAATGCTCTGTTAGAAGGAAAAACAAACCTTTCAATTCCTCTCAACCATAAGGTAAAATATAAGAGGAATGAGGTCTTATAAGAAAATAGGATTTTATGGAAATGTCATTTAAAACGGTCATTAAAAATATTTTTAAACTTGCTATCTCTCTAGGGTTTTCTATTTTGTAGCTAAAACCAAAATCCAGTAACAGGCTGTGTTATGAACAAGACCTAAACCTTCATACGCTTGAAACTTTTGACAGCTGAGATGTCTTCTTTCCATTTATCCCACAAAAACTTTAATTTTCCCAGTGTTTTGGTGAATGCTTTCTGTTTCTCCAGAAGTCTATTTTTCTATATTTATAAGTATGGATATTATATGTGGATCTCTGGATAACTCAATCAACCTAAGGATAAATGTTTATAGTAAATGTGTCTTAATAATAGCTCTCATTTCCTACTCTTTTTTTAAAAAAAATTGTTAAAATTACACACTGGTGAAATTTCTGAATATATTCTTTAAATTCTAAATCATTCTGATAGTTGAAAATAAAACTAGATATCCTCAAAGTTGTTCACTTTTACTTCTGGCACTTATTCACAATTTAAGGCATAAATAGAATATATATCTAGATGGCAATTAGATACTCTAAACATAATTACTATACTTAATTTACTTTAATCAAATCCTGGAACCAGTTCCAAATTCCAAAGAATTCCATTCATTTAGCACTCACAAGGCCAAACTAGGGATAAAGGCAGTGGTGATACGGATTTGATTTAGCAAGTTTTAGACTCTCAAAAGGTATGCTTTCATATGATGTTAAATGTAACTATACATATTGTGTATGGATCTATATTATATTTTATATGTAGCATATAAATGTGGCAAACTCTACTTTTGGGGGGGTATAAGATTTGCATAAATATTAGCAATCTAATATAAATAAATATTTAATGACATATGCTTTATCCCAATTATAAATAACTGCTTAATGATATATGCTTTATTCCAATTATATATGGTACACCTAGAATAGGCTACATATAATTTTATGTTACATATAAATGGAATTAATATATCATTAAACATTCATTTTCTTAGGTTATTTAAATCTAAGAGGACAGCCACCAAGGAGAGTATGGATACTCCCAACTTTCCTGACAGGAAAGTTAATAGTCCATAAAAGACTTTTAGATTAATTCTGTCTTACACTATCAGGGCCTGTGTTCATCCTAATCCTCCATCCAATTGACAAAGTTACTTACCACTCGTACTTATAAATGGTAATAATGTGGGTTCTTGGTTATTATCCTACAGAATAGAAAAATCCAGTCTCTCAGACCAGCTTTGCTGTCTAGTTTCGTACATTTGGATTGATCTAAAGTATTATGCTTGTATTTCTGAGACAGAAGAAGAATTCAGTGCACAAAGGGAAAATCAAGAAAGAAAGAAAACATATCACGTACTTATAAAAAGATGAACAAGACTTCATTTGTGAATCCCCATATATTTTTCCTGGTCAAGCACTGCAAGTTTTATTTATGCTTAATAGATTGCATTTGGTTGTCTAAAAATGACAGAAGTATGAATTATGGATGACCTTCAACCTATTCAGGAAGTTGTAATAATTGAAATAATAGAGAAATATACTCCCTGCAAAATCTGTACTGAGAGACAAGTCCTACACTTTTTCAGACCGTAACTGTCTCTTCACTTTGAAGTTGACGGTTGATTTCTTCCTCTTGTAGCTCCCTACATTTGCCTGAATGCTTTATTTACTAAAGCCTCAATCAATTTCCCACTCAGAAGACTAGGAAAAGCTGAATGGAACTTTTCCAATTGTGAGCTGGATGGGAGGGAAAGTGACAGTTTACATATCTGAACAAAGTCAACATTTGATATGAACACATCTGTCAGCCTTGGTGCTGCAGACGTAACATCAAGACCACAGACGCAGTGTGTACGTATGCCAAGACTATAGGAAACACAGTCGGGACCCCTGGTCTACCCAGAGCGATGGGAAACCCCAATTCAGGAGTGTAGGAGTGATGTTAAGATTTAGCTTCTGGAGGAAGGACCCAATTATACATTCTGAGACCAATTAGTAAGAAGAGGCAATGAGAAGTGTCTTCGTAGAACTAAAACTAAAGATCTTTAGAATGGAAGCTTTGTCAGGGCAAAGATTTGCCAAAGCAAGCCATTCTTAATTTATTTTTTCCGAAGGGAAGATATCCTCTATTTGTCTTTAGGGTGATAGTCTCAAGATAAGAAATAATTAATTGAAGGAGATACTGTTCTATCCACTTACATAATGAAAAATATGTACTTACTGGCGATTCTGAAGACCAAGATAATTTTGGAGAATATATCTTTTTCTACTTCACATTTAAATGATGGATGAAATAAAGCAGAGTTGACTGTTGACTATTTTGCCTTTAAAAGGGCAGGTATAAAGATACACTTACTGTTATACCAGGACCCTACAGTGAACCCAGTCTAGAAGCCTAGAAAGTTGTCCCTTTAAATGACCTTTCAGGTTTTTGCTACAGAACCCACAAGAAACATTTTCCCTAACTATTCTAAATATAATTTTCAGGAGCATCCAACCTGTCTTTGATGGGATCATTTAGTGTGACCCTCTGAATGCTCTCTGATCATTCTGAATGGTTTCATGTTTGGTAACAGCTCTATTATCACATGATGAGGAAACTTAAGGTTACCCTTGGATGTCTTACTAGGCTGGAGGCTTTTCTTGCATCCTTGGTCAACATGTTCACTTCCTTGATAGCCTGTAATCCATTATGATGACCACCTTCAAGGCACCACTCCAGAAAAGCAGGAGCCTTTTATGGTTGTGATGGTGCTTTCAGATCTTCGTAAGTGAAAGATGTTGTATACAAGCGAACATTAATTGACTTTAAATGTACACATACTTCAGGCCACCTTCTTTTTCAACATTTGTGGTCTATAAATCTTAATAAAAACCCCAATATGTTCAGATATTCAGGTTGTGTCAAGGTTATGTCCTGAGCATTAAGTGAAAGAATCTTTTTCTTTTGGGGGGGGGGGGGGGGAGCGGTGGGTAACATGTAAATATCAAATGGCAAACTATGTCCCAGGCAGTTTCATCTTCAGGTGATGGAAGTAAATTATCATCCCGACAACACTGCCCCAAAGTGAGTTTAGGCACTGTTCAAAAGCCAGCCCTTGGGTATTGCCAGCTGGCATTCATCTTAAAACAGCACAGCATAACTTTGGTATAAAAGTGGAACTTGCTTAAAAGCAAAGCAAAGAAAATGCCCTAAGCCAATAATAATTTTAACATCAAAAGAGGTTCTACAAAATGTGGACAGAAATCTTTGTAAAGGAAGAGAAATTAACAAATTACCTGACAATAGACACAAACAATTTTTAAAAGTAGAAAGAGGCTAGCAGATTACATTTCTGCTTTATACATAGCTGATCTGCGTTGCTTTTGGGGGGAAAAATGTACTAATTGAATGATGTGAGAAAACATATTTTTTTCCTCAGTTAAAAAGCTGAAGAAAAATACCTAAATAATTGAGCCCATAATAAGCTACAATAATAATATTGTTCAAGTGTCACAGCAAAATGATAGAACCATTGACATGAACTTAAGGAGAGTAAAAATGGGTGTGCCAATTCCATCATCATTTTCCTGGAATCAGTTAAAACTTTATAAGGTAAATCACAAGTGAGAACAACGCCTGTTACAACTGCAAACAGTGTAGGATCTTGCTGCCGTTCATTAACCATGAGGGAACTGGCAGAATCCCCTAAATCAATTCCAACTTTGTGTTCTCCAAGGAGCACTCCTTCTTCCATATCTTGTTTCTTCAAAATATACATGAAGTATTAGATAATATCTTATTGACAGATTTCTTCTTATTTAGAGTGAAGATAGACCTCTCTTTTTCTACTTACTAAACACCAGCTGTCAAGGGTCTGTTAAAAATGAAAGGACTTATTGCCTTGTGTAAATGACAAGATTCATAATGTCTTGGGTTTCCGAGAACTCCATTCCACTTGTAGACCATGTTAGGGCAGGCCAGGAGTTTAAATGGAACTAGGTTCCATCCTATGATGCAGAATACACACACACACATACAAAATGTAATCCCGAAGCACACGCCCAGATCATTCTAATTATTGTGAATGGAAAGGCAGGTCTCTTTAAGTCATAAATAAATAAATAATATATAAATAAATAAATAAATAAATAAAACAACTTATATGATTTGTGTCTAGGTGGCCTGTCTAAATACAACCGACATGGTTTCACCATGAAGGAATATCAGAGGAAAATGATTTCATAAGCTCACAAAACTTGCAAGCACATTCAAAGATGAGAGCTGCAGGTGTCTGGGGTGGATAAGGAGACAATGGGTATTCTTATCTTTGACCCATTTGAAGGGTATAGAGATGCCAGGTTAAGAGGAGACTAATCAAAGACTGGAGGGAGTAGCAGGAGAAGGGTAAGAGTGAATCTACAGCTATGTGTTACATCAGCCAATCAGAACAGTTCGTAAAAGCATGCTGTCTATAAGACTTCAAAGGAAAGGACATCAAAACATCCAGATTCAAAAAACAAAAAACAAAAACACCTCAGTAAATGTTCTAGATGCCTGGCCTTCTTGACAGTAAACACCTGGATGTTTCCAAATGTACACAAAGTCTCTGAAAAATAAACCAACTATTTCCATAATTCCTATGCATATTTGGTGCTCTGCAGGACCTAGCTTGGAACGGGCTTTCCTCATCCAGCTCTCTGCTTTCACTCCTGCCCTGTTCTACCTGTCAGTGCCAGTTCTTGCTCCAGAAAGTAATCAAGGACAATGCCAGATTTTTTTAATGTAAAAATATTAAAGCATTTTGTTTGCTTCAATAAAAAATTTCCAGGTAAACACTGTGCCAGAGCAGTATAGCTATGTGAAATTGTTCTGAAACTTTAAGGAATAAGGGGGAAAATTAATTAGGACTTCAAGGATAAACAGCCTTGGTTGTTTTTCATGGATCCACTATTTTATGGCTTGCATGTGATTATGGTCTCAATGTTCTAGTGTCTTTCGCATGGCCTTCTTTTATAGAGATAAATTACTACAGTTAAAACAATATTTTTGGGAGGGCGGGAATGAGGATATCAGTCAGAAGTTGCAGTTACTTAGAAATTATGGTTTAGTAGCGATGCCAATGTCTGCAGAATTTCTATATCCAAAAACACTACTGCAATAATTTTTAAAAAATAAAATAAAAGAGACATCTTAAAACAATAAACCTTGAGTCTTTCTAGGAAGCATTGTCAAAAAAGAAGGATGCCACAAAGCTCAATCTGGTCTGGAAAAAAAAAAATTAAATAACTCTCAGAAGTCTTTTGGAAAATAAAAATTCAGGAAAATCTCCTCAAATAAAATACCTGCAGAAAGGTATTAGCAAAAGTTTAACTGAATGGTTGTTGTGTTTGTGACACAAAAAAGAAGATAACACCCTATATTAACTTTATTTGAAAACCAAAAACCTGCTATTTCTAACTGCTTCTTCACAATTAAACAAGTCAAATAATGGTTTTATCCAGCATACATGTTTTGACTCTGTCCAACTACCTCCGCACTGGATTATCATTTTAGAAAGCACATTTATTCTCTTTTAAAGATCTCCATCATTCTGAAAACTGATCCAAATTGATTAGGGTTAATCTTGGACATTAGACTTTTTAAAAAATAGGTATCTTTGCAAAAATATACTGTAATAAATGCTCTTCTCTTTTAAGTAGTAGTTTCCATTCTTTGGTAGTTGCTTTAATTATTACAATGACTAGATTGTAGTTGAGAGCTACATCTGAAATTATTCCTGTGTATAGTCCAGGATTTAAACATTGGAGCTCAATCTAAGTACCAGAGCAGAAAGAAACCATTTTTACAATTTCTTATAGTGTTCCATGTGCCTGTACATTGTGTAAGAGTTGATGTCGTTAATGTTTAATAATAACTCCTGATCCAGGGTCTCTTCTTATGTCTGGATATTAAATAATATGTCATGCAATGGGTGTGTTCGTTAAGTGATGTGTTGTGCTTATTCACCATTTGGCAGCTCCTTTTCCTCATGGAAAAGAGAACAAAACAACAGACCTGGAGAATCTTTTTAATCAGCTCTTTTATCATTGCACCTAGTCCAACAGTCACATTTCAAAACTGTCTAGAATTGCTAGCCCTAATTGGCTTTTAGAAATTTGCAATGAGCTTATACATGGATATGTTTATAATATATGCATATACTCTTTGGGTGTGTGTTCTCTTATGTTTTGTCTACTAAGCTAAGTGTGATTACATACATCTATTCCTATCACACAAATTTGACTACTACTTTACCTCTGATTTCCCTCTCTTATTGTTCATGAGTGAATTTACTTAACCATGTGATGTCAATTTCACAATTATGTCATTTGATATGCACTCTATTACCATCTTAGATTTCTGCCGCATACTCATATAAGTTTAAAATGAGAATTGAAAGAAGTAATAGGTATGTGTCTATCATTGGCCTTATATGTTCTCTCAGGTTAACTATTTTACCTGGTTCCTCAGTTAAAATAAGTAAACATGTAATTCATTAAGGTGTGAACCAGCTTTTCTTCTTTTGAAAACAATGCATTCTAGAATTGCCTACTTCAAAGGTAACCATGGTAAAATTATAAATGTCTACTCTAAAAAGCAATCTAATTCATAGTTAGAATAGCAAGATAGTTTATTTTTAATGCACTCAAGAATTCCAATTACAGCAGTATATTTATTATAAAATATTAGATGCATAAACATTAAATTTAAAAAATTGTATTGGCTACTAGTCCCATTCTTAAATCATCTTTTTACTGATTCTACAACAGTTGCATCTAAGGCAATAGATTTTACTGTCAGTAAATATGGATAGCAAATAGTTTTATAATGTAATTATATATTCATCTTAAATCTGTTTTTGAGGTCTTCCAGTTCCTCTTTTTAGGAAACATAACATGAATAATTCCCTCACTTAAAATACTCATATATTTCCCAAATCTACAAATAGCATATGCTCCAAATGCTTGTTTTTTTATGGTAACACTAACACCTACGATAGACATGGGATGTTTTCTGTGCATTATGAACAGCTAATTTAACAGTTTTCCT
This sequence comes from Dasypus novemcinctus, assembly GCF_030445035.2. NCBI lineage: Eukaryota > Metazoa > Chordata > Mammalia > Cingulata > Dasypodidae > Dasypus > Dasypus novemcinctus. The sequence continues at coordinate 40,753,521 of NC_080676.1, forward strand.
TTGTCAGTAATGCCTCTTATATTCTTAAGGTAAAGGGAAAAACAATTGACTTGGTTTATTATTTTTGATATATGTTGAAGATTTTTAAATGATTCTCATTTAAAACTAATTTTACAATTTACTACTTCTTATACAGTTTAGCCAGTAAAAATTATCTGGTAGCTGGTAAAATGCCAAGGAATAACCTCATAATGATGATTGAAACAGAGTCTTAGAACATATGACACTAGCATTACTTAACAGCTTTCAATTGGAAATATCTAATTTAAACTTTTTTTTTCTTGGTGGTGATTTTTATAGTAGATTTGCCCAGGCAACCATTTCAATATGATCATTCTTGAAACACATTAGGTTAAAGGAAATAAACGATGATTTTTAAATTCCAACCCAATGACATTTGTAAACAAAAATTAAGCTGAATTTTTAAATTGTTTTAGCTATTGTCATATTGAGTTACAAGATTCATAACTTTGTTAAGTGCAAAATATGTTTCATGATGTTTTCATGATCTTTATTTCATAGTTATTGTTATTAAAGTCAACCTCGCTGCATGGTCATCCATAATGATGCAAAGCAATAACTAGCAGTGAGATTTTTTTAACTTTTTCACACATACAAGAGAATTTATTTTCAGTAAACTAAACATAAAAACATTTGTCTTTTTTAATTAGTCAAAACAACATAAAATGCATAAGCGGGCAAGTCTGTACCTATATTATACTAAATATCTACCAACTACTTCAAATAAAATCTGCATAAAATTTCAAGTGTATTCCTTCCAACTTCTGCATAAAGTCATAAAATGTTCTTGATTAGTTCAATATTTTCTATCCATGTCACCATATTATGATGGTAAAGGAAAAATGTAACGTATAGCAAACAATAAATAAGTACTGAGTTTTAAATCATTCAATAACACTCAGAAAACAAGAGCATTTATGAAGGTTAATAGTACAAAGTGCATAAACCACTCAAAGAAAGTACTACTGAAAAAAATAGTACTGAAAATGACTTTATTCTGCATCTTATATTTGTGCATTGCCTTTCACTATTTCAACAAACAGGCCACCAGGGTCTACTGCGGCTCACTGTTATTTTTATTTTTCAGGCTTCACTGATACTTTAGTGCTCTCAAAGAAAGACAAGAAAATCTTTACAACATACCTGATCATTTATCTGGCATGCAATGAGGTTGTGCTGATCATAACAGCCAGCGAATCTGATGTACTTGAGCCAGCTTCCTACATCTGGTTGACTGGCATCAATGCAAAACTTCACATTGCAAAACTCGTCTAAGATCTAGAAGGAAGAATATGAGAACAATCAATTTCCACATTGGTTCATTCATTGAAATGGTTAATAGCTTTAAAATAGTTAAGACAAATGTGAAAGAGGAACAATAATAAGTTATCTTAGAAATGACAATGTACTGCTTTTTTAAAAGAACAAAGCAATTGGAACTTATTACTAAAACAGATTACTTGGTTTCAAAAAATGCTTGTTTCCTTGTTATATATAAATGAGTACAATTGACTTAATATCTTATTCAATGTGATTTTTCCAAAAAAATATTATTGAACAGTGTATATCACCACGTTTCTAAAATAAACAATCTATAATTCAGGTTCAGATAGCTTCACCAGGTAAATGTATAACTTCACATTTTTGCACCTTAAATTAATTCAATTAAAAAACCATAATCTGAATATTATCAATTTTTTTTCAAAGTTTACATTTCAACACCATGAAACAAGTAATCATATCCTTAACTGAAAGAGAATAAAATTTGTATAATAGATGCTTCTGGCCAAACTAAAGAAAAACAAATAAAAATAAATGATTTGTAAACATTCATGCAAACAAAGTATGAGAGCCTAATATTTTAGTTAACATATGACAATGCATGTTTCTATTTTACATATAGTAAGCAAAATAAGAAACTTTGTGAACAAGTAAAAACTACATAGGAGTATTGTAATAAAATACCAATCATTATATACACTTATGTATTATTATTTTTCAGGAGATTTTACTTTTGGTCTATCCTAAATACTAATCATTCTTAGTATAGTAATTTTAAAAACTGTAAAGGAGAACTTCCATTTTTAAGATTTTGTATGCTTAAACCAAGTTATTCTGATTCACTAACAGCAATGTCTTAAATATCAATATTAAAAGCTGCAGGGTTGTTGACCTGATGCTGAGTAACAAAAAAGCTCGTAATTTTATATCAGTCTGGTAAGGCAAACATGAGGAAGCTTCCTCTCAAAGAGTCTAAAATGCAAATTAATGAATTAAATAACCCTCACAGAACTCTGTTGTATATATAGCTATATAAAAGCTAAAACTAAAATCTTGGCTATCTAACCAAAAGCAATTTAGCATAGAATTCAGGTAATCACCCAGTTGCAGCTTCAAGTCATTAACTCACCACAAACTTCAAGGGGAGAAGCCCAGTGCTCTGAGGGCACTAGTCAAGAGGCACTATGAATAAGCCTTTGGCCATGAGGCAATTAAAGGGTAATAAGTAGTTCCACAATTTAAAAAAGAAAAATGGAAACATTAGATAGAGATGGTAATTGGTATATACACACACATACAAATCAAAGTGTTCTTATTCAAGGATACCCTCTTCACATTAAAAACAAATATCTACACTTAAACTACCTTCTAGTGCAAAGGACAGATTTTAACAAGTTCTTATTTATGAAAGTACAAACTTTAAGAAGTGTTCTTCCACTCTCCATGCTAACTCAAATGGCAACCTGAGATCCCCCCACCCCCAGGTGTCTAGAAGGCACAAAAACAGCAAGAGCAACACACATTTAAAAAAAAAAAAAAAAAAAAAAGTTCCGGGATGCTGTGTTTGGTCTGGGTTGTTTTTGTTTTGCCTTGCTTGGTTTCTGTTTTTGATCTTTTGTTGTTTGTTTCCTTGACTAGCAAAAAAAAGAGGCGATCCTACTGACACTAGAGATACTAGAGAAAGGTTTAATAAAGGGAACAGAGTGAACTCAGTGAAATGCAATACCGTTTCATATTTACAGAAAGACGTGGAAAACTTGACCATTTCAAAGTCAAGAAGCATCTCTCTTCCCTTAGCTTTCACGCAGTCCTTTTTGCGGGGACAAGGAGTTAGGTATTACACACATTGCACATAAAAATTCTGGGTGTAATTTTATTCCGTGTTAACATTATTGCCACTGCCACTGTCAACAGTCAAATTAATTTTTTAAAAGGCACATTTCCAAAGAATGTCTTTTTATGTATGTTACATGATTATTCAAATATTTAACCAACATTAACTTTCTTACTCCCAATATTCTTGCCCCAAGACAAAAGCTAAACTTTCTCCAGAAACGTCCCCCCTCCCCCACCCCAACACCCCCCGCCCCCGTGAATTATTCACTTTTGGTTCGCTCGCAGAACTGCATTTGTCTCCCAAATGTCTTAATCGTCTCGGAAACCTTGCATAAAATAAAGTAAAACACTTCTTCCGTCATTTCATCTAACACACTCCTTGTTTTTAAAAGCTGTCAAGCCTCAAAGATAGCTTTAGAAAAAGAAAAATCCCTGTCGCTGGACTTTAGAGAAAGGCCCTTTCAAAACACCAACAGCAAAGAAGGAGGGGAAAAAAAAATCCCCACAATCTAGCCAAAGGGTCCGTAAGTGACTTTCTCGCGCAGCAGCACACGCTGTTGGACAGCAAAGCTGTTACTTGGCAAGGTGGAACTCGGCCGAAAGCCGCTCCAAAGTCGCGCGGCCGGTGCCAGGAATTCAGATTTTGGCAACCCCACCTTCTGCGTCCCTGATAGAGACGGACAGACAACACCGAGGGAAGGGAAGAGCGCGAGGAAAAGAGGCCGACAGCCGGCAGAGACCCACCGAAGGCCGACGACCCACCCCAGAGGCGCGTCCAGACGGCACAGTTCCCCAGGAGGAACCAGGAAATCGCCCGCCTCAGCCACACAGATAAGCCGCGGGCTCGGCGGGACTGCGCGCAAGTAGGAAAAGGCGGCTGCGGCGGGGAGGGGGGCGCCCTGGAGAAGGGGTGCCAAGACAGGAAACTGTCCGAAGTTACGAACTATGCAAATCGCCACGACTTTTTTTTTTTTAAGCGAGTTCTCTTACCTTAATATTTCTATGGCCTCAACTCAGCGATAAAAGACCATCACAGAAGAATTCAAACAAACAGAATAAAATAAAGACTCCGCAGCCCCCAGCTTTCCTGCACGAAAATCCATTCACGCGATCCCGAGCAACATTTCGAGATGTAAAAAAAGCCTCGCGTCTCCACTTCCAATGGATCTCTGATAACTTTGTCCGTTTCTAGGATCTGCTCGCCGGGACCACGCGTTTCAGATTTATTGTCCGCCAACAATGTATTTTTAAGACCAGAAATGAAGTCTCCTCTCGTCTGGGTCACCCGGGTTTGGTGTGTTTTGGCTTTTTTCCCCCTCCTAAATGAGCTCGGAGCTATTCCTTCTGGTTCACATCACCTCCCTCTTTTCTCACTTTCTCTTGCTCTTATCAGCCCGATGTGTAATGAAAGTTATCTGAAACCCACTAAAACTTCTTCCACTTCTGTCTCCCAGTTCCAAGGGGGGGGGAGGGGGGGACTGGAGGAGGAGAGTTTGAAAAGGTGGGGAGCCTGGGGAGGCGAGGGCAATTCTAACCCCTCTCAGGTCGTCCGCAGCGCCTTCTCGGGTCCTAGACCCTCACGGGATCGTCCCCTCTCGCAACTCCAAGCTCAGCAGCCCGGTTTCTATTTCATGAACTGTCTCTTTAAAGAGGATCTGCTCGGCCATCCAGAAAGAACCCGGGCGAGGGAGAAAGGGAGCTAAGGGAGCTATCTCCCAGCCCAGAGTGATCGGAAGCCAGACGGGCTCCTCTTTCAGTAAATTTTAAAGTGACAGCAGCCGCCTCTGGCGGGAGAGGTCACAAAAAGGTCGCCAAGACCCAAGTCCTATAGGGACAGACTGATTATGGATGCACCATCCCCCTTAAACATGTAGATTTCTCCGGGTAAACAACCAATGGGGAGATCTCTCCAGGCAGGATTTCTTTCCCCAGGGAAATATCCTCTGTTACGATGTCCTGAAAGCACAAGTGTGTGTGTGTGTGTGTGTGTGTGTGTGTGTGTGTTGGGGGATGGGGAGCGATGAGGTGGAGAAGTGCTTTCAGGAGTGTGAGGGTGTGCCCCCGGAGCCGGGCTGTGGGGGGGGGGGGGGGGGCTGGAAGTTACGAGGATGAGGCTGAGGGTAAGTAAAGGGGCTCTGTCTCGTACTGAACATTATTTTAGAAATCCTAAGACAGCAGCCTAATGAATGAAAAGTTGACATGTACCTTTCAGATTTCTCAAGCACCTCTAAAACACACTGAAATTCGTCCTCT